>NC_057810.1:491032571-491344117 GCF_018294505.1 Triticum aestivum
CGGGCTATCAATGCGACGGCAGTCGAGGGCGGCGGCGCGGCAGACGAGGGGACGGGGCGGCAGGCGAGGGGACGGACGGGACGGGACGGGGCGGCGGGCCGCAGTTCACGCGCCACGACGCGCTTTCAGCGGGCGACGCGTGGTTTGACCACCGACGTGCTTGACCACCGATGCGGTAAAAAAACGTACGTCACCACAGTAAATAGAAAATGCGTAGACGTACGTACGTCGACGGGCCGCGCGGGTACGTCGCGGGGCCGGGACTGGGGGAGGGGCAGGGGCAAAGACCATCCTACCCTTTTTTAAGTTTTCAGGCGAAGGGGTATAGGACGATCTGGACCGTTGATGTTTTCAGGGGGGTTGTACCGAAGAAGAAGTGTTGTTTAATAAGAGAGGCCGTATGCATCGATCTGATGCAGAGGCCGGGGAATCCCCCCTTTTTTTAAAAAAGTGGGGAAGCGCGTAGAAGGATGGATGCTTTTGATATAAAGATCGATCAACTATTTAATATGATTGCAAAACTCACTATAAATGGGGCGCAGCCTGCTAACCCTCCACCACAAGTCGTCGACCCACAAATCGCTGAGTTGGAAGCTATGGCACAATAGCAGCATACCCTCGTGCAGCCGGCGGAGTTGAGCAGCCTCAATTCACAGGAGGGATGCATATAAATGTGCCAATTGCGCCTACACATCCCACATCGGCAGCTCCTGTATTAGGCACGCTAAGAGATTATCATGACATTGCTGAAGAGTTGATCAACAGAAAAATGAAGCAAATTGCAGAAGAACAAGCACCTAGAACCCTTGAAAGTGAGTTGGAGAAGCCATATGAGGCGTGGCATGATAAGGTAGCTTTTCCTGCTAAATGGCATCCACCGAAGTTCAGGCAGTTCGATGGTAATGGTGATGCAAGGGAGCACCTTGTTTATTTTGAAGCAGCGTGTGGTGACACAGCCAATACACCCTCACTTTTACTTCGTCAATTTTCAGCATCATTGACGGGTCCGGCCTTTCATTGGTATAGTCGTTTACCTGCTGGTTCAATACGCAGTTGGCAAACAATGAAGGATCTTTTTAAATCTCACTTCATTAGCATGAGCAAAGATACCTCCCTTCTAGAGTTGTCACAGCTAAAACAGGGAAGAGATGAAAAGATAGATGATTATATCGTCCAATTTCGTAACAATTATGTGTGCTTGACTAGAGAGATGCACCCAGAAGATGCCGTCGACATGTGTGTGCACAGAATGCAACAACATTGGTCGTTAGAGGTTTCTAGGCGCGAGCCTAAAACTTTCAGTGCACTCGGCAATGCTGTTGCTGCCACCAAATTAGAATTTGAGAAGGCTCCACATATTATGGAGTTATACAAAAATGCAGGCACATCAGATTACTCGAAGAAGTTTCAGTCAATGGCAAAAACATTTAATAATGGGAATAAGCCTAAAATACAAGCAGAAAGTAATACTACCAGGCTATCTACGATGGCTACAGCACCTCACCAAAATATGCAGGCTCTTGGAGTACGGAATGAACAGGGGCAGAGAACCCGTCCTAGTATTCAAGAATTGCTTAAAAAGCAATATATATTCAGGACAGAGTTTGTTAAAAGTTTCTTTAATCAGCTATTGCAACAAGGGGCTTTGAACTTGCTTGAACCGCGACGGCCCGACCAGGCGGGAATGATAGACAATCCATTATATTGCCCATATCATAGATATGTCGGTCATGTAGTAGAAGATTGTGTCGCTTTTAAAGAATGGTTGCAAAGGGCAATCGACGAGAAGAAGTTGAATCTTGATCCGCAAGCCGTAAATCCTGATTATCATCAAGTAAACATGGTGTCCACTAGCAAAGCAGAGGTACTACAGAAACATGGTTCAGAAGAGGCATATTGGATGCCATTTTCTGAAGTTCAACATCAGTTTCAGGGACTTAGGCTTACACCTATAGTTTCAGAAGATAGCTCACACTCTTGGAGCAGAGTTCATCATAGACGTAATCAAACAAAGGTGTATCAGGGAACCATGAGCTCTCGGCCCATCTTACAATATACGTCAGCAAATAGAGGGAGGCCCAACCCGAATTGTCGCCGTATGACGCCACGATTTATTCCCAGGTCTGAGGGGGATGAATCTTTTCCTCGGTCAAGGCGTGTACATCCCACTTTAGCCCAGTTTTCCCCCCAAAATTGGGACCAGTCACACCATGATGTAGAAAATGATTTGCCGAATGGGCCGCAATTAAGTGTTGAAAATGCTACATGCAACATGGTTGCCTCTAGTGAAACTATAGATGACTCTAAGACTGAAGTAGTGTTCACAAAGGAAGAACGTGAGGCATTGCAAACTGACACGACACAAGAGAAACAAGAAATGGAGGTACATATGAACTTGCGGGCAGGAAAGGTACTACCGGAGCCCATGAGAAGTAAGCAGTACCGAGCAGAGAAAGATAAACCATCCACAAGTAGGGAGGCAACTGTCTCGAACAATCAACAAGAGAAGTCGAGGGACGAGGAGGCAAAAGAACATGATGTCAAATATAATGTCATTGCTCATTTGAAGCGGATTCCATCACTACTAAGTGTTTATGATGCATTAGTTATTCTGCCGGAACTTAGAGAGGCTCTTATTAAAGCTTTGCGAAAGCCTGAACATTATCAAGCGGCAATGGCCAAGCACAGATTCTTTGACAATATGCTCTATGCTAATCAGATAACTTTTTTCTGATGAGGACCAAATAATGGAGCATGGTGATCACAATTGCCCCCTCTATATTGAGGGAAATATTGGAGCTGCGCATCTTCGAAGAATATTGATCGATCCTGGCTCTGCTATGAACATCCTACCTGTACGAAGCTTAACTCGAGCAGGGTACATAATGGATGATCTAGGCCCTACTGAGGTAGTAATTTGTGGGTATGATAATCATGCTAAGTCTGCCTTAGGTGTTATCACTCTTAAGTTCCAGATGGCATCTTACAGTTTCAAAGTTAAGTTCTTCGTTATAGAGGCCAATGCTTCATACTCTGCACTTTTGGGGCGACCATGGATACATAGATATCGTGTAGTCCCTTCAACACTGCATCAATGCCTAAAGTTCATGAATGGCAATGGAGAACAACAATGTAACGCTGGGAATACTGCTCCTTATACAATTCAAGAGGTTCACCATGCTGATGCTAAATATTATTTCCCAAGTATTGAGTCAGGGAAACAACAGGGACGAACAACACCTAATGCTGACATGTTAGTCATGCCGGATGCTACACCATCCCCCACGGAAATGAAATTTTTAATCACACCTTGCTCGGCCCACTCAAGAGAGACTGCTTTGATAAGGAAGTCACAAGATCAGCAATGTAGTAATGCAAATATGAGAGCAGAAGGTTCATCATCTAGGCCTACAGGATGGGATTTGTCTGCGACCACACCAGTTTTGTTAATAGCAAACGTTGCTTCATCCACTAGCTCATTAATGGAGGTAGGGGTCACAAGAGGACGCACTTTATCAGACACTGCTCCTATTTTCTTAAAGGCACATTCTCCAACAACCGCCATCCCTATTGTCCTCACAAATAAATCGGGTGTGGAACCTTCAGACACGACGCTGGGAGTTCCAAATTTGCTTATGCCACCCCCTCACTATATATTTCAGTTATCACGCCATTGGATGTTTTGTCTGTTCAAAAAGAAAGTGAGAACACCTTGACTACTATTTTTTATAAGGTCCCAGAAAAGCAACCATGTGATGACATATATAAGCAGTCTGATCAGGTTTTTGCCATTGAAGAAGCGCTCATGACTATGAAAGTTGAGGACAGGATGATTCCATTATTAAAAAAAGGCAGGAATTTTGGTACAGCCAAACAGCAGGTTACCACCACCACCAGTTGTTTGTGAAGAATGGTGGGAACAAGCGGAGAATTTAATTAGGAAGAGAAATACAGTGCAACCAAAGTATGGTCTTGGTTATAATGAGGCCGTTTCCTCAGATGATGATGAAGATTTATGCATGGTACAACGAGTTAATAGTTGCATGAGCTCTTCGGTTAGAAATGAAGATTATCTTGGTTTGGATGAAGCATCTTCAGATGACGACGAACTTATGTCAATATATTCATGTCTGCATCAACTACGTTCCTTTCAAGCCGCGGCAAATGCTTGTGAAGGTTTGAGAAATAAACAATATCTCCTCTCCAAGATACATGAGGCCATGCCGGTGGTTCATGGAGAGGTTCTCGATGTTGCTCCTGCTCCCCAGCAACTCGAAGATGATATTCAGCTTACTGTTATGAGTTAGTTGAAATCAATTTATGTGACAATCGTGCTTGCCCTATGGATGACTTCCCCATCCCAACGACGGAGATGGTGATTGATTCAACTACAGGATACGGTGCTCTTTCATTCATGGATGGATTTTCTGGATATAATCAGTTTAAGATGGATGAACATGATGCCATCGACACGGCTTTTAGAACACCCAGGGGCAACTTCTATTATACAGTAATGCCATTCGGTTTAAAAAATGCTGGTTCTACCTACCAGAGGGTCATGACTCACGTGCTTGGTGACCTCATACTTCGGTCTGTTGAGTGTTACATTGATGATATGGTAGTAAAGAGTACGGAAAAAGGAAGACCCAACCGTCCCTTCTTGGCCATTTGATGCTTGGGGCATCGATGTAATTGGTCCCTTTGATCCGCCATCTGATGAAGGTCATCGTTTCATTTTGGCAGCCACAAATTACTTCTCAAGGTGGGCCGAAGCAGTACCATTACGCGAGGCCTTCAAATCACATAAGATGTGCAAGTTTATGGAGAAGTACAAAATTCATTGGAATTATACCACGGGATACTATGCACAAGCCAATGGGATGACTGAAGCATTCAATAAAACTCTTGGAAAGATATTAAAGAAGACAGTGACAAAGCATAAAAAAGATTGGCATGATCGTCTTTTTGAAGCTTTATGGGCATACTGTGTTACTGTTTGCACACCAACACAGAGTACACCGTATGCTCTCGTTTTCGGAAGCGAGGCCGAATTACCACTTGAGGTTGAAATGTCGTCGCTCCGTGTGGCGATACTTGATGAACTGACAGAAGATGAACAAGTCAAGTTACGGTACCAGGAGTTAGACACTATTAAAGAGGGGCGCCTATGTGTACTTCAAAATCTTGAGCTTTATCGCAAGAATATGGTACGAGCCTACAATAAACTCGTTAAGCCGCGAGTTTTCAGAAAAGGAGAACTGGTGCTGGTTCTTTGGCGTCCTATTGTGCTCATAGGAAAAGGTAAAGGAAAATTTGAGCCCAAATGGGAGGGGCCATATGTCATTGAACAGGTTTATGATGGTGGCGCTTATCAACTCATTGATCAAGAGGGTGTGCGTCCAATGCCTCCTATCAATGGCAAGTTCCTCAGGAAGTATTTTGCCTAGCGGCCCAAGGGCAAGTTCAGGAGAATGTAATAAAGAGAAAGTTCTTTTTCTCTTGTTGTCCATACAGCATCCTCATTGCTGATCATGGATTATTTCTTGTCTTAAATAAAATAAAGAGATGCCACAGTTCACCCTAAAATAAAATATGATAAAATATGGGTTTCTATTTCTGTGTATTTGCACTAATTCAGTTTGAATACACTCGTATACTGGCACGCCCGCACCTAAAATGCCAACGCGGATAGATTTAAAATTTATCTTGCAAAAACAACTTGAGCAAAGACCTCCCCGGCAACGGCGCCAGAAATCCTTCTTGCTACGTCTTGAGCTTGCGTTGGTTTTCCTCGAAGAGGAGAGAGTGATGCAGCAATAGTAGCATAAGTATTTCCCTCAGTTTTTGAGAACCAAGGTATCAATCCAGTAGGAGGCTCCTCAAAAGTCCCACGCACCTACACAAACAAACAAAGAACTCGCAACCAACGCAATAAAGGGGTTGTCAATCCCTTCACGGCCACTTGAGAAAGTGAGATCTAATAGAGATAATAAGATAAGATAAATATATTTTTGGTATTTTATAATATAGATGCAAAAAGTAAAGATGCAAATAAAAGTAAATTGGAAGCAAATATGATAAGAGATAGACCCGGGGGCCATAGGTTTCACTAGTGGCTTCTCTCAAGATAGCATAAGTTGTACGGTGCGTGAACAAATTACTGTCAAGCAATTGATAGAAAAGCGAATAATTATGAGATTATCTAGGCATGATCATGTATATAGGCATCACGTCCGCAACAAGTAGACCGACTCCTGCCTGCATCTACTACTATTACTCCACACATCGACCGACTCCTGCCTGCATCTAGAGTATTAAGTTCATAAGAACAGAGTAACACATTAAGCAAGATGACATGATGTAGAGGGATAAACTCAAGCAATATGATATAAACCCCATCTTGTTATCCTCGATGAAAACAATACAATACGTGCCTTGCGACCCTTTCTGTCACTGGGTAAGGACACCAGAAGATTGAACCCAAAGCTAAGCACTTCTCCCATGGCAAGAAAGATCAATCTAGTAGGCCAAACCAAACTGATAATTCGAAGAGACTTGCAAAGATAACTCAATCATACATAAAAGAATTCAGAGAAGATTCAAATATTATTCATAGATAAACTTGATCATAAACCCACAATTCATCGGACCTCGACAAACACACCGCAAAAAGAGTTTACATCGAATAGATCTCCACAAGAGAGGGGGAGAACATTGTATTGAGATCCAAAAAGAGAGAAGAAGCCATCTAGCTAATAACTATGGACCCGTAGGTCTGTGGTAAACTACTCACAACTCATCGGAGGGGCAAGGATGTTGATGTAGAAGCCCTCCGTGGTCGATTCCCCCTCCGGCGGAGCGCCGGCAAAGGCTCCAAGATGGGATCTCGCGAATACAGAAGGTTACGGTGGTGGAAATTGTGTTTCGTCTGCCCCTGGATGTTTTCGGGATACCTAGGCTTATATAGGAGGAAGAAGTATGTCGGTGGACCTCCGAGGGGCCCACGAGATAGGGGGACGCGCCCTATAGGGGTGGGGCGCCCTCCTATCTCGTGGAGGCCTCGGCTGCTTCTTGACTTGCACTCCAAGTCCTCCGGATGACGTTCGTTCCAAAAATCACGCTTCCGATGGTTTCATTCCGTTTGGACTCCGTTTGATATTCCTTTTCTTCGAAATACTGAAATAGGCAAAAAAACCAACAATACGGGCTGGGCCTCCGGTTAGTAGGTTAGTCCCAAAAATGATATAAATGTGTAAAATAAAGCCCATAAACATCCAAAAGGGCAATATAATAGCATGGAACAATAAAAAATTATAGATACGTTGGAGACGTATCACCTACCAGGTGCAGATGTGGCGTTCCAGTGCTACACAAGGGACGCCCTGGCGGCTCGCGAGGCCAGGCAGCAGGCGACCCTGGCGAAGATGGAGGTGCTTTTTCAGGAGCCTCCTAGGCTCCCTGGGCCTCTCGAGGCGGGGCCAAGGCGACCCGGAAGGAACGACTCCAACGGCGTACGTCTTCTGCTACCCCGACATCTCTTCAGCGATGGTACCAGGTGACATCTCTCTAGTTCGTTCAGTTTGGGGGCGCCCCACATGCTGCATCATCCCCAAGCCGTGTGGGTCCGTCCCTGCGGCGTGTATCATTTTGCATTCACCAGGATTGTCTAACCATCTTTCATGAGCTTATCTATAATCATCACTCTGCGGCCTCGAGTCTTAACCGCCTCACGGTCTCCCTACATTTGCTGGCTTATCCCTCGCTCTCCTCGCCGCATGGCTACTCACATCGGCACGACGCTTGTGCTCGGGTCCGTCCCTACAATACTGACAAACCCAAGGACCGAGCTCTGGCTCGTGACCCGCCTCGCGCATGCCACCTCACCAGGTCCTCAGTGCCTTCGTCTTTCGCTAGGGGCCCTAGGGCGGACTGTCCGCTCCGCAGGGGTTCGCGACCTCTCATGTCATCTAACATGCAGGTTCACCTGATGATGATTCACAGGCCGGTTTGGAAGACCGCCACCTTACCTCGTGAGTCGCTTGCACGTTAAAGGGGGTCCCGAGCATCGCGTCTCGGGAGCTCCTACTGGCTCTCTAGCCCTCACCCCCTGGCCTTAACCACGACATCATGACCTGGCATACCAGCGGCGGCTGAGCTCGCTCAAGGGCCGGGACCCGAGGACGTAGAGCACCTAGGTGAGCGAGGCGAGAGGGTGGTCGCTGCGAGCCACGCCTAATTACACCACCATGGATGCAAGAGTGGGCACCCCCCAATGGATCGCAACAGGACTACTGAAAGATAAGTTGCATGCACTGTGATACCAGTCTCACATCTCGCTCGCCCCAACCTTGCAGTCTCACTCCGGCGGCTTCACTCCCCTTTTCCGTTCCTTGGGCGGCTGCTTGCACGCCAAGGGGGACCTCGTGAGCATCGCGACTCATGAGCTCTCACTGGACCTTGGGCCGCTCACCTCCTAGCCTTGACCAGGGCAACGCGACCTGGCATACTAGCGACGGCTGAAGCCTGCCTGGGCACTGGGTCCCGTCAGCATAGAGTGTCATGCTGTCTAAGGGAAAAAAAGGGGAGAGTCCTGCCCAACTGGGATACACAACTTCATCATAGAATCAAGAAAGCAACGCTGGTATTAAACACACTTCGGTCCTTACAAACCCCACGGGGGATGGTTTTCATTGTGCACAGGGAAAGCAAAAGAAGGAAGGCCACTACCGGGGCATCGAGCATCACCAATGACGCCGGGCGGCAGCCGCTGCTGTGCTCCGACCACTGCGGGAGCTTGGCGGCACATAACTGTCGTCGCTAGACTCCGGAGACTCGCTGGGCTCAGGAGAGTCACTGAATTCCCAAGAGTCGTCGCTGTTGTTGGGAGAGGCGCCGAAGGAGACGGAAGCAGGACCAGCGCCCACGGCTGCACCCTGCGGGCTGCTTCTTCTGGGGTAGCACTCCAGCCGTTGGCCCTCCTCGTCGAAGACCTTGAAGAACAAGGTGGATGCGCCATCGTACTCGAAGTGAATCACGAGGGCTCCCTTAGAGCGGAAGGCTCGAGCGACCTCACCCCATCCGCGGGTCATGAAGACGTCTCCAGGGGGCACCACCTCGACCTCAGCTCCGGTGGCCAGGCTGCAACACCTGGTGTGCTGCAGCCATAGCTCAAGCACCCCCTCAGAGGCAGCTCATTGGCAAAGAACCTCGGGAGCCGGATCCATGAGTTGGGCGGCGTCGCTGCCCACACCATGAACTCGCGCGAGCTGCCCTCAGCGTGAGTCCGTGGCACGACCGGCAAGGCAATGACAGCCCGTCCTTCATCACTAAGGATCGCTCGATGGCGTGCACCCTCATCTTGGGCGCGGGCGTACAGAGGAAGGGGGAATCCGAGCGGAGGCCTCGATTGCCAAGGCCTAGTTGTCGGATATCGGGTTCCAGCAAAACACTTAAGGTTTGAACTCTGGGGTGCACGCGAAGATATTCTTCCTACCGAAACATGCCTAGAACCTTGCCGCGATTCTAAGCTAGCACGATGAACAACACAAGAGACACAAGATTTATACTGGTTCGGGCCATCGTTGTGGTGTGGTACCCTAATCCAGTGTGTGGTGTGGTGGATTGCCTCTTGGGCTGATGATGAACAGTACAGAGGAAGAACAACCTCGCGAGCAGAGGTGTTCTTGTGGTGGTGTGTGGATGTTCTGCTTGGCCAGGATCTGATGTCTTGGCTCTAGATTAGATTCTCTTCTACTGTGGTGGCTAGCGCTATTTATAGAGGCCCTGGTCCTCTTCCCAAATATTGAGCGGGAAGGGAGCCAACAACGACCATTTTGAAAGGGGACACCTAGTACAAGCTATCCTGACTAAAGGTGGTCTTCGACTGCCAAAGGCACTGGTGATGACGCCATCTTGGGCTCCACGGCGACCTCTGTCCTGCCATCCTGCTTGTCTTGGTCTTATTGCGCTGATATGGAAACCTTTGCTTGATGCCTCGGTACTCCACGCCTGCGCTTGCCCCCTTTGCACCAAAGAGGAAAAGAGGACACTGCGCAGGCTGGAGCCTGCCTGGCGCCTGCCTGGTCTTGATCGTCATGGCTTGCGTCATGAGCACCTCGCGAGGTACCCCTTGCATTGATCTCTCCGCCTCCTCGCGAGCCTGCCTGGTGAGGCCGCCCCTGAAGAGGCCTTGTGCCATCCGCCCCGCGAGGCTTGGCCCCTCGCGTGGGTCTTGAGCTTGGGTTGATGAAGACGGGCCGTACTTGGTCACTACTGAGCCACGTTGCAGGCCACAGGCAGGCAAGTCTGGGGATCCCCGTTCCCAGAACGCCGACAGTAGCCCCCAGGCCAAAGGCATGCTCGGACTTGGCTTAGCAGCGAAGCCAAAGGGCAAGTGCGGAGCGCCGCAGACCCCAACAGCCTGCGGCCTTGGTCGATGCGTGGCGATTGATTGGACGTGGGTGTCGGTGTACTAGAATAGGGGTACCCTAGTACCCCGAACTTGTGCACGGGCAGTTGCAGCGCCCCGCGGCAAGGCTTTCCGGGCGACCGCCAAGGTCCTCCGTGGTTCCCTTGGAGCCATACAAGAACAAAGTATTTAAACTCAGGAGACAAGGCCCCGGCAAGAGGAGCTTGCCGGGAAGGCCAACCAAGGCATCCCAAGGAACTTGCCGTGACGCGCCACGCGTCCCGGCAAGGCAACAAGGCCCCGGCAAGAGGAGCTTGCCGGGAAGACCAACCAAGGCATATCAGGGCCCGGTGAGCGAGAAGCTTCCGGACCCGATAAGACAACGCCTTGCCGCGGCAGGCGGCCACTCTGCGCCCACGCTCCAGCGCATCCACCAATGTGTCGCTTTGGGGGCCTCTCCAGGCGCGCGTGGCGGAAGGCTGTGCAGCCAGCGGTGCGCAGTGGGATGCGAAGCTGACAAGACTGCCATCGTGGCGAGCGGTGGCGTCCCTGATGGTACCTTTCTGCACTGTTTGGGCGACGCAGACGGGCATTTAATGCCCTTGTCCTCTGCCGTCAGGGTTAGGTAGGGTGCACTGTACAAGTAACTGTACCAACCACCTCTCTTTTTACTCTTCTACCCTTCTCTGCGTTGCCACCTGTCGGTGACCCCTTTAGCATATAAAAGGAGGCCCATGCGCAACGTAGAGGGGGTTCGGATCATTCGAAAGGCAGAAAAACACTTAGCTCACTCTCGAGAAAGAACACAATACAATCAGACAAGCAGCAGTAGGAGTATTATCTCTCCGGAGAGCTCCGAAGCTGGGTAAACTGCTCGTGTGCTTCACCTCGATCTGCTCTTCGTGTGATCTCCGCCCCCCGCCGAACCGAAAGGGGCCCGGTCCGCCGGCCCCATAGGTGTTCGTGGATCAGTTTCCCCGACATCTTTGGCGCGCCAGGTAGGGGGCGTCGAGATTGCGTGAACCTGATCCGGCGTTCACACGAGCTAGATCTTCATTTTCTTCATCAACATGCCACCGAAGAAGAAGGCTTCGGAGGCAGCTGTTCCGTCCACGTCGATCCCACCACCACCGGAGCAAATGGGTGGTGGGGTAGACGTCGGTGGAAGGACGAACGTCGACGAGGAAGATCACGACGTTGCCAGGTCCAAGGGCAAGGCAGCGCAGACCTCGACGTCCGCGCTTGTTCCGCGCCCATCTCAGGAGGCACAGGAACGACAGCGTCATGGTACTCACAGTACCATACATTTGTTGGGCCAAGATCAAGCTGGTGGATCCCGGGGCGCTCAAGACCAGCATGCATGCCAGCGTACCAGCACGAGCGAGACACGGTCGCCCGGACGGGATAATGCTCCTTCTAACATAGTTAGAAGTCCGAGCACATCCCGCTCCTCGCGCCGTCCGCCACTGCCACCCACCACTCCGGCAGAAGCTTTGGCGTGAGCCCAACTGCTCCTGGATTACCCTCCAACGTCGGACAGGATCGACGAATGGAGGGCCACCATTCAGAGTCTCATCGGCTACGCCAACGGCGACACTCCGCGGCAGCCGAGCGCGTCGCTGCCGCGGCAGGGTTGCCACGCGCGAGCCGGTGGCGACGAAACTGGTGGGGGTGCAACAACCATGCAATCACCACCCCGAAGGCCAAGATCACCGACTCGTCGGATCCACCTCGACAGCGACTCCACCGCATCATCGGATCCACGAGCTCGTCGCGATCAGCGCCAAGTTCTTCGTGATCGACAACAAGAGGACGCTCGTACTCGCATCGAGCGCCGAAGAGAAGCGCGACGTCAATCTGACAAGCGCGCTGGGCCTTCTGTTGACATGCATGCGCCAGGGGAACCAGGCGATCTGCCGTACGCGGTAGGTTGCCCTGCGTTCACTCGTGAGCTGCGGCAAGTCCAGTGGCCCAGCACGAAGAACTTCAAGCCAGACGTACCGGAGAAGTACGACGGCAAGACGCATCCGTCGGAGTTCCTCAGCATCTACACCATTGCGGTGCAGGCTGCCGGAGGACGGGACGACAAGATCCTTGCCAACTACTTCCCGCTGGTGCTCAAGCCCAACGTTAGATCCTGGCTCATGCACTTGCCGGACAACTCCATATCCTCTTGGGCCGATCTATGCCATCAGTTTGTCGGCGCCTTCACAGGCGGCCACAAGCCTCATGGCCAAGAGAGTGACCTTCATCTGCTCGCCCAGAAGGAAGGAGAGCCCCTGCGCAAGTACATTCAGAGATTCAGCAGTGTACAGCACAACATCCCAGACGTCCAGCTTGCCGCGGTGATCAGCGCGTTCCATCAGAACGTGCGAAACCGCAGGATGCGGGAGGAAATGGCGATGTGCAAGATCAGAGACGTCAGTGAGCTATATGCCCTGGCCGACAAGTGCACACGTGCTGAGGAAGGGAGGAGACTCCCCGGAGAGAATACAGGAGCAGGAGGGTCTGACAGTGAGGATGCTGCCCCGGCAAAGAAAAACCGGCGGCGGAACAACAAGAAGAAGAAAGGAAAAGAGGTGCTGGTCGTTGAGCAGTCCGGCAAGACGCCCAAAGCTGGCAGCTCTGGCAAGGAGGTTGCCGCGGAGGTGGCAGTTGCCAACAAGCAGGACGGTACCAGCAAGCAGTATTGCAAGATCCACCGCACCAAGGGCCACGATCTCCAGAGCTGCAAGAAAGTCGAGCAACTTGTTGAGCAACAGAAAGATGAATACGAGCGGCGCGACAAGGAGAAGGCCCAGGAAGGTGCTGGAGGATCTGGCAAGAAACGTCCCGGCCGAGGAGGACGCCGCGGCAAGGCCAAGCAGCGGCAAGGAGACAGACCTCCTCACGGCCGCGACAAGGATGAAGATGACGACGACGAAGGCATGGATGATGAGGAGACTGACGAGCAGGAGTTCCAGAAAGCCACAGTGGTCCTGTGCGTTGACGGTGGTGCTTCTCTGCATACTTCACACCGCCAGCTCAAGCAATGGGTGCGGGAAGTCAATGCAGCAGAACCACCCGTCGAGTCACGCAAGCCTCTGAAGTGGTCTAGCACGCCTATCATCTTTGATATTGAGGACCACCCTGATCGCATAACTACGGTCGGGTGCTTGCCGATGTTGGTTTCACCAACTATCCGCAACCTCAAGGTCACTAAGATGTTAGTTGACGGCGGGGCCGGCTTGAACCTGATCTCCTCCACGGTGCTCCAGAAACTCCAGATCCCTGACAGCGAGCTCGAAGAGACCGGTACATTTCAAGGAATCAACCCGGGAAGGAGTAAGCCAAAGGGAAAGATCACGTTGCCGGTAACATTTGGCAGCGAGTTGAACTTCAGGACTGAGAGGGTCACTTTTGACGTTGCTGACTTCCCATTGCCTTACAATGGGATACTCGGCCGTCCAGCACTCGCCAAATTCATGGCAGCCTCTCACTATGCCTACAACGTACTGAAGATGCCAGGCCCGATAAGTGTCATCTCTATCCCCGGCGACAAGAAGGATGCCCTTATTTGCGCCGACAAGATCTACTGGGAAGGAGCAGCCGCAGCAGATCGCCAATCACTTGCCGCTGAAGCTCCCGGGGCGAAGAAGAAGACCAAGTCCGGCAAGAGCTCTGATGCCCACTCCAGCAAGCGCACCTCTTCGGAGTGCTGCGCTACCGTCGAGGACGCACCATCGAGCTCCACCGGCAAGTGTAAGAAGGTAATGGCAGCTCCACCTGAGACCAAGAAGGTGTCCGCCAAGGAGGACGGCACTGGTGGTACCTTCACCATCAGTGCCACTCTCGACCCCAAATAGGAAAGCGCGCTCGTTGCTTTCCTGCGGGCGAATGTCGACATGTTTGCATGGCAACCATCTGACATCCCCGGTGTTCCCAGGAAAGTAATTGAGCACCACCTTGCCGTCTGTCCTCATGCGCAGCCCGTCAAGCAGAAAGTCAGGAAACAGGCAGTGGAGCACCAAGAATTCATCGCAGAAGAAATCAAGAAGTTGGAAGCGGCAGGCCTTGTCAGAAGAGTGCTCCATCCTACGTGATTGGCCAATCCTGTAGTTGTGCGCAAGGCTAACGGAAAATGGAGGCTTTGTATCGACTTCACTGATGTCAATAAAGCTTGTCCCAAAGAACCATTTCCCTTGCCGCGCATCGATCAGATTGTTGACTCCACGGCCGGATGTGATTTTCTTTCATTTCTTGATGCATACTCAGGATACCATCAGATCTTCATGGCAGAAGAGGATGAGGAGAAGACTGCATTCATCACCCCGTGTGGCACATACTGTTTCGTACGGATGCCTTTCAGTTTGAAGAATGCTGGTTCAACATTTGCAAGGGTAGTCCACCATGCTTTTGAGCCACAGATGCACGGAAATGTGGAAGCCTACATGGATGACATAGTGGTCAAGAGCAAGGATAGGGCAACCCTGATTCAAGATTTAGATGAGACATTTGCAAATCTGCGCAAAATCAACCTCAAGCTTAACCCCGAGAAGTGCGTGTTTGGAGTCCCCTCCGGCAAGCTTCTCGGGTTCTTCGTGTCTCAGCGGGGAATTGAAGCTAATCCCGACAAGATCAAGGCCATTGACCAGATCGAAGCACCAAAGCGCGTCAAGGATGTACGAAGGCTTGCCGGTTGCGTGGCTGCTCTCAGCAGGTTTATCTCTAGATCTGCTGAGCGCGCCCTGCCTTTCTTCAAAATTTTGAAGAAGGCAGGTCCAATGAAATGGACTCCGGAGGCGGAGGCTGCACTGCAGGACTTGAAGAGGTACCTGTCCTCCACTCCAACACTTGTCGCACCTAGGCCACAAGAGAAGTTGCTGCTATATATAGCGGCAACCAATCAAGTGGTTAGTGCTGCGTTAGTGGCGGAGAGGGAGGCGGATGATGAGACGGCAACCATGGCAGACGCATCCAGCGACAAGCAGGGGGCTTCGCCGACAAGCTCTGGTCCCGACAAGGATGGATCTGCGCAGGAGCATGACAAGATGCAGAAGAGAATGGTGCAGCGCCCAGTTTACTTTGTCAGTTCCCTTCTGCAGGGGGCTAGATCAAGGTACTCTGGTGTGCAAAAATTGCTTTTCGGCCTTCTCATGGCCTCGAGAAAGCTGCGCCATTACTTCCAAGCACATGAGATCACAATTGTCACTCGCTTTCCGTTGAAAAGGATACTGCAAAATCCAGAAGCAACAGGCAGGATTGTCGAGTGGGCATTAGAATTGTCAAGCTTTGGCCTCAAGTTTGAAAGTACTTCAACTATCCAAAGCAGAGCATTGGTAGAATTCATAGCAGAGTGGACGCCGACACAAGATGAAGAAATTCCAGAGACGAGCATCCCCGTCAAGGAAGAGAGCAAAGAGTGGCTGATGTACTTTGATGGTGCCTTCTCGCTGCAAGGCGCCGGTGCGGGCGTGCTGTTTGTCGCACCCACCGGAGAGCACCTCAAGTACGTAGTCCAGATGCACTTTCCCAAGGAGCAAGCAACCAACAATACTGCGGAGTATGAAGGATTGCTTGCCGGTCTCAGGATCGCAGTAGACCTTGGGATCAAGAAGCTCATTGTCAGAGGTGACTCACAACTTGTCGTCCGCCAAGTGAACAAGAACTATCAGAGTCCATTGATGGAAGCATATGTTGATGAAGTGAGAAAGCTAGAAGAGCACTTTGACGGCCTACAGATGGAGCATGTTCCGAGAGCTCAGAATGACATTGCTGATGGCCTATCGAAGTGCGCCGCACTAAAGTTGCCTGTGGAACCAGGGATCTTTGTGCTCAAGCTGACTCAACCGTCCGTAACGCCGTCAACTGGATAGAACAAGAAGAGGAAGTTGATTTCTGGTGACTATTTTCTGGCAGAGCTCCCTGAAGCCGCCGCCAAGAAGGTCCCCAAGATCAATGCCAAGGATGCTGAGGAGCAGTCTGCTCCGGCAAGCCTTATGGTTTGTTACATCGCAGCAGACGCTCCCGACAAGCTTTGCTCCGGCAAGCTTGCCGGGGAACATCAAGCTCCGGCAGAGCCGCAGGTTCTCGCCGTAGAAGCGGGTGTTCCCGCAACAGCAGATGCGCCTTTAGTCATTGTTGTCGAGCCACAAGCTCCAGCATGGGCACAGCAGATTGTCCATTTCCTTCAGACAGGAGAACTTCCCGAAGAGCAAGAAGAAGGGGGCTCCTATCGGCGTACTAGAATAGGGGTACCCTAGTACCCCGAACTTGTGCACGGGCAGTTGCAGCGCCCCGCAGCAAGGCTTGCCGGGCGACCGCCAAGGTCCTCCATGGTTCCCTTGGAGCCATACAAGAACAAAGTATTTAAGCTCAGGAGACAAGGCCCCGGCAAGAGGAGCTTGCAGGGAAGGCCAACCAAGGCATCCCAAGGAACTTGCCGCGACGCGCCACGCGTCCCGGCAAGGCAACAAGGCCCCGGCAAGAGGAGCTTGCCGGGAAGACCAACCAAGGCATATCAGGGCCCGGTGAGCGACAAGCTTCCGGACCCGACAAGACAACGGCCGTGGCAAGGCGCTTGCCGCGGTAGGCAGCCACTCTGCACCCACGCTCCAGCGCATCCACCAACGTGTCGCTCTGGGGGCCTCTCCAGGCGCGCGTGGCGGAAGGCTATGCAGCCAGCGGTGCGCAGTGGCATGCGAAGCTGACAAGACTGCCATCGTGGCGAGCGGTGGCGTCCCTGATGGTACCTTTCTGCACTGTTTGGGTGATGCAGACGGGCATTTAATTCCCTTGTCCCCTGCCGTCAGGGTTAGCTAGGGTGCACTGTACAAGTAACTGTACCAACCACCTCTCTTTTTACTCTTCTACCCTTCTTTGCGTTGCCACCTGTCGGTGACCCCTTTAGCATATAAAAGGAGTCCCATGCGCAACGTAGAGGGGGTTCGGATCATTCGAAAGGCAGAAAAACACTTAGCTCACTCTCGAGCAAGAACACAATACAATCAGACAAGCAGCAGTAGGAGTATTATCTCTCCGGAGAGCTCCGAAGCTGGGTAAACTGCTCGTGTGCTTCGCCTCGATCTGCTCTTCGTGCGATCTCCGCCCCCCGCCGAACCGAAAGGGGCCCGGTCCGCCGGCCCCATAGGTGTTTGTGGATCAGTTTCCCCGACAGTGGGCGTCTCCGCTTCCCCATGCTGCCTCGGCAACTGCCCGACTGACAAAAGGCTGGCCTAGGTAAGGCTTGCCTTCATTGCTCTCCTTCGCCTTGCTCCAGATCCCCTTCCTTACTCTCTTGCTCCCGAAATCTCCAAATTCGCTCCATCCTTCCCCTTTCAGCGAGCAATGGCGCCCCACAAGGCCGTGGCCGATGCCCTGCCGGCTTGGTACTCACCGGCCCTGGATGCCCCCAACATGTCGGAGAAGAATCTCGTTGCTACGTGCCTGATGACGGCAGTGGAGGGCAGCGAGATGGGGGAGACCAGACTCTGGGCTGGCTCCACCGAGCTGGAGGCAAAGGGGAGCACCTTCTACCCCTTCTTCATGAACACCATCATCGCCGGCATGGTTCCTCCCTTCTTCGAGTTCTTCTACGCTGTCCTCCGCCATTATAGGTTGCAGGCCCTTCATCTCCATCCCAACTCCGTTCTCCTTTTGTCGATTTTTTCCTACTACTGCGAGGCGCATGTTGGGGTGATGCCATCTGTGGCTTTGCTGCGCCACTTCTTCTCCCTCCGAATCAACGGCGATATACCTCGGCGTGCACCGGCTTCGTCACATACTCCAAGGCCAACGCGATCTCGAATACCGGAAAGAGGGTCGACGGCTTCCGGAGCAAGTGGGTCATGATGGATGCCAGATGTATCCACCCTCGGTTGGTGCTGCCAATGGAGCCACCCCAGCCTGACGAGGGGTGGTCTCGCGCGAAGCTTGATGATAGCCGGGCGAAGTTGGTGCTGGAGAAGATGAACACCGACCTGAGGCCAGGAAATGTGAAGGCGGCGAAGCTGACATGGGCCACGCTCCTGAGGGAGTTCTTGACGCAGCGGGTGGCTCCACTTCATGCTGACGATCTTCGCCTGAACCCGGCGGCCTTGTCCGACGAGGATGTGGTCGCAGCTCTCCGCCTCTTGGTTGGAGATGACTTGGAAGGACTGGAGGGCGCTCTTGCCCTCCTGTTCTTCCGCGACGACTGGCAACAGGTGGTGGATGCCATGCCCACCTTTGATGGGCGCGGTCTGGTGCTGGTGGTGCCTCGTGAGGGCCAGGGGGTGACAGCACCGGTGGAAGTGTCTTCTGGTGATTCCCACAGGGGAGGAGAGGAAGACGTGGAAGAAGAGGAGCGCGACCACTGAGGGGACGAGGGAGACCTCCCCCCAGTGTCGGGCCAGCATCCTCCACACCTTGCCGGACAATGACGAGGCCGATGCCGTGCGAGAGGAAGAGGACTCGCCCGTGATCCCGAAGAAGGACAGGTCGGCGCTGATCTCCCGAGGGGCTACTGCTGCCTAGGCATTGCCCGAAGCCGTCTCCAACCCTTCTGGTGCGCTCTCTTCTGCTCCTGGACCTCTTGAGGCTGCGCCCTTGACCAAGAGGCTCTCAGGCTTTAAGCTCAGCAAGAGGTCAGTGGCCTACGCCGCGATTGACTAGTAAGTGCTCAAACTCCATCTTGTCCTTGTTTTTGCCGCCGGGGCTTGACGTTCTCCATCGCTTGGTTAGGCCGCCGCTTGCAGCGAAGAAGCAGCAGGGGGACACGGTGGCTCCGCCTGGGGCATGCTCATCTTTTGTGGTCGCGCCTTCGTCCGTGGGGAGGGGAGGCAGTAAAGTTTGCACCACCCCTGCCCGATCGTCCTCGCGAGGCCCGGAGGGGCGCTCTGGCGGGGTGCCAGCCCCCATGGACCTGCTGGCTCTGAAGGTGCCGGCGCCTGATGCTGTTGCTGAGGCAGCCAAGGCTCAGGAGCCCCCAGTCTCCCGAGTCGCGGTTATGCTGCCGCCTTCTCCTCCTGCACCGTTGGTTCCGGGTCCCTCTGCCTCCTCTGCTGCCTTGGACCGTGCCCTTTCTGAGCTGGGTCAGCTGCGAAAGGATCTCCACGGCATCGACTCCCACCTGGTAGCTGGGCACCTGGAGCTGATCTCTGGCTGGGTTCACTCTGACTTCTCTGTCTGAGCGGCGCTGGAGCGGGACGCGATAGCTTCTGAGGGGGAGAAACAAGCCACGATCCGGGCCGCAGCCGCCCACGATGCGGCACTAAAGGATGCCACGGTCACCCAGGACCACTGCAAGGCGTTGGAGGCTGAGCTGCAGGGCGTGCACGATGAGCTCGCCAAGGAAGCTCATGACCGCCAGGCGAAGGAGGAGGAGATGAAGGCTTGGGAGGACACCATTGGGGACCGTGACGCCGAGCTGACCGCCGAACGCGGCCGGCTGGGGACGCTGGAGCAGAAGTTGAAGATGGAGAGGGCCGAGCTGGACGCCAAGGCGAAGGTCCTGTCTGAGGACCGCGTGACCTTCAAGGATCTTTAGGAGAGATCTCGCAAAGCGCTGAACACGCTCTACGAGGATGGTTTGGAGAAGCTGCTGGCTGGGGCCAAGGAGGGCCCTGCCCAGCTGATTCCTTTCTTGGTCGAGGCGCTCGAGGAAGTTGTGACCGGCGTTGGCCCCATGGCCGAGGCTGAAGCTCGCGTCCTTTCTTCTGTGGCGCTGACGCGCGTCTTCATCTACGTCTACCTTCGCGACCCTGGCGCCAACATCGACGAGCTGTTGGAGCCCGTGGACGCCGAGCGCTTCGCCGCTGCTGCTGAAGCTGTGAAGGGCCAGGCGGAAGCCCTGCTGCTGAAGTTCCGTGCCTTTGCCACTGTGCCCAGGGCAGGTGCTACTGATTCCATGGCCTCAAGAGGTGGAGCTGATGGAGGTAACATCACCTTGGAGGCGGGGCTCCTGGCGAATGACGGCGTTGCCCAAGGGTGATCTTCTCGCGGCTTCTTTCCTGTTTTAACTCCTGCAATATGCACCGTGCCTTGTGGAGGCGTTTAAACTTGCGTTTGGTGTCGTGAAGACAATTATGGTTTGTAATATTTGCTTCTGGATTTGCTTCCAGATTTTGCGGTTTCCTTCCTATTTGCTTTGTGTTCTACATCGGCAGGGCCCGACCACGCGCATACCTCAACCGCCGTTAGCCCCGACCGGATCACCAGGACGGGACCAAGGAGTGAGGGGCTACGTGATAAGTTAGGCTCCTGAGTCGCGATGCTCATGAGTCCCCCTTGATGCGCAAACAGCAAATAGGGAGGGAGTGTAGGGGTGGATCTGGCATTCTACGTCGGCAGGGCCCGGCCCCGCACATACCTCAACCTCCATTAGCCTTGCGGAACTAAGGAGTGAGGGGCTACGTGGCCAGTTAGGCTCCTCAGTCATGATGCTCAGGAGTCCCCCTTGATGTTCAAACGGTCTCCATACCTTGGCTCCGCTTGGGGAGGGGCGCGCGGTGACCAGGTCCAAGGGACCTGGCTGGGTGGCGTGTGCTCGGGCATGACCCGGGTGCAGCCCCCGTGTCCAGCCCCCTCGCGTAATGCTCCCAAGAGGAGGTGCTACGATGAGGCCAGACACTGAGCTCCGGGCTCCCTGAGGTTGATACGGCCGTGGGCCGCCCTCAGTTGTTTATCACCAGCGTGGAGCATGGCGCTTCCGTATGTGTACGTTCATAGCAGCTCCTCTGCAGTGTCGTCAGCCAGCGCAGAGCATGGTGCTCCCACTGGTACGTGGGAGGCCCCCCTCTGGGAGGAGCCCCCGGGGCGTGTACAGCCCCACCCTGACACGTGGCTTGCACGACAGGGCTAGACGAGGTGTATCTAGGCACTCGTGAGCCAGCGCGAGACTCACGAGGCCCTACCTCAAGGCGGGTTGCGCCTTGTCTTGAGCCTTGGGCGGCTGTGTGTTCCTGTGAGATGGTTATATAGAAATGCGCTACATCCTCAAGTCCCAGCCCTCGAGCGAGCTCAACCGCCACTGGTATGCCAGGTCGCAATGCCCTGGAAAGGCTAGGGGGTGAGGGATGGAGAGCCAGTAAGAGCTCCTGAGTCGCGATGCTCAGGAGCCCCCCTTTTAACATGCAAGCGATTTGCATGAGGGAGAGGAGGCCCGTGGTAGGCGGCAGATGATAATAATGGGCAGGTTAAGCATGAAGCGCAAATCAGCTTAGATAAATGCAGGAGGGATACATGCCACTAGGTCATGCCCGAGCGGCTTGGGGATGATGGAGCCCGAGGGTGCCCCCAGCAAGGTAAACTAAAGACATAAGCAAAAGGGATACATGCCGCAGGGACAGACCCGTGCGGCCTGGGAATGATGCAGCCCTGAGGGCGCTCCCAGCTGAAATGAACTCGAAAGATGTCACCTGGTACCATTGTAGAGGGGGTGTTGGAGTAGCTGAAGATGCACGGTGAAGAGGCTGACCCTCACGAGCCACCGGAGCCCTGAGCCTCGAGAGGCCCTGGGGGCCCAGGCGGTTCCTCGAGGACCATCTCCATCTCTGCCAGGACCGCGTGATGCCTGGCCTCCTGAGCCGCCAGAATGCTCTGCAGGTGGCGCTGGTGAGTAGCAGCCGCGTTCGGCAGGCCGAATGGCATGCGAACGTAGCTGTGCGGCGGACCCTCGCAACGTCCCACACACGAGGGCCAGAGGCGCTCCTGAGACGTGGCTCGGTTGAGCCCTCGGAAATCAATGCAGACGCGCAGCCCGCCATCCTCGCCTGGATGGGAAGCTACACCAGGCAAACGGCGATCGCCGCGCATGGCTCTTGCTTCCTGAAGCTCCTGTGTGGTCTCGGTGATGAACTCCTGAGGGTTGGGCTTTCCATGCCCCATGCCTTCCTGAGGGAAACGTGTTGCGAAGCACGCCTCCACGTGGTGCCCGAGAGCCTCCCTCGTGATCTTGGCAAAGTCTGAGGCCCTCTAGAAGAGAGCCCCCAAGCCCTGCCAGAGGAGGGCACCGAGCGCGCCTTCCTATGCGATCGAAGGAGGCGCCCCTTGCACGGGCGCAGATCCTGATGAGACACCTCCTGAGATGCCAACCTCCTGAGGCCTTGAGCTGGGCGATGTCTTCTTCTTCTTGGGGACTACCTCAGGAGGGTTCTTGCCCTTGTTGTCCGGGTCCTTGATTGATGCAGCTTGAAAGGCGCGCTCGAGGGAGCATGGCGCATCCTTCTCTTCGCAGGGGAC
The DNA here is from genome assembly GCF_018294505.1 of Triticum aestivum. Lineage (NCBI taxonomy): Eukaryota > Viridiplantae > Streptophyta > Magnoliopsida > Poales > Poaceae > Triticum > Triticum aestivum. The sequence continues at coordinate 491,055,178 of NC_057810.1, forward strand.
TGTGATGATTATGCCACTTCCAGGCATCTTGAGGACATTGTAGCCATGGTGGGTCACCGCCATGAACTTGGCCAGGGCCGGATACCCGAGGATGGCATTGTATGGCAGGCGAATGTGGGCGACGTCGAAGTCGATGAGCTCGGTGTGGTAGTTGTTGCTCTGCCCGAAAGTGACAGGGAGGTGGACCTGCCCTATTGGGGTGGTGGAGCCGTTAGTAACTCCTGAGAAAGGCTTGGTAGGCTGAATTTGATCATATGGCACTTGAAGGTTGTTGAACATCTCGACGGACAGAACATTGAGTCCTGCGCCGCCATCGATGAGGGTCCTGGTAACTTGCACATTGCTGATGACTGGGGAACAAAGCATCGGGAGGACGCTAGCAGTAGCCGCACACTTGAGTTGATCTGCTGAGATGAAAGTGATGGCGCATTTGGACCACCTGAGAGGGCGCGTGGCCTCGAGCTTGGGGAGGACTGCATTCACCTCGCGAGCTAACTGCTTGAAGATGCACTGACAGGCTGGGGCCTGGGCACCGCCCAAGATGCAAGTGATAGCATGTGGCTCCTGGAAGCCCCCAACCCCCTCGTCTTGGTGGTGGTCATCATTCCTTCTTGGTGGTGGCGGCAGAGGAGGAAGGCATGCGTTGCCCTGCGGGCGGTCCTCGCGAGGCTGACCCCTCCAGGCTCCCTCGTGAGGCTGGTTCTGCCAGCGATCCTTGCGAGGTCAGTCATGCCACTCCTGGCGAGGGTCTCGGTCGTCCCATCGTCCTCTGCCTCTTCCTCCTCCTTGGCCGTAGCCCCGGTCGTTGCGCTCGGGGCGTCGACCGATGCGTCCTTCTCGAACGGCCCTGAGCTCCTGGCATTCGTTGGTGTTGTGGGTGTAGAGGTTGTGGTAGGCGCATAATTGGCTACCCTTGGACGACTCCAGCTGGTCGCTCCCGTGCTTTGTGTCTGGTTCTGCTGCGAGAACGACCTCTCCTTTGCACTTCACGTCCTTGGCCTTGGCCTTCTTCTCTTCTGGATCAGCAGCTGGAAGCTCGAGAAGGGAGAGGCACCCCTCCTCAGCTCTTGTGCACTTGGTCACCAGGTTGAACAGCTCCAGAGATGTGCACATGTCCTCATGGATGGCGAGCTCCTCCTTCATCTTGACATCGCGGACGCCATCACAAAATGCTGAGATGATGGCCTCGTCCGTCACCTTGGGGATCTTGAGGCGGGCGCTGTTGAAGCGCTGGATGTATTTCTGCAGGGTCTCTCCAGGCTGCTGCTTGATGTGACGCAGGTCACCCGCGGCCGGGGGCGGTCGCGAGTTCCCTGGAAGTTGGTGATGAAACGGCTGCACATCTCGTCCCAAGAGAAGATCGAGCCGGGAGGCAGGTTCAGGAGCCACGTGCAGGCACCATCCTTGAGCGCCATGGTAAACCAGTTCGCCATGACCTTTTCGTCTCTGTTGGCCGCCTCGATGCCCAGCTCGTAGAGCTGCATGAACTCCGCGGGGTCAGCTGTCACATCCCTGGTCCTGTTATGCACTAGGCTAGACCTCATGTGAGTATCATGTTTTAATTCAAATGAAATTTGAATTGAGGAATTTTTAAAGCCTCAGAAACCTTCTAAAAATGATCAACATTAAAATCTCCTCAAAGAAGTCCAAGAAAATGTTCCTCTTAGTCTCTGAAAATATTGCAAAGAGGTAAAACTCAAAACAATATTTTTGGTATCTCAGAGTTAATTATTTTGGGCCTTTGAATTAAATAAATAGCTATTTGCATTGGATATATATTTGATATATAAATAATATATGTCCAATAATTACTGGAACATTTTATGTGGTTTGGTATATTTTAGTCCTAGCCACATAACTATTTCCAGGATTTTATAAAATGGTTTAGTGTCTAAAACTAAATCAAAACAAACTACAGAAAATAGAAAACAGAATTAAATAGAAATGAAAGAGAGAGAGAGAAGGACTTATCTGGCGCTCACCCGGTAGCCAGCCGGCCCAGCTCCTGTGCGGCCCAGCCCATCTCCACTTCCCCCCCCCTGTCGCCTTCCTCCTCGCGCCAGTAGGCACAGGCGCGTGGCCGACGCACGCCGGCGCACGCCCCGGCCACCTCCTGCTTGCCGCTCCACCTCGACACCCCGGACGCCTCCATGCGTGCCACGCCACCCCCCTGGAACTCCCTCACTCTCCCGAACTCTCCCCCCTCCTCTGCTTCCTCTCTCCCTCACTCGCCCGAACGGAGCCGCCGCCACCGACGAGCTCCCTCGCGGCCACCGCCACCCCCTAGCCTCGCCGATGCGCTCAAAGGCTCCGCCTCGACCCCCTCTTCCTCCCCACCGATCCACGGCCCTCCGGAAGCCCTGGATGCTGCCAGCTTCGCCGTTCCCCTCCTCGGCCACCGCGGATCGCCGCCATCAAATCCGCCCCCGTCCGGCCTCCCTCAAGCTCGCCGTCCACCTCTACAGGGTCTACGTGAGCTCTCCGTCCGTTTCCCCCTCTCTGTTTCGTCGTTCGCGCGCCGTAGCTAGGTTATCCACCGCGGCCGAGAGCTTCTCGCCGCCGGCCATGGCGTGGCCGTGGCCACAGCCACCATAGCTCGCTCCCGAGCCCACCGTCGTGCTCACGGCAACCCCAGGAGGCCGCAGCGCCCTTCCGTTTCCCCTCTTGTGCACCGTAGCGCCATTCCCGCCAACGCCCGAGGTCCGGCAGCCGCTGAGCTCGACGCCGGCGAGGATTATGGCCGCCCTAGCTTCTCCCGTTTGCCCTGTTAGATGCGCGTGAGCCTGGGCATTCCATAGATGCCCTCCGCCGGCCATTTAGTCGCCGGAGCAAGAAACCCGAAGGCCTCCGCCGCCTCGGCCTCGCCGGCGACTCAACGCCGGCGGGATTGAGTCGTTTGACCAGGGGTTTGACCTCCCCTGGGTCTATGACAGGTGGGCCCCCGCCATCAGGTGATTAGTTTAAGCTAATCACCACCTAAGCTAACCCCCTGACACTGACATGTGGGCCCTAGTGCCCCTAATCTTTAATTAAACTAAACTAACCCCCCCTGTCTAACCTGTGTCACTGACGTGTGGCCCCCACACGTCAGGTTTGACTCTGGGCGACCCAGTTGACCTGCTGACCTCAGCCTTACGCCATGCTGACGCAATATTCCTTTTCTGGAATTTAGTTCATTTTATAAATATTCAGGAAATTCCAGAAATTTGTAAAAACTTCTAAAAATCATAGAAATTCAACCGTAACTCCAAATTAGATAATTTATATATGAAAAATTATCAGAAAAATTCAAGGAATCCATCTGTACCATTTTCATGCATGTTAGAACAACTTATAGCTGCTGTTTAGCACAAATCAATTAAATGGCATTTGAATAATCACATATGGAGTTTGAATTTGAATCTTGTATTCAAACCAACTTCATTTAATCTGTTGCTAGTTGCATTAGCCCAAAACACATTCATTTTGCCATGTCATGATCATGCATCATATTGTGCATTGCATTGATTGTGTTCCCTTCTGTGTTGCCGGTATTTGTCCCCTCTCGATAGACGTGATACCGATGATGTGATCGTTGACACTGATGAAGACTCAATGTTATCTTCAGAAGTGCCAGGCAAGCAAAACCCCCTTGTTCATTCCGATACAATCCTACTCTCTCGCTCCTGCTCTCTTTTACTGCATTAGGACAACACCGATTCATCTGTTACTTGCTGCGGTAGCTGAACCCCTTTATCCTTTGCATGACCTGTCATTGCCACAGTAAATAGATGAAACCCACTAGCATGAGTAGGAGTTGTTTGAGCCCTGATGTGCCTACTCATTCATGCTTGTTTGTCATGCCTGCTACTGCTTAGAGTTGAGTCAGGTCTGATTCATAGAGGATGAATCAGAGGTGTGTGAACATGTCCTACTATGTGTGAGCTAAGTGTGTGAACACAATTTGGTAAAAGGTGTCGGTGAGAGGCCATGTAGGAGTACATGGTGGGTTGTCTCATTGAAGCCATCCTTAGGAACTGAGTTCTGTGTTTGTGATCCATGATTCAGCTACTACCATGCATTGGGCCCTGAAATATGACCCCGCTCGACTTCTTATTCACCCTAGTCCTCTGTCCAGGAGTTGCAAGTAGTTTCTGGTGTTTGTAGCTTACTGGAGGCCGTGGACAGCGCTGACCGTAGGGGTGGGCTGTGATGCGGTAGGTACGTGGCACGGTGTACCGGATGCCCATTTGGTATCTCGGGAACCCTGTTCACATCGTTTGGGGCTGTGAGCGAAACTCCGGCCGGATCTCCTCATGGATGGAACCCGAATAGGCGATAAACCTGGACTAGAGACTTGAGTGTTTAGGTAGGTCGTGGTCTACACCCACGTCGGCTTTCGCTTGAAGTCTGCCGAGCACATGTCGTGTGCAGACGCTAAGTGGTGGAAACATGTATGAAGAAGTACACCCCTGCAGGGTTAACATCATCTATTCGAATAGCCGTGTCCGCGGAAAAGGACTTCTGGATTGCTTATATCAGTTCATAGACAAGTGAAAGTGGATACTTTAAAATGCGCAAGATAAGCGTGAGTGCTATGGATGGCGTTCTCGTAGGGAGACGGGAGCGGATCCATAGTGGTGTATTGATATGGTGAATATGTGGACTCGTGTGCGCCACCTCAAAAGAGTCGCTTGCAGTCGTAGTTTAGGATAGCCACCGAGTCAAAGCTGGCTTGCTGCAGTTAAACCCCACCATCCCCTTGTTGAAAATGATGCATATGTAGTTAGTTCTGATGTAAGTCTTGCTGGGTACATTTGTACTCACGTTTGCCTATTTTATGTTTTTGCAGAGAGACTTCAGTCTCACTAGTAGTTCCAAGTGGACTTCGACGTTTAGCTTGTTACCTCAGCTACGATCTTGTGCCCTCGGCAGGATCTGATAGATAGTCAGGCTTCTCAGCCTTTTTCATTTATAGATGTCTGTACCCAGACATGATAGCTTCCGCTTGTGCTTTGATTTGTATGCTCTGAATGTTGGGTCATGAGACCCCTGTTTGTAATATCTCGCTCCTCGGAGCCTATTGAATAAATTACTTGAGTCGTAGAGTCATGTTGTGATGCCATGTTGTGTTTGCACATATCGAGCATATTGTGTGTATGTTATTGAAATGCTTGGTATGTGTGGGATCTGACTATCTAGTTGTTTATCTTTAGTAGCCTCTCTTATCGGGAAATGTCTCCTAGTGTTTCCACCAAGCCATGGTAGCTTGCTACTGGTCCGGAACACTTTGGCTGGCCGGCATGTGTCCTTCTTCGTTCCTGTGTCTGTCCCTTCGGGGAAATGTCACGCGATGAATACCGGAGTCCTGTTAGCCCGCTACATCCCGGTTCACCGGAGTCCTGCTAGCCCAGTGCTACAGCCTGGATTCACTCGCTGATGACCGACACGTTCGATGCTGGGTCATGGATGCCTGTCCCTGTAAGTCTGTGCCACTTTGGGTTTACGACTAGCCATGTCAGCCCCGGGCTCCTTATCATATGGATGCTAGCGACACTGTCATATACGTGTGCCAAAAGGCGCAAACGGTCCCGGGCAAAGGTAAGGCGACACCCGTGGGAATACCGTGCGTGAGGCCGCAAAGTGATATGAGGTGTTACATGCTAGATCGATGTGGCATTGAGTCAGGGTCCTGACATCAGCGGTACCGTCATAGCGAGGAGGCAGGTCCGGCTTGAACTTGCCGGGCTAGGCGATGCTACACAACTCGGTGGTGAAGGCGCGGCAACCTGCGGTGGCCACCGGAGCCTTTTGCAGACGCGAGGCTTGCTCTTGATGGTTCCCGCGCGCTGCCGCCAGGGGCAGCGCGGAGTCTTGGCGCGCTGGTGCAGGGATGCGGTCTTGCCGTGCTGGTGCGAAGAGCACATGAGTGCCTTCTTGAGGCCGAGGAATTTCTTGGCAGCTTTTTTCTTGCTGCGCGGGCGCTGGACACAATGGGTCACGTCCAGGGGCCGCGCGCCTTGGAGACAGGGTGCCTTCTTGGGGAGGAGGTGGTAGAGGCACTCCCTGAGCCGCGTCGCCCATGCACGACGGAGGGCAAGGCAGCGAGAGGGACGACACAGGAGAGCCACCCGCGGTGCTGACGAGCTCGGTGATGCGAGCAAGCCACTCCTCGTAGAGATCGTCGACACGGCGGTAGTGCAGGAGCTCACATGCCAGGAGCAACGCGGCCTGCGCATCCGTGGGAGCGCACCAAGCATGAGACGACGAACCAGCTAGGGTCAGCGATGGATCGGTGGTGCGGCCTTCCCGCCGCACGGAGGAGTGCAGCGAAGATGCTTGCTGCTCGTTCCTTGCCGGGCCAGTGGCGGTGTTGGCGGCAGGCGACGAAGAACGACGGGGAGGCCCACCGACGGGAGCCTTCTGGGCGATGCGGGCGGCGAGAGCAGCCCGGCGCTCAGCGCGAGCTCGGCAAGCGTCTACCATGGATGCGACGAAGCGATGGGAGACAGATCAGCGGAGAAAAGATTTCGGCGCAACCCTACCTGGTGCGCCAAATGTCGGATATCGGGTTCCCGCAAAACGCTTAAGGTTCGAACTCTAGGGTGCGCATGAAGATCTTCTCCCTACCGAAACACGCCCAGAACCTCGCCGCAATTCTAAGCTAGCACGATGAACAACACAAGAGACACAAGGTTTATACTGGTTCGGGCCACCGTTGTGGTGTAATACCCTAATCCAGTGTGTGGTGTGGTGGATTGCCTCTTGGGCTGATGATGAACAGTACAGAGGAAGAACAGCCTCGCGAGGAGAGGTGTTCTTGTGGTGGTGTGTGAATGTTCTGCTTGGCCAGGATCCAATGTCTTGGCTCTAGATTAGATTCTCTTCTACTGTGGTGGCTAGCCCTATTTATAGAGGCCCTGGTCCTCTTCCCAAATATTGAGCGGGAAGGGAGCCAACAACGGCCATTTTGAAAGGGGACATCTAGTACAGCTATCCTGACTAAAGGTGTTCTTCGACTGCCAAAGGCACTGGTGATGACGCCGTCTTGGGCTCCACAGTGACCTCCGTCCTGCCGTCCTGCTGGTCTTGGTCTCATTGCACTGATATGGAAACCTTTGCTTGATGCCTCGGTACTCTGCGCCTGTGCTTGCCCCCATTGCACCAAAGAGGAAACAAGGACACTGCGCAGGCTGGCGCCCGCCTGGCGCCCGCCTAGTCTTGATCATCATGGCTTGCGTCATGAGCACCTCACGAGGTACCCCTTGCCTTGATCTCTCCGCCTCCTCGCGAGCCTGCCTGGTGAGGCCGCCCCTGAGGAGGCCTTGTGCTGTCCGCCCGGCGAGGCTTGGCCCCTCGCGAGGGTCTTGAGCTTGGGTTGATGAAGACGGGCCGTACTGGGCCACTACTGAGCCACGTTGCACGCTGCAGGCAGGCAAGTTTGGGGACCCCCGTTCCTAGAATGCCGACACTAGTGACCTCTCGTCCCACACTGGCGTCGTGAGGAAGGCGGAGCCGCTTCTTTAGAGGGAGAGGGTTAGGCCCCTCCCTAGGGGCCTTACCCTTTTCGGCCGCCGAGAACCTCCTGATCGGCGCCATTGGAGCAAGACGGAGCAGGAGAAGAAATGGACGACAAGAAGACGAAGGAGAGATGAGCGAGGGGCTCTGCCCCTCCCCCTCATTTATAGCTGAGGCAGGCCAACCGCCGGCCTCCACCACCTCACGCCATGATGATCTTCTGCATGCCGCATCGTTCCGTCAAGTCAAACAGTTGCCGAGGCAGCATGGGGAAGTGGAGACACCCGCGTCCCATCAATCACCACGCGTGATCAAGGCCGCAGGAGGTTAGGGCCTGCAGTGGTCCACACTTGCCCTTTGGCTTCGCCTGGAAGCCAAGTCCGAGCGCGCCTTGGGCCCGGGGGATACCGTCGGCGTTCTGGATATAGGGGTATCCAGACTTGCCTGCCTGCGGCCCACTGCGTGGCTCCATCAATGGCCTGGTACGACCCAGCTTCAGCATCAACGACTCAAGACCCTCGCGAGGGACCAAGCCTCGCGAGGCGGATGACACCGAGACCCCTGAGGGGATCGGCCTCCTCAGGCTGGCTCCTGAGGGGTGGAGAGTTCTATGCAAGGTGCACCTCATGAGGCTCAGCTGAGTGAGCCATGACGAGCAAGGCCTAGCAGGCGCCAGCGGGCGCAGAGCACCAATTTCCTCTTTGGTGCAAGGGAGGCAAGCCACAGGTGCGGAGTCCCAAGGAATCAGCCAAAGGTTTCCATTCTGGTGCAACAAGACCAACACCGCTAGGACGGCAGGATGGAGGACATCACCGAGCCTGCCGCAGCGTCACGACCAAGGGCTTTTTGCAGGCGAAGACCACTTTAGTCAGGATAGGGTGTACTACTTCTCCCCTTTCAAATCCAGCCGTTGTGGGATCCCTTCCCGCCAACATTTGGGAAGGGGACCAAGGCCACTATAAATATGACTTAGCCACCACCATAGAAGGAGATCGACCTCATCTAGTGCACATCGGGGGGAAGAGATCCATTCTCACCTGGCCACCTCACCAGCTCCCTTGAGCTCAAGAACACCACACCTCCTGAGGCCAGTTCATCCACTATACTAGTTCATCCTCAGCCCTTCAAGGAAATCCACCAAAAATGCTAGAGTAGGGTATTACATCGCAAGGTGGCCCGAACCAGGATAAACTATTGTGTCTCTTTGTCTCTTTGAGCCTGACGCGCTAGGCTTAGGAGGATTGCGAGTAGGAAGGCTGGGTAGATTGAGATCTCCGTACGCACCCCAGAGTTCGAACCTTTCTAGGGTCCGTGGAACCCGTAATCCGATATACACTCCCCTAAAATATGGTAGCATCTGATTGTATTGTATTCCTTGAAGATGACAACCAAACTATCAGCCTATGTCTATCCATATAAAGTTCAAATGAAGTCCCTCAAAGGAGGGCATGTCAACATACATGTAACCTAGCTCATTAGGTAGAAAAAACACCAGCGTAATATCGCAATTGATCAATAAGGGCATGTCCGACAAAGTACTCGCTCCCCTAAATCATCAACAACATATACTTCATTCTTGATTTTGATATGATGCTTAATATAACGGATGTGCTACACTATGTCACACGGTTGGATCTATGGAATCGTAAAAAAATCATATGCAAAGTTTTGTGCGTGTAGCAACACTCTGTCATCAAGTACTCTTCACAACTTCTATGTCATGCTTCCCATCATAAAACCGGGAGTTGAAAACCGTTTGGCAACAACAACTCCCAATCGTAGTACTTGTTTTGGGTACCAACACATTAGGCGTGGAAGTGGACCGCTCCTCGGGTGGACTTTCATGCCTAATGGCTAGGGCCAGTCAGAAGGGGTGAGAAAAACCTATTTGTGTTGTATTACGTCCATGCCCTTGGAGGCCGTGAACCATTAAGGAGGAGACCTCAAACTTATGAGATGTCATGGGAAGGGCATCATACAGTTTTGCAAATTGTAGGAAGGCCTCACATCTTTTGGAAACGACAAAGAAGCTCCAAACGGCTAGATATTTTATAAAAACCTCCACGAATTTTGTAAAAAATGTGGGGGAAGAAGCCCGTGATGGCCAGGAGCCTTTAGGAGGTTAGCCCCTTGCTCTCCTATGAAATTACAAAAAGGTCTGCTTTTTCTGAAGTGCCTCTAGAAAAAAGAAACTCTAGAAAACAAGTCCACCCTGAAAAATCGTAAAAATATCAAGAACTCCTAAAAAAAGTATGCATGGGTAAGGAAAAGTCAAGAGAAGTCCTCCGGAGGCACTTGTAAGCATAAAAGCATTTGGGGGCTCCTACACTCCTCACTCAAGCACACTTTTCCAATGTTCTCTTCTCTTGAAAGATAGTGTTCACTCCCTCATCATGCCTCCGACGTGGAAGGCTGTTGAAGATCATTGCAATATGCTCCCCAGGTCAAGGAAGGAAACCACACTCTCAAGACCAAAAAGTTTTGACCCTTAGTCCCGACAATGGATTTCTATGACTATGATTTAAGAGAACTCATGTCAGAAAAGTAAATAATGATTACCGGGGGACCCCACTTACACCACTAAGCACACTTTTCAGTAAGGCAATAAAAAGTTAACACAAGTCAAGCCCTTGTCATGATTAACAAGTAAATAAAGGGAAAAGGGTTAAAAGACCAAGTCAAAAGGGTAAAGGTTATAAAAAACAAAATGACGATTCAATCCCAAGAATAGAAGCTCACCATGGTGGAGGTATGAGAGCGATTGATCTGCCATGGGCTATGTGAATCCCTCTCTCCTAGCCCACCATCACTAGTAGAAAACATGGCTTTTGTTCAGGCCAGATAAGCCCATTAGTTCCGGTTCAGTCACGAACCAGGACCCATGGGGGCATTGGTCCCGGTTCATGAGGCCAGGGGCCCGCCGGGCCTCATGGTGGCATTGGTCCCGATTCGTCTGACCCCTTTGGTCCCGGTTGGTGGGACAAACCGGGACCAATGGGCCTTGCTCCTGGCCCACCACCATTGGTCCCGGTTGGTGGCTTGAACCGGGACCAATGGGTGTCCTTTAGTCCCGGTTCAAGCCACGAACCGGGACCAATGAGTTGCCTATATATACCCCCTCGCCCGCAAGCAGATCACTCCACTGCTCTATTTTTCTGGCTGGCCGTTGCAGAGCTTTGTGGTGCTCTAGCTCACCTCCTATTCACACGAGGTGTTCGATGGAATGCCCGAGCCACACTACTTAAGATTTCTCCTCTCCAATCTCAACCTCCAAGCTTCATTTTCCTCAATATTTGTCTAGATTTAGCGGCATGTCACGTCCCGTCCCTGTCTTCACCGCCGTCCATCGCCCGCGCGGATCTCGTCGCCGGCACCACCGTGGTGAGCCTGTTGTTCTTATCTTCTTTCTGAAAGGAAAAAAATTCTTACTTGTATGTTTAGATAGATACTTGTATAATTTTCTTACTTTTATTATTGCTTCTTATTATTTCGTGCGATGGTTTTGGTATCCGCCCCCGTCGGCCCTCGTCCTGTCTATGATTCAGATGTGGTATATATTACCTTTATAACTATTTGGTTCATTTATTGTTTATGACAATTATGCCGACCAACGTGACATAGATTTTATTTATCAAGGAGGTATGTGAACCGGAAATTCCAACTGACCCTATTGTCGAGAGGTTAAATTTAGTTGAAGAAGAAAACAATTTCTTGAAGGAAAAAATAAAAAAAATTGAGGAGGAGAAGATGATATTGGAGTTGCGTGTTGCAGATGTCGTCGATGATCACAAGATCAAGATGGATGAAATGCGCTTGAAGATTAAAAAGATTAAGAAATATGCCATTCATACCGAGGCTTGGTATCATTATGCCGTTGGATCAATTGTTACCTTGGTTGCGATTATGATCGCATTTGTTTTCGCATTGAAATGTTTTACATAGTTTCAATGCATGGTTTAATTAATTAGATGCTCTGGAGAGCTATATGTTGTTCAATGAGAACTATGTATGTACTTTGGTTTTAATGTGATGATGAACTTCTATTAATTTGGTCACTTAATTATCTATTCATGATGTTTTGTAATGGTTTTTGACACACTTAATTCTATATAATGCACGTAGATGAACCGGCAATGGATGAACGGTGACAGACACACCTCCGAGTACATTAAGGGTGTGCATAATTTTCTCAAAGTTGCTGAGGCAAACAAGCAGAATGGTTTTATGTGTTGTCCATGCCCTATATGTGGGAATACAAAGTCTTACTCTGACTCGAAAACCATTCACACTCACCTGCTTTATAAGGGTTTCATGCCACACTATAATGTCTGGACCAAGCACGGAGAAATAGGGGTTATGATGGAAGACAACGAAGAAGAAGAGGACGATGACAACTATGTGCCCCCTAAATACGGTGATGCTGCAATGGGGGAAGCTACTGAAGATCAAGAGGAACCAGACAATGTGCCCGATGATGATCTCCATCGGGTCATTGTTGATGCAAGGAGACAGTGCCAAAAGTCAAAAGGAGAAGCTCAAGTTCGATTGCATGTTGGAGTATCACAAAAAAGGTTTGTACCCCAATTGAGAAGATGGCAACACAAAGCTCGGTACCGTACTGGAATTGCTGCAGTGGAAGGCATAGAATGGTGTGCCTGACAAAGGATTTGAGAAGCTACTAAAAATATTGATGAAGAAGCTTCCAAAGGATAACGAATTGCCCGACAGTACGTACGCAACAAAGAAAGGTTGTATGCCCTGTAGGATTGGAGGTACAGAAGATACATGCATGCCCTAATGACTGCATCATGTACCGTGGTGCGTATGAGGATTTGAACGCATGCCCGGTATGCGGTGCATTGCGGTATAAGGTCAGATGAGATGACCCTGGTGATGTTGATGGCGAGCGCCCACGAAAGAGGGTTCCTGCCAAGGTGATGTGGTATGCTCCTATAATACCACGGTTGAAATGCCTGTTCAAAAACAAAGAGCATGCAAGTTGATGCGATGGCACAGTGAGGACCGTAAGAAAGACGAGAAGTTGAGAGCACCCACTAACGTGTCGCAGTGGAGAAAAATCGAGAGAAAGTACCGGGCTGAGTTTCCAGGTGACCCAAGGAACGTATGGTTTGGTTTACACAGATTACATTAACCCTTTCGGGGAGCAGAGCAGCAATCACTGCACCTGGCCCATGACTCTATGTATGTATAACCTTCCTCCTTGGATGTGCATGAAGCGGAAGTTCATTATGATGCCAGTTCTCATCCAAGGCCCTAAGCAACCCGGCAACGACATTGATGTGTACCTTAGGCCATTTTGAAGAACTTTTACAGCCATGGAGTGGAAACGGTGTACGTGTGTGGGATGAGCACAAACAGGAGGAATTTAACCTGCACGCATTGCTGTTTGTAACCATCAACGATTGGCCCGCTCTTAGTAACCTTTCAGGACAGACAAACAAGGGATACCACGCATGCACACACTGTTTAGCTGACACTGAAAGTATATACCTGGACAAATGCATGAAAAATGTGTACCTGGGCCATCGTCGATTTCTTCCGACCAACCATCAATGTCTAAAGAAAGGCAAGCATTTCAAAGGCGAGGCAGATCACCGGAAGAAGCCCGCCATGCGTACCGGTGATCATGTACTTGCTATGGTCAATGATTTACACATAATCTTTGGAAAGGGTCCCGACGGACTATTTGTTCTGAATGACGCCAAGGGACGCGCTCCCATGTGGAAGAAGAAATCTATATTTTGGGACCTACCCTACTAGAAAGACCTAGAGGTCCGCTCTTCAATCGACGTGATGAACGTGACGAAGAACCTTTGCGTGAACCTGCTAGGCTTCTTGGGCGTGTATGGGAAGACAAAAGATACACTGGAGGCATGGGAGGACCTACAACATTTGCATGAAAAAGACGGCATGCCTCCAAAGCAGTATGAAGGTCCTGCCAGCTATGCTCTTACCAAAGAAGAGAAGGAAATCTTCTTTGAATGCCTGCTCAGTATGAAGGTCCCTTCTGGCTTCTCGTCGTATATAAAGGGAATAATAAATATGCCAGAGAAAAAGTTCCAGAACCTAAAGTCTCATGAGTGCCACGTGATTAACGCAACTGCTTCCAGTTGCATTGAGGGGGCTTCTACAGAAAAACGTCCGGTTAGCCATTGTGAAGCTATGTGCATTCCTCAATGCAATCTATCAGAAGGTGGTCGATCCAGAAATCATACCAAGGCTAAGGAGTGATGTGGCGCAATGTCTTGTCAGTTTTGAGCTGCTGTTCCCACCATCCTTCTTCGATATTATGACGCACGTCCTAGTTCATCTAGTCGACGAGATTGTCATTCTGGGCCCCGTGTTTCTACATAGTATGTTCCCCTTTGAGAGGTTCATGGGAGTCCTAAAGAAATATGTCTGTAACCGCGCTAGGCCTGAAGGAAGCATCTCCATGGGCCATCAAATAGAGGATGTCATTGGATTTTGTGTTGACTTCATTCCTGGCCTTAATAAGATTGGTCTCCCTAAATCACGGTATGAGAGGAGACTGACTTGGACGGGCATTCTTGGTCTCAAGCACAGTACAGAGTTCTACAGAACTCTATATTGGTGACCACGTATGTTGATGAACACAAGAACAGTTTGCGCTCCAAACACCCCGAGCAGTGTGATGACTAGATTAAACGTGAACAGATCATGACTTTCAGCAGTTGGTTGGAAACACGTCTCAGAGGTGACAACATTGTTTGTGATGAGCTGTACTTGTTGTCCAGGGGACCATCTTCGACTTTCTTGACTTACAAGGACACGAGATAAATGGGAATACATTTTACACGATCGCCCAAGATCAAAAGAGCACCAACCAAAACAACTGTGTCCGCTTTGATGCAGTAACCAAGAGGGGAACGGACACATATTATGGTTACATAGTGGACATATGAGAACTTGACTACGAACATGATTTTAAGGTCCCTTTGTTTAAGTGCAAATGGGTCAATCTGTCAGGAGGCGGGGTACAGGTAGACCCACACTACGGAATGACAAAAGTGGATCTGAACAATCTTGGGTACACGGACGAACCGTTCGTCCTAGCCAATGATGTGGCACAAGTTTTCTATGTGAAGGACATGTCTACCAAACCGAGAAAAAGAAAAGATAAGGAAGAGAACACAACCAAAGCGCCACATAGTTCTTTCAGGAAAAAGAGACATCACGGGAGTGGAGCACAAGACAGACATATCTGAAGATTATGAAAAGTTTCATGAAATTCCTCCCTTCAAAGTCAAGGCTGACCCAAGCACCCTGTTAAACGATGAAAATTATCCATGGTTACGGCCAATAAGAAAAGGACAGAAGCGAAGAAGAAGTGAATACTTTCTCTCCACAACTATTACGATGATGCCTTTGATCTAGAATATCACTGCAGTTACATGTGAAGAAATGAAATGCCTATTGTAACAGACGAGTTTTCGTCTGAAACCCTGATACCTTGAAACAAATAGTCCGTTTTGTACATGAAGTGCATCCAGTTTTTGCCGTAACCCTCTCAACTTTTTAGCACATGCTATGTGGGTGAAATGATGATGCCGTGCCAACTTTCAACCTTTTCAGAGTTCATTTGAAATTCTTTTCAATCTCAGGGTAATTTAGCTCAAGAATGAACTAATATAAAAAAGAATGAACTGGATTTTTTTTATGAAACTCTAATAGCAAAAATAGTAAACAAAAAGAATGAACTAGAAACCTTTTATGAAACTCTAATAGCTAAAGGAATCAACCAAAAAGCTTTTACAAACCTCTAGTATTATTGAAACTAAAATTATATAAAATTTATGCAACTAAAATTAGATAAAATTTATGCAACTAAAATTATCAAAGTATTTTCTGTTCAAAACATTAAAGCAAAAAGAATTTTTATAAAATAAATAAAAAAGAAAAAAATAAAAGAAAATCAAAAAGTAGAAACAAAATAAAATAAATAAGTAGAAATAAAATAAACTTTAATAAATAAGTAGAAACAAAATAAACTTTAATAAAGTAAAATAAATAAACTTTAATAAAATAAATAAAAATAGCAACAGTAAGTAGAAACAAAATAAAATAAATAAAGCAAAAAAGTGCCATCTACTGGGCCACCACGGCCTGAATACGACTAGAAACGCAATCATGGGCCAGGATTCAGGCCCGCAGCAGGCCCAGTAGGACCACATGCACACAGTGATAGGTTAGGCCCGAAAGCCTGCAGTTGAGAGGAGCTCGAGAGGGTGGGTGCATCAGCGCTTATAAATCACTCTTGAGCTCTCTCAACTAGCGAGGTAGGACTAAACTTTTGACCCGGGCAGCACAAGGCCTTTGTTCCCGGCTGGTGGCACCAACCGGAACTAAAGGGTGGCATTGGTCCCGATTCGTGCCATGAACCGGGACCAATGCCACCCTTTAGTCCCGGTTGGTGCCACCAACCGGGACCAAAGGCCTCTCCTTCCTGCCCTTTGGGCTGCTGAAAAGAGACCTTTGGTCCTGGTTGGTGGCACCAACCGGGACTAAAGGGTGGCATTAGTCCCGGTTGGTGCCACCAACCGGGACTAAAGGCTTTGCTATATAAGATGACACTAAGGAAATTTTCACTTCTCATCTCGCAGTTGCCCCCACCGACGCCGACGACATCGATGCCACCAAGCTGCCCCAACGCCGCCCGCCGCCCCCGCCGTCGCCATCGCCGTCGCCCACGCCTATCATCGGCGTCGCCCATGCCCTCACCCGACGCCGTCGCCGCTTGCCGCCCTTGCCACAATACGCATCGCCCCAGCCCTACCGCAACGCGTGCCGCCCCGGCCCGTCCCCATCGTTGCCGTCGCCCTCCCCCGCCCCCTTCGTCGCCATCGCACCTGCCCCGTGCGTGCGGCCCCCTGCCTCGATGACGTCATCGCCATCGCCGTCCTCACCGCCGACCCCGCGCCCCTCCTCACCTTGGTCCGGCCAGCACCCTCCTTGTTTTTTCATATATATGATGATATATATGCTTGTTTTTTTCATATATATGCTTATTTTTTCATATATATGATGATATATATGCTTGTTATCATAATTGTTTTTGTTCATATATATATGATGATGATTTTTTTGTAGAATATGTTGTTTTTTGTTCATAGATGATCATATATATGATGTATGCATGGATGTGGATGGAGTATGATGTTTTTTTGTTCATATATAGAATATGATATTTCTTTGATTCATAGATTTTTTTTGTTCATGAGAGAGGTGGAGACGTCGAGGAAGTTGTACTGTTTAGGGTTAGGGCGTCGAGGAAGAAGGAAAATAAGGAAAAATAATAAAAGAGGAAGAAGGAAGAAGGAGAAGAAGAAGGATAAGAAGAGGAGAAAAAAATAAGAAGAGGAAGTAGAAAAAAAAGAGAAGAAGAAGGAATAGAGGAGAAGAAGAAAAAATAGAAAATTTTCTTCTTCTCCTCTATTCCTTCATCTTCTCCTCTTTTTTTTCTATTTCTTCTTCTTCTTCTTCTTCTTCTTCTTGTTCTTGTTCGTCTCTTTTTCTTCTTCTCCTCTTTTCTTCTTCTTCTTCTTTTTATCGGGAACAAGGGTGTAGAGGATCGCTGAGGGGTCGAGGGTCGGGAACGAGGCTAGAGGGTCGAGGGTCACAGAGGGGTCGAGGGTCGTCGAGGCCGGTCGAGGGTCAAGGGTTTGAGGGTCGAGGGTTTGAGGGTTCTAGGGTCGAGGGTTCGAGGTTCAAGGATTCGAGGGTTGAGGGGTCGAGGGTTCGAGGGTTCTAGGGTTCTAGGGTCGAGGGTTCGAGGGTTCTAGGGTTCGAGGGTCAAGGGTTCGAGGGTCGTCGAGGGGCCAAGGGTTCGAGGGTCGAGGGTCGTCGAGGGTTCGAGGGTTCTAGGGTCGAGGGTCGAGGGTTTGAGGGTTTTAGGGTCGAGGGTTCGAGGGTTTGAGGGTCGTCGAGGGGCCGAGGGTTCGAGGGTCGAGGGTCGTCAGGGGTTGGGGATGGCTGAGGGGTCGAGAGGTTGCCTAGTGTCAAAGTATTGAAGAAATCCATGGCTTCATCATTAGCCGAAAGTAACCGGGGCATGATGGTACGAAGTTCTCCAAAGTTATTCTAGAACGGAGTCCTAGATAGGATAATCCGCCTTTTGGTACAAATTTCACCAAAGGCCTTCCAAATAGCAATATTCAGAAGGTTCTTGCTGTACTTTGTACCAAAAAGTGAATTATCCTATTTGGGATTCCATTCCAAAATAACTGTGGAGAGCTTCGTACCATCATGCGCCTGTTACTTTCGCCTAATGATGAAGACATTGTTTTGTTTAATCCTTTGACACTAGACAAACGTCGGACAATCGTGAGAGAGGCGGTCCGGCCCAAACCCTAGAAGCGCTACCGAGGCCACCCAAATTTACCAACTTAAAAGAGCGTTGTCGTTGAGGCCATCCCAAACCCTTGAAGCGTTGCTGATGCCACCCCAAACCCTAGACAAGCGTCGAGGACACTAATTAATATAATTCCTTGTTGTGATTAGCTAGCTAGGTTTACGTTTGCCACTAATATATCCATCTATCATGTTTGTATAATAATTGCCATGTTGTAATATTTGTAGAAACTACGGAGCACGGCTGAGACGAGGAAGCAGAACAGGCGTTGGGGGACATAATCGCAGCTGGAGGTGATGTCATGTCATATCTCAACGAAACCAAAGGTCTGGAAGAAGAGGGTGAAGCAGGCTACGGTTATCGAACAACAGAGGAGGAAGGACATGATTATGATGGCTCCGTTGACCGAATGCCGGTGCAAGAAGGAGACCGTGATGACGGCTCCGGTGACCGAACAGAGTCCGGCCAGGTATATATATTAATTAAGCTTGTGCTGACTAGCTAATTGATGCATTCATTGTTTTGGTATGTACACATATTAACTCTCGTCTTTCTTCTTTTTTCTAGCCCTCCGGATCGAGCACAGCTTCGGTAAAGAGACGAGGCCCGAAGAAAAAGTTGCGCTCGGATGAAAGGTTCATGATCATAGCAATCACGTGCAATGGCCAACCGATTGAACCCATCCGGACCAAGGAAGCATTTTATGCTCAGTGCAGGGTTCTTGTTAGGGACATGATCTCGATCAGCATCGAGCTATGGAATCAGCCTAAGAAGGAAGAGCTTCAAGTTTATTTTGTCGAAGATAGACAGAAAGATGATCTTTGGAAAGTGTGAAGGTAAATTTCACCCTACCGGAAGAGGAGGATCTGGAGAATCCAGTTATAGAGCCATTGATCAAGTCCTGTGCTCTCAAGAAGATGGCAGATCTATTCAGGAGGTGGAAGAATGAGCTGAAAGCAAAGTTTGTCGACAAAGAAAAGACACCAGAATTCATCGGCCGGTATGAGAAGCTCAGAGATCAACAGGACGCATTTGTGGCCAACAAGACATCGGAGAGGAGTAGGAAGATGTCAGCGACAAACAAGATAAATGCTGCGAAGAAGGAGCATCACCATCGCATGAGGTCAGGTGGCTACCTCAAAGCCCGACCATTGTGGGCCAAGGCTGAGAATGACCTGCTTGATAAAGGGGTCAAACCAGAGACATTGAGCTGGCCAGACTGTTCAAGGACTTGGTTCTTCGGGGTTGGCGGAACCTTGGACCCTGTAACAGGGAAGTGCGTTTGGACAAGCGAGCAACTGCGAATACCCGTCTCAAAGCTTCAGGACTATGTCGCCGCAGCGCAGGAAGGGACGTTCATTCCAGACAGAGAGAAGGACAAGCTCACAATGGCTGTCGGGAATCCTGAGCACCCTGGACGGACACGAGGCATGCTAGGCTCCGTTTCGTGGAAGGCTGGGTTTCCGGACGCAGGCAGTTACAAATGCCAAGAGAGGAGGAGGAAAGTGGAGCATACCGAACTGTAGAAGTTGCACACAAGGGTACAAGACCTAGAGGAATGAGAAGCAGTTTGAAGCAAGTGACCTACCGAAGATACTCCCGAAGCTACCCCGCCATCTTAGCGGAGAAGTAGCGTGGCTTGCACCGAGCTGCTTCAGCTGGAGCCTGTCTTCATGGCTCCCGCTAGCTACCCCGTGGATGCTATCACGGAGTCTCAACATTGCCACCTTATGACGCAATGGCAGAACTACAAAGTCAAGGTGGCTGTCAGCTCTGTTCAACCTCTTGAACCCGACGCAACTTTTCACTGTCGTCCAATTGTAGAAGGATATGCTAGGGTGAAGGTGGACCAAATTATGGAGGGATTTGAGGAGCTCGTGCTTGACCACCCTACCAGTGAAGGGGAGATGGCTCGGTTCTGCTCTAAAGACTCCATGCCTATGGCGGAAGGAGCTCATCAACCTTCTGAACTGGACGCCTCCGCCTCCTCCTCCTCCTCCGGCGAGTCAGGGCACTCTGTCTCCTCTTCCACCCGCTCCTTTGGCGAGTGATCAGGGCACTCCGCCTCCTTCTCTAGCGCATGGCAGCACTCTGCCTCCTTCTTCGCCTGTGCCGGCGCGCCCAAGCAGCCAGCCTCCTCCTTCTCCGCCTCGTCAGGAAGGGCGGAAGAGACCCGTCGCCACTTCAGCTGCTCCGGCGTGCCGTAGTCCGTCTCCTCCACCTCGTAAGCAACAAAAGAAGACAGCCGCAGCCGCTCGACCTGCTTCGACGTCTAGGAGTATAGCCAGAGGCGGGAGGCAATACAGATTCGTTCCATCTCTCAAGACTCCAAAGAAGTTACCATACGAGATGACCGAACAGGAAAACGCGGAGATCTGTCAAGCCCAAGTGAAGGACTACTTTGAAACGCAAAGAGTTGAGAAACATCCACCTCCGGAGGAGAAGATAGATTCGGTGAAAGCGAAGCGCACTTTGGATGCCCTGCAGTGACCAACATCGTCTCCGCCGCAAACCAACTATGAGCGCATTACTGAAAGGACATATAAGGAAGCGAAGTGGTCGGGAAGTACTTGTAGTGACAAAAGGATACAAGAACAAAGAAGCAGGAAAAAATTCCCCAGCTTGGCGAACAAGCGAACCAATCGTACCCCCGCTCAAGGTGTCTAGCTATATCGTCACTAATCATCCGGGGATCTTGCCCGGTACCAATCCCGCAGAATACATGCACAACTACGATGCACATTTTGATATAATGGAGGTGGACGAATTCAAATACAAGTATGGGAAGCCTCTTGTCAAAGAAGGAACTACTCTAACAACGATGATGAGAAGATTCCATGATTGGTACATGGAAACCTGCAGAAAGTCCAGGAAGAAAATTGATACTTTGATGCTGAAAGTTAAAGAGGATCAACACGACCTCGTAGGAATTGAGCACTTGTCTCTTCCATTTGAGGAGTTCTTCCAGTTTTTCAATCAAAAGGCCCTCGATAAATTAATGGTCACTTGCTACTATCTGTAAGTACTACTTCTGTCAATAAGTCTCTATATATAGCTCAGCTCTTTCATTTCATGTATATATAATTATCCTCAGTATATTATGTAGATTAAAGATTGTCGAATGCAGAAAAGCTGAAATGTATGCTTGGGTTCATTAACAAAAATATCATAGATGAATATACGGTTACATTTCATGCCAAAGAAACCGAGGAAAACTTGCTACGATCGTTGGTAATAAATGAAAACAAAGATACAATACTCTTTCCTTACAACTTCAAGTGAGTGTTACTGTCTTGTGCATATTCGGTTTCCCTTAATTATTACTCCAGGTTATAGTAATTAATGTAATTGATGAGTTATGCATGCATGCGCAGGTTCCACTATAATCTCCTAGAGATTAAGCTTGAGCAGGAACTAGTAAACGCCTTAGACTCTAGACAAAAAGATCTCGAGGACTATGCGGACATGTCTAAAATTCTCAACAAGTAAGTTGAATCGATCATTATCGCACCATATCGTCAACTTTGTTCATTTCATGATATCAAGTAATTATTTTCTTTGTCTCGCAGGGTTTGGAAAGTATTCACCGCATAAGTTCCAGGACTGCCGCGGGATCTGCGATGGAAATACCCGAAAGTAAGTACTACTAGCTAGCTAGTTCCGCGCATCTCCCGTTGATTCTAGCTACTTTCATCAATGCCATTTATAATGCTTCATTATCAGTTTGATTGACCTCTATTTCCCGTAAAGTTCTTGTGGCAGGAAGCCGGGAATAATTACTGTGGATACTACGTCTGCGAGTTCACCTACAACACGACGACCAAGAATAGATGGGGCTACTCTAAAAGACAATATGAAGTGCGTAAGCAAAAATATTCACAAGTTTATTTCATTACCATCATTTCTGTTAAGTTTCATTCATATATATGTATTGACCCCCTTATTCAAATTAGATGTGGCAGATGCGGAATGAACTCCTACCACAAGATCGCATGCGAGCAATTCAAGAGGAATTGGCTGGATTCTTTCTTGACCACGTCATCAATAAAGCTAGAGAATACCATGCATGTGGAAGTTGAGTTCATATGTTAGGCTATTGTAAGAGACCTTACACATTGAATATATATATATATATATATGTAGCCAGTAGCATCGGTAAGATATACGAAAACTTGTCGTTCGACCAATCTCTCAGAGAAGGAGAGGTTGATCACTTCTCTCTGTATATGTTCATGACGATCTTCTGTACTTAATGGTTTCCTTCATTTGCTTTCTAGCTAGCTAGCGTGTCGAGTCCTTTCTATACGTATAGTACGTAGCGTCGACCAAGCACAGAGATAACAGAGGACACTTCTCTCTATTAGCTAGCTAACACAATATATGAAACCCCTAAACTAACCCTACAAAACCCCCAAAACCCCCAACCCCCCACCCCCTTAGAAAAAATTCAAAACCCCCAGCCCCTGAACTGCTGACGTGTGGAATCCTTTTGGTCCTGGTTGGTGGCACCAACCAGGACAAAAGGTCCTCCTGCCTGGGCAAGCGGCAGCGGCCACGTGGAGCCCCATCTGTCCCGGTTCCTGGGCGAACCAGGAATAAAGGTATAGGGCTTTAGTACCGACCCTTTAGTCCTGGTTCGGCAACCGGGACAAATGGCCCTCACGAACCAAGATGAATGGGGCTTTTTCTACTAGTGCATGGGCGAAAGATTACCTTTCTTGGAAAAAGAAAAGACGAGAAAAATGATCATGAAAATGAAGACAACTAAAGAGGATCATTTGATATGAAAATCAACTCAAAGAACGACAGTAGTTACATATACCAACAATGGATAACATCTGTTGCTCGGATGAGTTGAGGTGGTAGGTGCAAAAGACAAAAGAGCCTAATTAGGAGCATCAAAACCTTCCGCTTGTTGCCATTTCGCCCAATGGCATCGCCAGTGGAGGATTTTACCTACCAGGAAACATCTCAGGAAATAGACGTTGTTTGGCTTTAGGATCAACCTTGTATAACATGTCCATATCACCACAGGGCACGTCGAGTGTGTTGAACACATACTTCTCATTTAGTGGGATCCTTGTTGGAAACATGCCCTATAGGCAATAATATTTGTCTTATTATATTCTCGTATTCATAGCTAAGACTTTATATTCAATGCTATAACTGCTATGATCCTGGAATATGTGATTCAGTGGAAAATTCATATGCACATGTGAAATGATAAACGATAAATAAAAGGTTCCTAGTCTCGCCTCTAACACTAGCCCAAGTGTTGTTGGTGATCACGTTTTCCAGATCTTTGGATATCGTTAAGTGTAACGATAGTCCTAAAACAACATTGAGATTATGACGTTGGAAGAACGATCATATTGAATCGACCCGATCTTGTTTGTTATGAATTGAGTTAATATTGTCTGCACTCAATTGTAATAACACAAAGTGTTAACATGTGATATTGCTCCTTAGACCATGAGAGTATCGTGGTCACTTCTTACCGTACGATGGGCTTTGGGGTTTCTCAAACATCACTGATGAGTCCAATTTACATGATGTTTTTACCTTATATTTTGTGCCTACAAGGTGGGCTTTGTGGAATTTTACCGAGTTCACGCACTTCTTTTTGTTGATAATCCTCCAGATTATCTCTTTTGGGAGCAACATTAATTTTATGGAGAAACCTCCCAAATATGGCAGTGGAATCATGTATTAAAGGTGATAAACACATTCTATAGAAAAATCTAGGAAGAAAGCCAATGAAACAGCCATTGTTGCGCCTCCAGAGCCAACAATGACGTTCCATGAGACTACAAGTGCTCGCATGAGTGATCATTTGGCGCGCTGATACGTCTTCGTCGTATCTACTTTTCCAAATACTTTTGCCATTGTTTTGGACTCTAACTTGCATGATTTGGATGAAATTAACCCGGACTGATGCTGTTTTCAGCAGAACTGCCATGGTGTTGTTTATGGTGCAGAAAACAAAAGTTCTCGGAATGACCTGAAAATCCACGAAGATAACTTTTGGAAAATATAAAAAATACTTGCAAAAGAATCAAGGCCAGGGGCCCCACACCCTGTCCACGAGGGTGGGGGGCGCGGCCCCTCCCCTTGGGCGCGCCCCCTGTCTCGTGGGCCCCCTGATGCTCCACCGACCTCAACTCCAACTCTATATATTCCGTTTCGTGGAGAAAAAAATCAGAGAGAAAGTTTTCATCGCGTTTTACAATACGGAGCCGCCGCCAAGACCTAATCTCTCTTGGGAGGGCTGATCTAGAGTCCGTTCGGGGCTCCGGAGAGGGGGATTCGTCGCCGTCGTCATCATCAACCATCCTCCATCACCAATTTCATGATGCTCACCGCCGTGCGTGAGTAATTCCATCATAGGCTTGCTGGACGGTGATGGGTTGGATGAGATTTACCATGTAATCAGGTTAGTTTTGTTAGGGTTTGATCCCTAGTATCCACTATGTTCTGAGATTGATGTTGCTATGACTTTTCTATGCTTAATGCTTGTCACTAGGGCTCGAGTGCCAGGATTTCAGATCTGAACCTATTATGTTTTCATGAATATATGTGAGTTCTTGATCCTATCTTGCAAGTCTATAGTCACCTATTATGTGTTATGATCCGACAACCCCGAAGTGACAATAATCAGGATACTTCTCGGTGATGACCATAGTTTGAGGAGTTCATGTATTCACTATGTGTTAATGCTTTGGTCCGGTACTCTATTAAAAGGAGGCCTTAATATCCCTTAGTTTCCACTAGGACCCCGCTGCCATTAGAGGGTAGGACAAAAGATGTCATGCAAGTTCTTTTCCATAAGCACGTATGACTATATTCGGAATACATGCCTACATTACATTGATGAACTGGAGCTAGTTCTGTGTCACCCTATGCTATAACTATTACATGAGGAATCGCATCTGACATAATTATCCATCACTGATCCGATGCCTACGAGCTTTTCACATATTGTGCTTTGCTATTTTACTTTACCGTTGCTATTTTTACTGTTACTACAGAGCTGCTATCTTTACTTTTGCCACTGTTACCGTTACTATCATACTACTTTGCTACTAAATACTTTGCTGCAGATACTAAGTTACCCAGGTGTGGCCGAATTGACAACTCAACTGCTAATACTTGAGAATATTCTTTGGCTCTCCTTGTGTCGAATCAATAAATTTGGGTTGAATACTCTACCCTCAAAAACTGTTGCGATCCCCTATACTTGTGGGTTATCAAGACTATTTTCTAGCGCCGTTGCCGGGGAGCATAGCTCTATTCTTTGAGTCACCTGGGATTTATATCTGCTGATCACTCTGAAGAACTTGAAAGACGAAAGAACTAAGATTTTTCCATCAACTACGAGGGGAGGTAAGGAACTGCCATCTAGCTCTGCACTAGATTCTCCTTCTGTTTTGAGTAAGCTTGCGACACCTAAACCTGCTACTACTATGAATTCTGATTTGTCGCATGTTATTGATGATGCCACTTTTGCTATGCATGATACTTATGATGAAACTACTTCTATGCTTGATACTACTTTGCCATTAGGTGAATTTCTTGATGACCAACTTGCAAGGGTTAGAGAGAATGAAATTATTGATGATAGTGATGATGAAGGTTCTCCCCCTAAATATGAATTGCCTGTTGTCCCCGAGGGTTATGTTATGAATGAAGAAACTGCTAGAGATCTTTTTGCTTGCAATGGTAGATCTGATCTTAAGAAATTACTAGCTAAACTTAAACAGAAAACTCTAAATGCTAGAATGAAATATGACCCCTCTTTTGCTACTTCACCTATCTTTGTTACTGATAAGGATTATGAATTCTCTATTGATCCTGAGATAATTACTTTGGTTGAATCTGATCCTTTTTATGGCAGTGAATCTAAAACTATTGTGGCACATCTCACCAAGTTGAATGATATAGCCACCCTGTTTAATAATGATCAGAAGTCTCACTATTATTATATCCTTAAGATATTTCCATTCTCATTAAAGGGTGATGCTAAAACTTGGTTTAATTCTCTTGATCCTGGTTGTGTGCGTAGTCCCTAGGATATGATTTATTACTTCTCTGCTAAATATTTCCCTGCTCAAAAGAAACAAGCTGCCTTGCGAGAAATATATAATTTTGTGCAAACCGAAGAAGAGAGTCTCCCACAAGCTTGGGGGAGGCTTCTCTGATTACTTAATGCTTTGCCTGATCATCCTCTTAAGAAAAATGAAATCCTTGATATCTTTAATAATGGACTAACCGATGCTTCCAAGGACCACCTGGATAGTTGTGCTGGTTGTGTTTTCAAGGAAAGAACAGTCGACCAAGCTGAATTGCTATTGAATAATATGTTGACTAATGAAAATAATTGGACTCTTCCTGAGCCAATTCTGGAGCCAATTGAGCCAAATCCTGAGTCTATTTCTAAACCAACTCCGAAGAAGAGGGGTGTTCTGTTTCTCAGTCCTGAAGATATGCAAGAGGCAAAGAAATCAATGAAAGAAAAAGGTATTAAAGCTGAAGATGTTAAGAATTTACCTCCTATTGAAGAAATACATGGTCTTAATATACCGCCTGTTGAAGAAACACATTGTCTTGATAACCCGACACAGGTAGTAAATATAAATTCTCTCTATAGATATGATAAAGTTGAAATCCCGTCTACTAAATTTCATAGACAAAGTTTAGATGAATTTGATGACTTTATGGCTCGACAAGAAAGTTTTAATGCTTATGTTGGTAGAGAGTTAAAGAGTAATGCTTTCATGATAGGATGATTGAGTGATTATATGGTTAGAGTTAAAGGTGAACTTAAACTCATTAGCAAATATGCTTCTATGGTTACCACTCAAGCTGAACAAGTACTTAAAGCTCAAAGTGATTTGCTCGATGAATTGAATAATAAACATGACTTTGCTGTTAGAGTGGCTACTAGAACTGGTAGAATGACTCAGGACCTTTGTATCCTGAAGGCCACCCTAAGAGAATCGAGCAGGATTCTTAGAGAAATAATTTAGAGGCAGCTAGTCCTTCTAAAAAGAAGAAAAAGAAAAACGATAGGACTTTGCATGCTTCTAGTGAACCTGTTGTAGACACACCTGAGAATCCCAATGATATTTCTATTTTTGATGCTGAAACACAATCAGGTGATGAACATGAACCTAGTTATAATGTTAATGATAATGTTCATGTTATGCTCAACCTAGCAATAATAATGATGTAGAGATTGAACCTACTATTGATCTTGATAACCCACAACCAAAGAATCAACGTTATGATAAGAGAGATTTTGTTGCTAGGAAAAACGGTAAAGAAAGAGAACCATGGGTTCAGAAACCCATGCCTTTTCCTCCTAAACCATCCAAGACAAAGGATGATGAGGATTTTGAGTGCTTTGCTTAAATGATTAGACCTATCTTCTTACGTATGCGTTTAACTGATATGCTTAAAGTAAATCCTTATGCTAAATATATGAAGGATAGCATTACAAATAAAAGAAAGATACCGGAAGCTGAAATTTCCACCATGCTTGCTAATTATACTTTTAAAGGTGGAATACCAAAGAAACTTGGAGATCCAGGGGTACCAACTATACCATGCTCCATTAAAAGAAACTATGTTAAAACTGCTTTATGTGATCTTGGAGCCGGTGTTAGTGTTATGTCTCTCTCTTTATATCATAGACTTGAACTGAATAAGTTGACACCTACTGAAATATCTTTGCAAATGGCTGATAAATCAACTACTATACCTGTCGGTATTTGTGAGGATGTGCCTGTTGTGGTTGCAAATGTCACTATCTTAACAAACTTTGTTATTCTTGATATTCCCGAGGACGATAGTATGTCGATTATCCTGGGTAGACCCTGTTTGAATACTGCAGGGGCTGTTACTAATTGCAACAAAGGCAATGTCACTTTTCATGTTAATGGTAATGAGCATACGGTACACTTCCCGAGGAAACAACCTCAAGTTCATAGCATCAATTCTATTGGAAAAGTTCCAACTATCATTATGGGAGGGTTTGAATTTCCTCTCCCAACCGTCAAGAAAAAATATGATATTCGTATTGTTGTGGATGTTCATATCCCCGTTGAGGTAACCTAGTGTTATTCGAAATTTCTCCGGTTCCATGTTATTCGGAATGAGTTTGTTAACAAGACTTGATCAACCTTGTTAGTGGATTCATTTTGATGATCATGAGATGGATGAAACTAGAAGGCTCAACCTTCTGTACCCTCTTTTTACTTTCTGTTATTTAGAATAAATAAAGCAAAAATAGTATTATCTGTCTATTTTCTGATTTATCCATGCAATAAAAAATATCCCGAAAATAAAAGTTCTCCAAATGCCTTGCAAATTTAGTATGATTTTTTATGGAATATTTGAGGATTTTAGGCACTGAGAACATAGCAGGGGGGCAAGCACCTCGCCACGAGGGTCCAGGGCACGCCCACTCCCCCTGGGCCCGCCCCCTGCCTCGTGGCCCACGGTGGCCCCCTCCACTTATTCCTGCACCCACACACTTCATCTTCCTCCCAAAAAATCCCCATCCAGCTCAAGCATGAGTTCTAGCTCATTTTGCTGCGATTTTTGATCTCCTTGCTCAAAGCTCCATTCACAAAACTGCTTTGGGATTGCTTGGTATGTGACTCCTCCATTGGTCTAATTAGTTTTTGTTCTAGTGCTTTATTCATTGCAAATTTTTGCTGCCTACGTGACCCTGTTCTTGAGCTTGCATGTCAAATTTTTGAGGTCCCAAGTAATTCTAATGCATGATATAGGCTCTAGGCACTTGTGGGAGTAGTTGCTATCAATCTTGTTTAGTTTGATTCACTTTTATTTTGAAGTTACTAAAAGTTTCAGAAATTTTTCAGAGGAAGAAATATGTCGAGGAAAATGTACCAAGGTGGTTCCTCAACAAAGAGAGGACCTAGGCGTGCTATGCGTGAGCAAGACGATGAACCACCAAGGGAAGCTGAGGTGTGGTCTTGTGAGTGGCCGTCAGAAGAGTTTATGGTCAACGCAGGCATCAAGGATGAATTTGACGCATATGTGCATAATGCCGATCCTGAGGACTTCATACAAGATAAGTGTCCTCAGTACTATCAATTGACTGACTCATTCGTGAGAAGATTTAAATATACATCTTCGCGTAATTCTCAGAATGTCATGTTTGATATTTATGATCAATCTTATGCCATGGACCTAGAAGATTTCACAACTGCTTGCAAACTCCCACAGTGGGGCAATGTTAATGAACCCCACAAATCTGAATATAAAGACTTTCTTGCTAGTATCACTGTGGGAGAATCTAGGGATATAGCACAAGCTACCATAGGGAGCATTCATTTTCCTGCTATACATTATTTTGCTCTCTTCATTGGTAGATGCATTAACGGTAAAGATGAAGCATGTCACATGTGTGTCCCTGATCTTTGTGTCCGCAAGAGTGCTATATTAGGTAATAAAGATTACAACTTGGGGGCAATAGTTGCACGTAGGTTGCATAATAATGGTATATCTAGAGATTTATTTAGAGGAATTTATGCGACCCGTGTTGCTAATTTTCTTGGTATATCTCCCCATGAGGGTGATATGGAGTTTCCTGCCGCTTATTTAGATTTGGACGCTATGGTCAGGCACCGTTTTCTTGTCAGGAATGAACAATTCCTTCAGTATCGACTAATCTTTCCCTTTTTGATTACCAGGCAAAACGAAGATATGTTGTCACCAGGGAGGAGACAGCCCAACACGAGAGGAGAGCGGAGGCAGCTCACCAACATGCCGCAGCTCAGGAGGCATTGGCTGCTGCATCTCAGTACGACCCCAGTTATAACTTCGGATATCAGCCAGGCTATCCTTGGATTTAGACCAACTTAGTCCAAAAGCCTAAGCTTGGGGGAGTACGTATTTCTCACCGACTTTACATTCATGTCACACACTTATTTTAGTTGTCGGTGCTCATACTCTTTCATTGTATTATCCATGCTAGTTTAATTTCTTTTTCTAGCTTTCTTCTTGTGTGTTTGATAAACCTTAATAAAACCAAAAAGATATTAGTTAGTTTACTTTCCATGCTTGTAGTAGTTAAAATAAAATGAAAACCCAAAAAGATTTCTCGTTCTTCTTTTGCTTGTTGGGAGCTTTCCCGTGTAAATAGTTTTATTTCTTTCCTTTCCTTTGGGGGTTGAGAGGAGAAGACCATAATGAAAATGTTTAGTGGCTCTACTATGCATGATTGTTTATTTAACCAAGAGCCCATATTACCTTGTCTTCTCCCTTTAACTGAATGCTTGCAGATTCCAGCTTAGTCCAATCCACGTGCACTCTTATTATTATACACACTGTTCGGTCGTGCAAGTGAAAGGCAATAATGACGATATATGATGGACTGACTGAGATGAGAGAAGATGGTATGAACTCGACCTCTCTTGTTTTTGTAAATATGATGAGTTCATCCACTACAAAAAAATACACTTCCGTGATGATACGTGTTTGTCACAGTAGATCGCGTTTTTTGTCATGCATGTACATCCATGACGATTTTATGACAGAATCAAGATAGTCAACCTGTACTGTCGTAGAAGTGTTCCATGACATTACCAAAATTATTGTCACGGAAGTGTCCACTTCCATGATGATAAATCACGCGTCACAGAAGTGCTTTCGTCAAGGGTGACCGACACGTGGCATCCACCGTAGCGGAACGCCGTTAAGCTATCTGGTCGGGTTTTGGATCCGATAACCCGTTAACAACCCCGACCAATGGGGATTTTCCACGTGTAAAATCGTCATTGGCTGGAGGAAACATGTGTCGGCTCATCGTTGGGACAGATGCGATCCACTCATTGGACGGAAGGCGCCTATGATACGTCGACACGTGGCACGGCCCAACAGAGGCCCATTCCTGTGAAAAGGCCGGCCCATCTGACTTGGTCAAAAGGTGGCGGGCCGGCCCATGGGAAGACTGTTAACGGGCTGTTCGCATATAGCCCATTTACAGCCCGCTAACCCAAGGCCCATTACACCCTATCCGAATTAGGCCCAGTAGCGTCATCTGGGCCATCCAATATGATTCCAGCCCGTTTTCACTTCTGGCGCATGTATGGCCCATGACGTCTTTTGGCCCATATGAGGCGCTATGTTACTCTTGGCCTATTAACGGCCCGTGGTGAAACTGGCCCATAATGAACAGTGTATCACTTTACACCCATTAATGCCCGTGGTGAAACTGGCCCGTAATGAACAGTGTATCACTTTATACCCATTAACGGCCCGTTATTCCGTTGGGCCGTTTCAAGCCCATGTTATCTTTCGGCCTTCTCAGAGCCCATTTATTCTTGGGCTCATTTCCAGCATTCGTTTACTTACGGCCCATTACTGTCATTTTCTGCTTGTGGGCCAAATTCAGCCCGTGGTTACAGTCGACCTGTTTGTGGTCCGTTAATACGTTGGCCCGTTTTCATAGCGTCATCAAATACGGCCTATTAACGATGGCCCGTTATGGTCGGCCCATGAACAGCCGATTCCAACTCTAGCCCGTTTACGGCCATAATGCGGTCTGTTTGGCCCATGTTTGGCCAATTGATCGTACGACCCGTATAAGGCCCATTGATGATACGGCCTGCAAAAGGCCCATTGTTTCTACGGCCCGTAGGAGGCCCATTGTTTCTACGGCCCGTAGAAGGCCTACTGTTTCTACGGCCAGTAGGAGGCGCAGTGTCACTACAGTAAATATTAGCCCATGGTTATTGTGGCCTAGTTTTAAAAAATAGGTAATTGCAGCCACTAGCAAACCGCGGAAAAAGAACTACAATGACTACAAGCAAACAAATAAACAAGACAACAAGGAAATAAATAAGCAAGCAACTAACACTAGGTTATCACGGCTATTACACATATTACATCCACTGGGCATGAAAGTTCGCCACCAGTGCAAATATAGGGAACAAAGCAGCATATCATATACACTGGTTGTCAAAGTTGGCGACCAACGCAAATAAACGCCGCAGCAAAACAAATCCAGAACTGAAACCACTTCAGAAGATCTCAAGAAACAATATCCTGGGTACCCATAATGCTGGCAAGATGCTTAGCAAGCTTATTAACTTTCTCTTTTTTGGCACTTAAATCCTCCAACGCTTGCTGTTGCACCAGAAAATATGCATCTGAATTTTGCAGGGACTTCCTCAGTCCTTCAGCTTCCTGTCGCAGCACATCTGATTGATGTCTTTCAACTTGAAGTTGAGACTCAAGAAGACGAACTGATTCAGGCAGCGAGCTCGAAGAGCCTGTGCCAGCAGTAGTGGCCAGTAACTCGAACACTACATCAAGACAGGACTTTTGGGTTCCCTGACTGTCATCAAGTTAGTTTTTATCAGCTTTCTTGGAGACCAACAGGGATGTCTCACTATCTTGAACCTTATCTGCATTACTTCTTTTACCATTGGAAAACGCGGTATTGTTCTCCAATATTTTGTCCGCATTCTAAAAGAGGAACAAGCAGACACATCACATGTTTACCATGTTGTATATGAAACTCATTTTGGTAAATGAGTTTAGTAGTAAAGTGGATAGGATAACAGCATGAAACAAACATATATCTATGTACCATGGTCACTTTATGTGCTATATCATTCTAGTTTTTGTTGCCAAATCAAGATAGAGACACTGTTCAAATAATATTTGTTCAAGACAAAGCAGAATAGACAGAATGTAAGTGTGGGTAACTATAGAGCAATAACAACACTTGTAATGTGCATGACATGAGAACATAACTGTTTATTCAATTGAAACTGAAATCAACATAGAGCAGGTTACAACAGCAAACCAGTTAAAGAATCAGGTTTAAAACATACATGTTGCGCCATTGGAGTTCCAATTCCATCCTTCAAATTTGAAAATAGTTGATATGAGTAAATACAGTAATGCAGGAGCAAAGGAGTATGAACCATAGCTACAGAACCTGACCGGAGAAAAAATCTTCTTCTCCTTTAAGCGTTGAGTTGGGATTCAGAGTGGTGGTCCTCGCGCTTTGGGCACTGCAGTTCCCTTACTAACTGCTCGTGTTTGGGTGCTCTGTGGTGGAGACGGTGCTGTGTCAACTGGAACTGGGTTACTATCTGCCGGGGTTGGGGTTAGAAGGGGTGTAGCTGGTTCTCTGTCCAACTGGGTAGGGGTACAATCTGCGAGAGTCTGGGTTATGTGTGGTGGATCTAGTCCTTGGGCAAGTACAACCATGGTTCTATCTGCATTAACTGGTAGCACTATCTTTTCTGAAGACTGTGTTGTTACTCCATTAGATACTGCCATCACGCTCTCTAATTCAAATGGCTGATAAACAAGAAAAGTAATTGAAAGTATAGACATTGTATGATAGACAGGTGCAATGGATAGTGGGGAATAAAAGAGGGCATGAAATAATTCATATTTATGTTGTCTAACCAAACACGATAGCATGACACAATTTCACATATATGATGGCTAACTAAACAGGATAGCATGACACAATTTCACATTATGATGGCTAACTAGAAAAGATGGAAAGACATAGTTCAAAATACGAGACTATGTAAACAGGATGACATGACATAACTATATAATGTGTTTATTAAATAGGTTGGCATGCCATAATTCACATACATTCACGGATAGAATGCCATAATTCAAAACATGATGACTGTAAACACTAAACAAGATGAGATGATATAACTATATGATGTCTTTATTAAATGGGTTGCCATGCCATAATTCAGATAGATGATGTGTATGTACTATGTAATCATGATGGCATGATATAATTCAAATATATGATTTATATAGTAAGCAAGTAAGCAGATGGCAATCCATATATGATGTAAAAACTAAGCAATTCAAGACAACATGCATGACATGGGTAATATAACCCTGCCAAGTTTGAGCATAGACCTCAGGGGGGAAATAGGACTGGTCATCAGTCTCTGAATCCTCCTCTGAGGAGCTCTGTGTAACCAGCAAGTTGTCTGCTTTAGCAGGTAGCATTGTCTGCTCTAAATACCTTGTTTTCACTCCAGATACTTCCATCACCGCTTCAAATGGCTGATGCACAGGAAGAGTAGTTGAATATACAAACATTGTCGACAAATGGAACACGTAATACAAAAAAATGATAGCATGATATAATTCACATACATGATGATTGGATAAACAGCATGGCATTGCATAATTCACATATATAGTGCCTTTGCAACAAGATAGCATTGTATAATTCACATATATAATGTCTTGCAACAAGATGGCAATGCATAATTCACATATATGGTAATTAGACACTAAACATGTGGCATTCACACAAAGCATGTCTAAACTAATCAAATGACATAGCAATGCGAGACACCATATGCACGATATGAGCAACATAACCCTACCAAGTTAGAGCATACACCTCGGGGGGGGGGGGAGAATAGGACTGCTCATCTGTCTCTGAATCCTCCTCTGAGGAGCTATCCGTAACCAACGAGATATGCGCTTCGTCAGATAGCATAGTCTGCTCTGAAGACCTTGTTTTCACTGCAGAATTTGCCATCACCGTGTCAAATGGCTGATGCACACGAAGAGCAGTTGAATGTACTAACATTGTTGACAAATGTAATATGTAACGAAAAAAGGATGGCCTGATATAATTTACATATAAGATGACTAGCTAAGCAGGATGGCATTGCAAAATTCACATATATGATGCCTGGCAAAACAAGATGGCATTGCATAATTCACATAAATGATGAATAAACTAAACAGATGGCATTCACACAAAGGATGTCTAAACTAAGCAGATGACATATTTGATGTATAAAGTAAGCAATGCAAGACACCATATGCATGATATAACCAACATCAGCATGCCAAGTTAGAGCGAAGACCTCAGGGGGTAAATAGGAGTTGTCTTCTCCTTCTGAATCCCCCTCAGAATAGATATCTTCCTCTAGTTTACAATCCGAAATGCATGGAGGGGGGGCTGCCTTTGTGCCTACCATGGAGCAACATCTGCATGAAATTTTATTGCCACGCAAGGCTCGTCTCTTTTGCTCTACATGTTCAGTTCCATTGTTTACTATAACTGCCATGCATAGGAATAAAACATAGTGAGATTATGTAAGGAGTGCATGCAGAAATCCAGAGTGACGGTAGCAACCTGTGGATCGACCCAAAACCAACAATAGCAGGCAGATAATGGCTTCAGTTAAAAAAATACAAATGATGGCTTCTTTACTATTTGTTTCCCACCCAACATGAAACTCATAGTAGACACCGGAGATTAACCAGATAGTAGATAGATACTATTGATAGCGGCCCCGATATGTACCCCACAACCATTTAAAAACTCAAGTTTGACCATTAGTTTGGAGCCGACTCAGAGTCTAATCGGTGATCAGGACGATAAAGTAGCATGTAATATTAAGCGATGCATAACGTAAGCAGACACGAAAAAGTGCGACCTCTCTTGCGGACCCGTGTAGTCCTCGAGGTCATCTGCTCGGTTGATGATGGTAATGCTGTTTTCATGGCTGCCAGCAGCGGCTGCAAGATCTGAGGTAACGAAAGACAATCTGGAGGCCGGATCCCTGCTGTGCTGGACCCTTCTGTCGTTGGAGCAGCTGAGCTGGGGTGGACGACGGCGCAACAGGAGCAGGACAAACCATGCAAGGTTTTCTTTGACAACTATCTGTAAGAGAAGTAATTCTGTAAGGGCTCGTTTGAATTGGAGGATTCCAACAATGCAGGGATAGGAAATAGACATGAATAGGATAGGAATGCATGTGCAAAACAGAGAATTTAAAAACATAGGATTTCTGCCAATCTGGGTGTTTGACTCACAACAATTGGAAGATCACAGGATGCAAAGAAGCATGGTGAGATCAAGTCAAACCACAAGAAAATGTACGGTTATAATGCTATTATACTACTATCTCTTAGTCTTGTGCTTCATGAATAGGAATTTGAAAAGGAGGACAAGTGAAAATTAAAATTCCTACGTTTTTTCTTTCAAGGAGACACTAAAGGAACAAATCCGTGTGCTCAATGGACAATATATATAACATGTAGAGTAAAAAAGAGATGCAACAAGTGTACAACCTCTTTGGCGAAGCTATGTCGATCTCAGGATGATTGGGTTGGCCGGTGAGGATGCTCCGGCTGACTTTGCTGTCGGAGGAGGGGAAGAAGATCTTAGGCGTCTGGAGATGGAGCCCGAGGTACTGCTCCGCTGTGATGGAGGGTTTCATCGTTGGAGCAGCTCCGTTGAGTTGTACGACGCCGAGGCTGAAGTAGGACAAGAGAGACAACGAACAACGTTAACCTGAGTGGAATTCTAATAGCATCTCCAATACATGACATAAAATACATAACCACAAAGTGCTAGATGTAAAATACATCAGCCGCTCATCTCTGAACTTAACTGTCGAAACTGAACGCACTAGCAAGGTGAGGCTACACGTCGGCTACTGACTTTTTCATCTCTGTCAGTCGATTTTGCAGCCGTTGGATACGAAATCAAGGGCCTGCGGTTCATCTTCAACCTCCACCCCCCTGAGCCGCCAGCCACCATCGGCCAAACAGCAGCCCCCCGCCACCCGCGGTCGGCGGTGCGCTGCCCCACCTGCCCCGAAAACACTCCCCACCGCCGGCTCGCCGCCGCCCCGGCCATCCCTCTAGGCCCCCATGCCGAGATTTTTCTTCGGTGATCCCCACGCCACCGCCCTGCA
The DNA here is from genome assembly GCF_018294505.1 of Triticum aestivum. NCBI lineage: Eukaryota > Viridiplantae > Streptophyta > Magnoliopsida > Poales > Poaceae > Triticum > Triticum aestivum. The sequence continues at coordinate 491,091,817 of NC_057810.1, forward strand.
AATGCCCCGCCACCACCGGCGACCACCGCCCCCATCTTGAACCCTAAGATAGATAGTGGGGTACGTCTCCGGCGAGCCCACTCCCCACTGCGGCTGGTTCTTCCCTCACCCCGGCGAACCCCCCTGAAAATTGACTGACCCAAAAGTCGATTCAGTCGACTAAAGTGTAGCTAAATCGGAGCAACATCGCAAGAAAGATCCAGAGCGAGAGCAGCAGCGCGAGCAAGAGCAATAGCAAGAGCAGACCAGGCAGGGGACCGAGAGCAAGAGCAGAGCAGCAGCGCGAGCGAGAGCTAAAGCAGCAGCATCTCCTACTGATGTGGACGTCGCCGTCGAGGGAGCGACGCCGTGGAGGAAGTGGCCGGCGACGCCGCCGTGGATGGAGCCGCGCCGTGTCGGCTCGGGACCGAGCACCGGCAGCACCGTGAGATTGAATCAAGAAGAAAATGCGGCGATTAGTGCACAACCTCTTTGGTGGCGCCAATTAGGCCGCAGCTTCATCCGAGGAAACGGTGATGATGATGCTCTTTCGGTGGTGCATGTGAAGACGTTGGTGTGGGAATGGAGGTGGCGCAAAAGACGAGGGGAACGTCAGGGCAGCTCCTTGGAGGTGGAGGACGGGGTGGCTGAACCGGCTGGACGATGAGATCGACGACGGATCCTCATCCGGTATGGTGGATGAGGGACGTCGAGGTGTTGTTGTGGACGACGTCGTCGGGGAAGAGGCTCCGGCTGGGTGGCGGACGGAGCAGGGTGTGGGGTTTCATCGTGGGTTTTCGCAGCCTCGGTGTATGAATGGGTGGGCGGATGGGATGGCAGTGGGGAACCATGGCTTAGAGACACGCTTGTCCGAAATGTGGGGTAAGTTACAAAAGTACCCCCACCGATTTGAGGCGGTTCTTTCGATTCAGGGGTACCACCGGCATTTCGCGTGTCGGGATTTCACAGGAGGTGGGATTGTAATTTCGGAATAGCAAGGCGTGGGTTGAGATAGAGGGAGTTGTCGGAGCACAACGAGACAAAGATATATCTTAAATATTTCGGGCTAACAAGGCGCCGGTTGAAATTTCCGGACAAGCCTAACGTGTACTGTACCAAATCAATGCGCACTAAAAATGTCATTCAAAACTTTGAATTCATGTTATGTTCAATTAAAATATTTCGCTACGTGTATAATGCATGCAACCTACTACTCAAATGAACATTTTAGTGCATTCCAAACGTATATACTACCGCTTCAATATGAACTAAATTTGAATTCGTTTCTCTATTTGAATAAGATCTACAGTAATGATTGTTGCGAAGTCAAAGCATTTGAATTCGTTTCTCTGTTTTAATAAGATCTACAATCATCATTATTGTCAAGTTAAACCATCGTTTGTGTATTATCTTCACAGCACACCGCATGATTAGTCTCGAGTTACATATGAACTATGTGTACTATATGAACTCGTTCTAGATTATATGAATCCACTTTATTTTGATTTCAAATCACATTGCATTTCTAGCTCTAGCTAGATCTTCATAATCTAAACCATGTCTCATATGTATAATGTGTTTATCACATTATGTATGGTGCCCCGCCCCCTACGCCTACAAGTATTTAGATGTGAGTTGAAAACACCACACATTACCACAAATTCAAATAAAATGTGAGAATGTTCGATATATAGTATTGTTTAGATTGATCGATATTTAGTTGTAAGTTGCAAATGCCACACATTATCAAAAACTCAAATAAAATGTGAGATTGTTTGATGTATAGTATGGTTTAGATTGTTCGGCATTTAGCTGTGAGTTGCAAACGCCATGCATTATCACATTACGGTATAACATGTGCACAGCACGTGTATCACCGCTATATTCATGCATGCAATGTTTAAAACACTATGATCTCCTATTCAAATATATGAATCCGCTTTCATATTAAATTATGATCTTCGTTAGTCTCTTACACCCACACAATCCTCTAACCTTTATAGCTACCACTAACTTTCTCTCGTGCATGCACACGCCCTCCTCGCCCTCCCCCTCCCTCGGCATTCTATCCACCGGGCACATTCATTTTTTTCTTTAGGTCGTTCTCCTAGAGTCTCCACAACTCCTTTCTGACACACACCGATCGATAAACCTCTCCAGCGATGCCTGCCTACAACATACACACACACACCTTCAATCTCCTCCTTTATGTGTCCTTGCCTCGTGTCTCTCATACGGCCAGACACACGTGTAAACTCTCGCCCCTCTTTACATCGATCTCACAACCGCACACTCCTCCCCCCATCTAGCTAGTAGTTGGGCCTCTCGCACCACCTCCTAGCTCCATTCTCTCTGTCTATCCATCTCACTGGGGCTTATTTGCCTCTAACAAATGGACGTACACCGACCGATCTCTCGCTAATACATATAGCTAGCTAGGTCCTTATAACTCAGTTTAACCAACACATCAATCGATCTACCTAATTAGTTGTGTCTCTCCCTTCCTCCGACAAACAACAATTGATCTACCGATCTAGTTAGGTTTGCTTACCAAACACATGGTTCCCCTTCATCATCCATGGATGCATCCCGACAGATCTATCACGCACAGGCACACACAGAAACACATCCCCACTCTTATTGATAACATTGCAGTTCCACCCTCAGTTTGTCTAGTAGGCCTCTCCCAACATCTCCGAGAAGCAACTCCATCACTCATCTAGCACTCTACCCCTCTCCCTCCCTCTCCCTCCCTCTCTCTCTCTCCTCTCTCTCTCTGTCCCATCATATTTCCCGTCCTTCATTTATGCATGGATGTCGATCGATCTCCCTCAAGACATAGCTGGGTCTCTCCTTCTCAACACATATACGAGTCATTCAACCTCTATAGTTAGGCCTCTGCCTACCCCTCCCCCCACCCCTCCCCCCACACACACCAATACATCGAGCGCTCTAGTCATGTCTCCCTGCCACACACAAACTTGACACGTGCCCTCTAACGTTTCGGTAGGCCAGTCGCCCTATATATTTGACTTGCACACACACACACACAATTTCGATGGCTCTCTTCATCGATCTCGCACCCACCCACTTGATCCTCTCTTTGACTCTATCGATAGCTATGACCCCTCCCTCTCTTCTCGTGGATTGCCCGACCCTCTATGTATGATATGGATAGGCCTCCATTTCACACACATTGCATGCAAAATTTTGTTTGAGATGTCATTGACACATATTCCCACAAATAATTCACGAAATCAAACCCCCACCCCCACCCCAAAAACAAAAAACACTCATGAACGTGGTTTGTACCTCTCACACACACCCATGTAGGTGGGGGACGTGCATGAAGAGAAGAGGTGCATGCATGGTGCACGTACTCCCGTCTCTTTCCCAACCACACCCGCGCGGGTACACGGTGGAGCTCATTTCTGCACAAAAAAGGCAGCCCACGTGGTAATTTGGCACGTGTACTGGTTGTCCACTTGGTGGAGGGAGGATCGTCTACCACGGGTGAACAAACAAATTGCGACTTGACACATTATGTTAAATTAAAAAAAGAGGCAAACCATGTGGGGCCTACCTTAGAGGCAAGGCTCTATACACCGGAGTACTTTTGACGTGTCCCGTCAACTCGCATAACAAGGAGAAGCTTGCTTAGTACGCCGTCTCCCCCGCCCACGGGCGCGGTGGCTCGCAGGATGAGGTGAATCTTGCTCCGCCTTACGCTCGCTCCCTTGCCCATGCGCGCGGTGGCTCGTAGGACGAGGAGAAAAATTTACTACTCCCTCCGTTTACTCCTCGTCCCTACTACCTTGGTTATAAATATTATATCATATTGTTTGGAATATATATGTCCTTTAGTAGATTTCAATATGAACTACTAGTACATACTCCAAACACCGTTGTAAATAGACGTATTTTAGAGTGTAGATTCACTCATTTTGCTCCGTATGTAGCACTCTCAATCGCCCCTCGACCCTCGCCCACGTGGTGGACGTGCAGCAATTCATTCGGTCTCATATAGCCAGAACGATATATATTGCACTACCATTATTGCTCGACTTCCCGAAGAGGCGAAGAGCCAATCACAAGGTTAATATTTTGGAGATGCCAAGTGCAAGGTTATAGGAGAACGAGTACTAGGTGCCGCGTCATTTATAAATAAAGTTTTTTTTTCTTCAGTGGCATGTACGCAATATGATAGGTTCATATGGAGAGAAAAGGAAACCGCTCCACTATATACATAGTCAGGACAGGCCAGCCTACACGGTTGCTTGCTGGGGTTGCTCTTGTAGGGGAACGTAGTAATTTCAAAAAAATTCCTATGCACACGCAAGATCATGGTGATGCATAGAAACGAGAGGGAAGAGTGTTGTCCACGTACCCTCGTAGACCGAAAGTGGAAGCGTTAGAACAACACGGTTGATGTAGTCGTACATCTTCATGGCCCAACCGATCAAGCACCGAAACTACGACACCTCCGAGTTCTAGCACACGTTCAGCTCGATGACGATCCCCGGACTCCGATCCAGTAGGGTGTCGGGGAAGAGTTCCGTCAGCATGACGGCGTGGTGACGATCTTGATGTTCTACCGTCGCAGGGCTTCGCCTAAGCACCGCTACAATATTATCGAGGACTTTGGTGGAGGGGGGCACCGCACACGGCTAAGAGATCGAGAGATCAATTGTTGTGTCTTAGAGGTGCCCCCTTGCCCCCGTATATAAAGGAGCCAAGGGGGAGGGGGCGGCCGGCCAAGGAGAGCGCGCCAAGGGGGAGTCCTACTCCCACCGGGAGTAGGACTCCCTTCTTTCCTAGTTGGAGAAGGAGAAGGGGGGAAGGAGGAGGAAGAGGGGAAGGAAAGGGGGGGGGCGCCGCCCCCCTCTCCTTGTCCTATTCGGACTAGGGGGGAGGGGGCGCGGCCAGCCCTTGCCTCCTCTCTTCCGCTCCACTAGGGCCCATGTAGGCCCATTAAGCCCCCCGGGGGGTTCCGGTAACCTCCCGGTACTCCGGTAAAATCCCGATTTCACCCGGAACACTTCCGATATCCAAATATAGGCTTCCAATATATCAATCTTCATGTCTCGACCATTTTGAGACTCCTCATCATGTCCGTAATCTCATTTGGGACTCCGAACAAACTTCGGTACATCAAAAATCATAAACTCATAATATAACTGTCATCGAAACCTTAAGCGTGCGGACCCTACGGGTTCGAGAACTATGTAGACATGACCTAGAACTGTTTCTGGAAAATAACCAATAGCAGAACCTGGATGCTCATATTGGCTCCTACATATTCTACGAAGATCTTTATTGGTCAAACCGCATAACAACATACATTGTTCCCTTTGTCATCGGTATGTTACTTGCCCGAGATTCGATCGTCGGTATCCAATACCTAGTTCAATCTCGTTACCGGCAAGTCTCTTTACTCGTTACGTAATGCATCATTCCGTAACTAACTCATTAGCTACATTGCTTGCAAGGCTTATAATGATGTGCATTACCGAGAGGGCCCAGAGATACCTCTCCGGCAATCGGAGTGACAAAACCTAATCTCGAAATACGCCAACTCAACATGTACCTTTGGAGACACCTGTAGAGCTCCTTTATAATCACCCAATTACGTTGTGACGTTTGGTAGCACACAAAGTGTTCCTCCAGTAAACGGGAGTTGCATAATCTCATAGTTGTAGGAACTTTGTATAAGTCATGAAGAAAGCAATAGCAACATACTAAATGATCAAGTGCTAAGCTAAGGAAATGGGTCAAGTCAATCACGTCATTCTCCTAATGATGTGATCCCGTTAATCAAATGACAACACATGTCTATGGTTAGGAAACATAACCGTCTTTGATTAATGAGCTAGTCAAGTAGAGGCATACTAGTGACATTTTAAGTTTGTCTATGTATTCACACATGTATCATGTTTCCGGTTAATACACTTATAGCATGAATAATAAACATTTATCATGAAATGAGGAAATAAATAATAACTTTATTATTGCCTCTAGGGCATATTTCCTTCAGCTCTCTTCACACTCTCTCACACAAAACAACTATGGCCACATCTATAACATCCCGGCGGATCACGTCCGCTTGGGGAAGGGGTGGATGCTTAGTGTAGATGCGGTGGCCGTCGCCGACGGCGAAAACCCACTGTCGGCACGTCCCGATCAAGGGTCCCTGTCGTTCTCTCTCACAAAGCCGACGAGGTTGCCTTCGTCCCTTGCTCACTGCCGCGACGTGGGGAGTTGCCGCCTCCCGCCGTCCTCCTCAAGGTTGAGCTACGTCCCTCAGGTACAACTCCCTTTACAGCCAGCTTGCACCACTACTCCAGCTGCCCACATCACTCCCTGTGGATATTTCTCTACTTCTTTGCCCCGCACATACCTGATACCTCTACTGTCTTCTACGTACTGTATTTGTGATGAGTTTATGTCTCATCAACTACTCCCAGTAATCTTATTCTAATCACGCTTCTTCAATTTCTTTGCCACAGGGATGCTCATCTCGATTTTGGTGAAACTGCACAAAATGATCCGATGGTCAAAAGGTTGCAAACGTCATTTATTAGGAAGCTCGAACGTTGCCAGCAAATTGAAGCCTGGTTAGGGTTCACGGTTCAAGGGCTAGGGACTGCATGGATCGTTTTTTTCTTTAGCTTCCTCTGTTCCAAAATAAGTGTCAACTTTAGTAGTAGTACAACTTTGTACTACTAAAGTTTGCACAAAGTTGAGACACTTATTTTGGAATGGAGGGAGTACATATTTGCTATAATCTGTCAATCATTGAGATGCAATAGCATGCATGTTAGTCTCCTTTGTATTTGATAAAATGTTGCAACGGGCAACCTTGGACGCAAGATACATGTAACAGAAGGTGGAAGCTTCATAGCATTGTACAAATTTATCTCGCTGATAAATTACAGTACGTACTTTACTAGTATTTCCTCCATTCCTAAATATAAGTCTTTGTAGAGATTTCACCATGAACCACATGCGGATGTATATAGATGCATTTTAAGTGTAGATTCATTCATTTTGTTCTGTATGTAGTTCGCCTAGTGGAATCTCTACAAAGACTTACCTACTCCCTCCGTCTAGGTGTGTAAGTCATCTTACGAAAACCAAATAATCCCAAAACACTTAGGCACGGTGCATTAAATTCTACCTCGTTTCTTGTTTCTTGACATATCAACCAATAAGAGATGTGGGGTGTGCATGTTTTCAATGACTTGAGACTACCAAACATGACATGCAGTGGTTAGTGCATTGCATGCAATGCTATTAATTAGCAAATGAACATTAAGTTCTCTCATTTTCCCCTCCTCCTTGGTCACGGTGCACAACCTAAGATGACTTACTCACCTAGACGGAGGGAGTACTAGTAATAGCTAGCCCCCACTACTAGGAATTCTCTATCCTCTCCTTGAGCCACATCATCAAAATTGATGTAGCCGTTAGATGAAGTAAATCAGTCCATAATGGCCGTCTGATCTAGATGTTGAGAGCCTCCGCACTAAGCCACATGCAAGCATGCAGAAATACCGTGGCACATGCATGTGAGTGGGTTTTAAATCACATCAACATGTCTGCATGCAAGCATGCACCGGTAGCATGCATGTAAGTGAGCTTTTAAGTCCCATTAACATGTCAAAAAGAAAAATATAATCCCATTATGTAGTAGGAGTTGGCTGATCTTTTTTCCTTACGTGGAATGATCTAAATGATGATGGGAGTTTATTTAGTTTGGCTACCACATTTGTCATGCGGTTATAGAGTTTTTTTAGTTCTATGAAATCGATAATTTTGCGTAGAGAGATATACCGCTGTTCCGCGGCAACGCGCGGACTCATCTAGTAATATTTAGGAACGGAGGGAGTACTATGTAAAGAGTTAGGTGTCGCATGGTGATAGTGTGAGGTGGGCCATGTAATCACTGAGCCTGCGTGTTTTCACTGCTCTTGCACTCCTCCGCTGTAAGAATGGAGAAAATTGTAATCTAGTAGTAGTAGTACCTCCTTTCACCGAAAGCGTGGGACATCCAGCAGTCCTACCACCTCAGTAATAAAGACCAATGAGCCGTCAAATAAAACAGTAAGTTGGACGGACGAAGCAACCATCACTCTTGTGCCAGTGAGAGGTCGCGTCCGCTCTGCCCGGGCATGAATGCGGCACCGATTCTTTGGAGCGGCGCTGACCGTTTCGGGCGGGAAGTGCGCGTGGGCGATGGAGGGGCTTTGGGTGGGCCAGACTGGTCAGGAGCGGGCGTGGCAGCTGTCCGCATGTCCCTACCGGACACGCCCGGAAACGAGAGGATGCACCGACTCTCGCAGCTAAAATCATACACTACACACCATCTCTCTGTAGGAGTAGGTCGATCTGTCGCACTCTCTAACACACACATGCTGTTAAACACACACGCACCTTGGTCCCGTTGCACCTTCTAACGTGACTTATTACACCTAGACGGAGGGAGTAGTAAGTATACGAGATACGGTGGCACACTGACTTAAGTCGAATACAAGTGCCCAAAATTTTTGTGCATGTTATAATAAGGATTCACTTAAAATAGTACATGAGTGAACAGAGGGATCAATTGGACAGTGTTCCCGAGCAGTAGCGAGATGTGTGAGGTAAGATACACCATTGGCAGTTTTAATTTTTCTTATTAATTTGTTTGTTTCACCCTCTGACTGGTGGGACCCAACGTACTACGTGGAGACAGGTAAGGTGACTAAGGCTACATTATTTCTGCACCACTGTGGATAGTCTTACCACTAAAGCCACATGACATGATTATGATTGAAATCCCAATGACTCCCACACACACAAAAAACACACGTCATGCTTGTCACACGAATGCAGTAATGTATAAAAAGTTATTTTCCTCTCGTTGAACATAACGGGAGGGTTGTGTAGCTGGTTAGCCTTGTCGCTCATCAAACTTGAGGTCTCGGGTTCGATAACTACACTTGAGCATAATTTGTGCCAGGAGGATTCTTTTACTGGTCAAAATGTTTCTAGGGTTTGCATGCTTAACACTCTCTCTAGTATATATATACACGCTGGAGCCTCAACGCTTGTAGTTGCTCTCTTCACACTCTCTCGCCCTCTCCCGCTGGAGCCTCAGCGCTTGTAGTTGCTCTCTTCACACTCTCTCGCCCTCTCCAGATCTAAACAATACTTCGTTGGCCTCTCTCTTCCCTCACTGTTGCTCAAAGAGCCGGCAGGATCCGTCCGCCGGGAAGGTAAGGAGGCTTAACACTGTCGCCGTCGACGAGGGAGGGAATCCACTACCGGCGCAGTTGTTCACTTTCCACCCAACGGCGGCGCGGGAGGGCCTCCGACCCCTTCTTCTTCGCCGTCGTCCCGTCGCCCACCGAACCACGCCCCAAGAACCTTAAGGTATAATTTACTTACTCCACATGCATTGCTCTAGCTGCATGTATACCATGAATCTAGGATGTGGTTCAAAGAGGAAAGGAGTGGGGGAAAGTAGTGGGAAAAGTTGTATATAGCATGAATCTAGGACGTGGTTCAAAGAGGAAATGAAGGGGGAAAGTTGTATAGCATGAATCTAGGACGTGGTTCAAAGAGGAAATGAATGGGGGAAAGTAGTGGGGAAAGTTGTATCGCATAAATCTAGGACGTGGTTGAAAGAGGAAAGGAAGGGGCAAAAGTACTAGTTCAAAAAGGAAAGGAAGGGACAAGGCTGTAGACTTTGAGCAGGACTAGATTTTCTACGCTCACATAGGGAAAGGTGTCTAAAGATAACAAAACTAGGACCAACACAAATATGCTCCTTGGTTGTTTGTTCTTTGTTGCAACAGACTATGCATGACCACAGTACATGGGTAGATGCACATGGTGCTGGTGCGTCCACTGTCCCGTGCAACTCATTAGCTGTTGTTAATCTAAGGCCCTATTTGGTTAAAAACTCCCTAGTCCCTACCTGCTTGGTTCCAGGGACTAAACATGGACTAGATGTTATTAAATGACATGCTAAAAGACCATGTTACCCCTAGTAATGAACTAATAGAAACATGGTGCGATGCGTGGCAGGGGCAACTGTTGGAAAAAGTCCCAAAAGGACTCCCTCGGGGTCTTCTTTATTTAGTCCCAAATGCCCACTTTTAGTCCCTAAAAGTCCCTCCTGTTTGGTTTAGATGGGACTGACACGGAGTTTTTTTAGTCCCTACACCAATAAACAAACACCCTCTAATAATGCCGCTGGAAAATTGATGCAATGCCACAGTTAAAAGCAAATTACATGTTTAACGAATTTTATTGTTAATATTATCTCTATGTTAATATTAATCAATGCCACCATTTGAGAAATGCTACTGTCTTGCTTTCTTTCCCATTTAGATAAGGTAGATTCTTCTTTTTGTTGGCTTCTGTGTCATCCACCGTTATTGACCACTAATTGTTTCCTTTGCATCTCTGTTTAAATAGGGTTATCTACTTCACCTCGTTGCCATTGTGACCTTTTGTTGCACTGCACAAAAAACTTTTGTTTTAAGAATGTTTTGTGCACTTCAACCAAAATGTCACACTGACAACGTTGCTTGATTGCTTGATCTTACTGGAACTGCACAAGAGGAGATCTTACTTCCTATCCGTTAAGGAGAATTTGGTTCAGATCTTCTTGTGAGTTGTTTGAATTCCGCATCATGAGAGGTCAGTACTAGCCTTCTTTCACATGATTCTGCAGTGTGCATTCATATGTTGTGCTACTTGTACGATAATGTTGCTTGATTTTAGTGAACTGCACAAATGGAGACAAGACTTCCAATCTGTATGTGCACCCTAATATCCCATTGAGGTAAGATAAGGATATTTCACAACTGCTGGCCTGTATTTTGCCACTTTCATCAGAAAATTAAGTTTAGTACTATACTGGTGCTCCCTAATTGACATGCCAAATCTTACATTGAAGGCAAAGCTTGTCTGTTATTGAACCAAGTGATGAAGGGGAAGAACAAGCGGAAGAAAAAGAAAAATCAACTCCCGGTGCTGTAATGAAGCACTGGAACTATGATGACACAAGTAATGATATAGTTTTGCATCTTAATTTATTGCTATGGCTGGAACGAGCAATTGTTTTGCCACTGATTTGATGCCATACCTAACTATCTCTACTTGTGCAAACAGGGATCTTCTTTGAAGATACCATATATTTTAGTGGAACTACACAAGAATATGTTGGAATCATTAAACTAGTCGAGGAGTATATAGTAGGCATGGCCACCACCGTAGATAGCAACAGATGGTTCCGGAGAAGTGCTTCATCTGTATGCTCTACACAATAAGCCTCCTGGCAAAGGTTGGTACTCACCCACTGATTTCATCCATATGATTGAGCTTTGTCATCTCTATTGGTGTTGTGCTACTGTTTAGATACTGTCATGAAAAAGTGGTATTGTCCTTGAGAAGTGCTTCATTTCTGCGGTTTAAATATTTCCTTTCCTTTTTTTCGAGCAAACAGGGATGCTAGCATTTAGTAGTCCTCTTGTCTTTGCACAATAGGATCATCTTCCTCTGAAGAAGAATATGGAGTACGTGAAGTGACTAGTTCCGATTATGCCAGGATGAAGAAGCCCTGTCTATCTTCTCATCAGAAGGAGCAGTTGAAGGATGGTTACATTACTCCCCGCAAGACCAAACTAACTTTAGCTCAGAAGGACTGACAAATCTCCATTTTTTTGCTGTGATGCGTGAGTACAATGTTGTTCTAGGATTCTTTCTGATGAGTTCCATTTTTCTAAAAGTGTGCTCTACATGGACCATGTATGTGCCTGTTGAAACTGTCAATTCATAGTACAATTTGCTTTATACTAATCACTTTTTTGTATTTGTGCAAACAGGGGTGCTCAGCTTGATTTCAATGGGAACTGCACAAAATGTTCATGAATACATCGAATCATTCATTTCCACCACAAGAAAGGAGGTGCCGATAAGTTCAAGGCGTTGCAACATATAAGGGCGAAATCAAACAAGCTACGCGCGAATTTGGTTGATTTTGGTGGAACTGCACTAAAAGAACAGCTGGTTTATTTAGCATGAGGTGCCATGTCAATGTCCAAAATGATGGCAAACCCTGCCCATTCCACAATCGTAGGCATTTGATATTTTGGAATGGGACAACCTTGTCAAATTTTGCTCATTGATTTTAGCAAGACATGTGTTTGATATTTTCAAATGGGACGCCCTTTGCTGTCAGCAACATCGATCAATTTTTTCTTTATTCTTTAGTTGTGAAGTAAATATTGCCTCTGACATGTGAGTCGCTAAGATGCATAATCATCGATTGTTTTGAATGTTCTCTATGAATTGCCAGGCTGTGTGTTTGATTTCAATGTACAGAAATGCTAAAAAGCTGCTCAAACTCTTTGTACTCCTTCTGTTCCTTTTTACTTCGCACATTGTGGAAGTGCATACTTTTTGTATAAGATTGGTCAAAGCAGAGATACTTTGACTACAGAAAAAACTTTTATGCAGACTAGAAAGGACCGGAGGGAGTACATGTGAAACTGCTGCAAAGGAGGTGATCACCCTGGGAATAATGCTAGTACGTATTGTTTTGCATGTTCATCCAATGCCAGTGATACAGGAATTCGAACTAATCGAAATAAATTCATTCGTACACGGTCGGATTTTATATAAACATGCCGGATTTCATTACATTTCATACATTCTTCAACTAAAAAGGGGTGCGCTGGAGGTATAATTAGTTAACCAAAGCTACCCACCTATGTCCCGCTGAGCCGAACAGAAGCTTTAGTGACTTAACTGCAGGTGCAGTTGCATAACTAACATGTGGCCTGTTGGGCCCACGTGTCAGTCAGCCAAGTGCACCAGCAGTTAAGTAGAAGCAGCGTTCTTCTCCAGCACAGCTCTCCGACTCCACGTCACCGCCAAGAAGCTAACCGGCTGTCAATGGTCAACCCGCCTAGCTTGGCTTCAACTGGAGGTAGCAGTGGTGGCCTTACTTGGACCCGAGCGGCGTCGACCTACCGTGTTCTACTCTTCCTCGTTTTCTGTGTGGCGCGGCCTCATTGGCAGCAGGGCGGGGCTCGGCGGAGCCAGCGGTGTGCTCTGCCTCGTTGTTGGCGCCGCGGGGCCTCGGCGAAGCAGGGCCTCGTCGATGCCAGCGGAGCGGGGACTCATCGGAGCCGGCATTTTCCTCTACCTTGTCCTCGGTCTCGCCAGACAGCGCCTCGCCTGCTTCATCGCCCTCTTTGCTAGCCTCTTTGTAGATGGCCGCAGCCTCCGCCACCTACATGTGGTACCGCCAGCGCTCGAGGCGGCCCTTGCGGGCAGAGCGGTACGAGTCGAGCAGAGCCTCCTCCTCCACTCGCTCCGCAGTGATCTCCTGCTCCTCTTGCAGGTGCTCCTGGAGGAGATGGTGGTTGTAGGCGGCATCGGCCTGCGCCTCCCGGAACTGCTCCTCACGCATCTGCCTCACCCTGTCCATATATTGGGCACGAGCCTTGCTGATGGTCATGGTGCAATGCATCGGCGAGGATGGCGCGGAGGAGGGGGTTGTCGCCGGATCATCGACTACCATGTTCTCCATTGGGACATCAACGTCCTCCGGCTGCCTGCCGGCTAGCCGGTCGGCAGCAATGGCTGCCATCTCCTTGTGGTCGGTCGTCCGCCCGTCCCGAAGAGCGCTGGAGCGCGAGGAAGCCATGGTGGGCAGTAGTGGTGTGTGGCCGGCGCATCAGTTTATATAGCAATGGTGGGCGGGCGGAGGGACGGACGTGTGGCGCCGGAGTAGTCGCCTCGGCAACCGCGTATCATTAATGTGGGCGGCAGATGGACGGACGGACAACACTTGCGTAGTTTGAAGGTGGAGCAATCGCCTGCAACGGGAAGCGGGGCGGGCGGCGCTGACTGTTTCGGGCAGAAAGCGCGTGCGGGCGAGGAGATGACTTTACTTGGAGAGGATGACAATGGGGACCCACCAGGTCCATAGCCTCACGTACGCAAGTGCCTCCATATTATATATATATATAACTATAATTTATTTTGCTTCCTCCTAGTTTCTTGACATCACGGTCCCACACCATTGTCAACCTATGTACTCCCTCCTTTCCGGTTTATAGGGCTTATCTCAAAATTTTACTTTTTCCATTTTATAAGGCTCAATTTGGTTGTTTTCCATCACATGTTCAGATTCCAAGGTGCATTAAATCATTGCATGCAAGTATTAAGAGAAAATTGACCAATGCATGTACTTTATGCATGCATGCATTGCAATTAATGCATTGATAAACATAATTTTTTGAGGATAACAAGAGCATTAATTAGGTGCTTTTGCAAAACTACAAAAGTCCACCACTTGCCATCTACCTTGATTGGTGAGATTTTTGAATTGAGCATTATAAACCGGAAAGGAGGGAGTAGTCAATAAACAAGAAAATTGCACAAGAAGCGGCCGACAGCTGGGACCAAGCAGCTCGAGCAGTATTTGTGTTTTTGAGGTGTGTGCACTGCAGAGTTTTTCGATGTTTAGCCCAGATATTCATTTTTCTCCTCTGAACAACAACGAAAACATCGCTGCAGGTATTAATTGGGCGGGTTGTGGCCCATCTAGCCCAGGCCAGATATCCAGCCCAGATATTAATTTTTTTCAAGCTGAAAATGGTTAGCCCAGCTATACTTTTTCTTAGGAATACCCAGGCAAGGTCAAGTTGTTATTCTCTGCCCCGCTGGGCTGCAAATCTTTCCTAGGAGGGATGCATTAGGCTTAACAAGAAAATGGGCTTTAAGAAATAATAAATGGGATGTAATTATAAAAACTGGGTAGTAATTATAAAAAATGCACTAAACACGTGATTACTTTATAAAATATTATTTTTTTGATATTGAAAATTATAATTTCATTAATTTTTGCGAGCGCAATGTTTCGTTGGATTTTTACGTAATATAAATTTATATTGAAATTGTATTTAATCCGACTAGAAATTTTGGGATAAAAATATTCGGATCCCATCAAAATGTGGGAAATCTTATTGAATTCTGTTTTGAACGGTTGGTTGAAATGGGCTGTACTTTTAACAAACTGTAAATGGGCTATAGTAAATTCCATTAGAATTCAAAAATGGGCTACACATTCTTACAAATCTCAAACGGGCTATAAGTTCTCTGCCACACACTTCTGGCCTTACTAAGTCGACGCGTCCCCTAAAAAAACAGAGTTGACGCATATGCAAGGCTTTGTCAACTTATAGTCAACACACGGTTCTAGCAGCAGTGGCCGTTGGATGTCCATCCAATGGATGCCGTGCTTCTTCTTCAATCTCGGATATTCTAGCTTCACCCGCCCAAAAAATGATTCCTCCCCTGACATCTGGGGTGCACCGTTTCGGAAGCTGACATGTGGGCCTACTAAGTTGATGTATCAAGGGCTTTGTCAACTTAGTCAATATAAACGATTCTAGCTGAAGTGATCGTACGATGTCCATACAACGGCCGTCGTGCTTCTTCAACCTCTGGTCTTCTTGCTCTAGCCGCCCAAAGTAGCGCCGGTCGTGCCGCCTGCTCCTGCCTCCCGTGGCCGGTTGTGCTGCCGCGGAGGCCTCACCGCCCCCTACTATTCCCTCTGCTGGCCAGGCCATCCCTCTACTCACCCACACCCCCTGTTATTCTGTGGCGACGGCAGCGCAGCCGAACCAGTGAACCCTCGTACTCCTCTCCGCGTGCGCATCCACTTCCGCGTCTTCCCTGGCTCCGCGCCGTCCCCTTCCTAGGACTCGCCATCGTCCACCGCCGTGGTGCTCTCGGCGCGGTGTGGTCAACGTGGTCAATGAACGACTTCCATCGGACGTGGAATTTACGTGGAGAGGCTGAGAGCTGGGTCCACGGCAGCTGCAAGGAAGTGCCTCCTTATTACGTGCAAAATAATTATTCCTCCACCTGACAGCAGGGACCCACCGGACGGGCCACCGTATTTCGCGAGAAAAATGATTCGTCCCCTGACTGCTGGGACCCACGAGCTACATCTTCGCACACAAGGAAGTGCGTCCTAGAAAAAAACAATTCGCCCCCTGACTGCTGGGACCCACCAGCTACATCTTCGCACGCAAGGAAGTGCGTTCGAAAAAAATGATTCGCCCCCCGACTGCTGGGATCCACCAGCTACACCTTCGCACACAAGGAAGTGCGTCCGGGCAAAAAAAATGATTCGCCCCCTGACTGCTGGGACCCAGCAGCTACACCTTCGCACGCAAGGAAGTGTGTCCGGGCAAAAAAAAACAAAATGATTTTCCCCCCTGATTGTTGGGACCCACCAGCTACATCTTCGCAGGCAAGGAAGTGCCTGACAGTCGGGACCCACCTGGTCGAAGCATACGTAGCAATGTCATTCTGGTCGCGAACGTGTACGTACATACTGGTCGATGTAGAGGCGCGCGCGTGTCATAGTAGAGGCGCGCACGTGTCGTAGTAGAGGCGCGCATGTAGCATGTACACGTACGTGCAATGGCCAGGGTGCAAGAAAGAAAATACGGCCACGTACGTACATATGGGCGGGGTCTCGAACGCCTACTCGTGCATACGTACGGCCAGGGCTCGTGTACATGGCTGGATTGGAACAGAGAAACAATGTCGTCGTCGTGTTCATGGGGAGGCAACGGAATGCGTCGTGTTCATGGGGAGGCAACATAATGCGTCGTGTTCATGGGGAGGAAACGGAATGCATCGTGTTCATCGGGAGGCAACGGAACGCGTGGGAGCCTACCGGCTGGGTCGGAACGGAATGCATGGTCCTGTTCATCGGGAGGGCTTGGACGGTATAGGCGATGGAAACGAGGCCTAGCGTACCGCGGAACGGAGGAAATAGACCTCCTACGTTCGGAACGGGGTCCTGTTGATCGGGAGGGGTGTGGCGTACCACAAAACGGAGGAAATGGACCTCCTACGGTCGAAACGGGGGTCCTATTGATCGGGAGGGGTATGGCATGCCGCAAAACGGACAAAACGGGGGTCCTGTTGATCGAGAGGGGTGTGGCATACCGCAAAACGGACGAAA
Organism: Triticum aestivum; assembly: GCF_018294505.1. NCBI lineage: Eukaryota > Viridiplantae > Streptophyta > Magnoliopsida > Poales > Poaceae > Triticum > Triticum aestivum. The sequence goes on from NC_057810.1 coordinate 491,108,843, forward strand.
AGGACTTGTGTTGGAGTGCTACGGTCGAAACGGGGGTCCTGTTCATCAGGAGGGGTGTGGCGTACCGCAAAATGGGACTCCACGGGATACTGTTCATCTCCACCATCGACCTCCTCCAGCCTCCACGGGCTACCGTCGACCTCCAGCCTCCACGGGCTCCTGTTCATCCAGCCTCCACCGCGCGCTACTCCATCGGCTACTGTTCAACCACCCCTCCACGGGCACCCCTCGACCATCTACTATTCATCCAGCCCTCCACACCACGGGGTCCTGTTCAACCACCCCTCCACTAGCACCCCTCCACCATCTACTGTTCATCCAGCCCTCCACACCACGGGGTCCTGTTCATCCAGAGGCAACGCCACCGCTCACTGTTCATCCAAAACCCCCCGCAACACTCACTGTTCATCCAATCAATCGGCTTCAGTTAGCAGCAGTAGCGAAGGAATCGCTCGATCGGGTTCAGTTAACAGCTATCAATCGATCGCTCAGGTTCAATAACGCATAGCCTGCAGTGCAATCACTCGGGTTCAGTTAGAGCCCAAAGCCTCGCTCGGGTTCACTTAGAGCCAACGCCTCGCACACATGCACGTACGTGTACGAGAGAAACGCGCATCGCTCGGCTCCCGACCTCCCACCGTAACCGGGAACTCCCCGAATTTTTCCTCGCCCTCGCTTCTACCATGGTTTTTCCCGTCATGGACGACCCAAAGAATGTCATGCAGCTGCGTCTCCGGCCCGCCCAAGACGAAAAGCCCATTTTCTGTCATGATTTTTTGTCATAGAAGTAGGAGCCCACCACATCTATGATGATACCGGGTTTTGTCACAATTATCGTCATAGAAGGGTCATATGTATCAGAGAAAAAAAATTGTTCGGCCCAAAATGTCACGGATGTGTCTTTTTTTTGTAGTGATCGTTCCTGGTTCAGCCTATTATGAATATACATGTTTGCAATGACAATTAGAGATTATGGTTACTTATGCCATGCTTAATTAGCTAGGAGCTTATAATGGTTTACCTTGCGTGCCAACATGCTATTAAAATGGTTGTGATGTGGTATGATAGGATGGTATCCTCCTTTGGATGATTCGAGTGACTTGACTTGGCACATGTTCACACATGTAGTTGAAACAAATCAACATAGCCTTCACGATATTTATGCTCATGGTGGATTATATCCTACTCATGCTTGCACTCGGTGTTAATTAATTTTAATGCATGTTGATGACTGTTGTCGTTCTCTCAGTTGGTCGCTTCCCAGTCTTTTTGCTAGCCTTCACCTGTACTAAGCGGGAATACTTCTTGTGCATCCAAACCCCATAAACCCCAAAGTTGTTCCATATGAGTCCACCATACCTTCCTATATGCGGTATTTACCTGCCGTTCCAAGTAAATTTGTATGTGCCAAACTCCAAACCTTCAAATGAAATTCTGTTGTGTATGCTCGAGCAGCTCATGTTTGAACTAGGGCTGTTTGTATCTTCCATGCTAGGTGGGTTATTATCAAGGGGAGTGGACTCCGCTCCTCATTCACAAGAAAATGGCTGGTAACCGGGATGCCCAGTCCCTTGATCAAAAAGATCAAAGCAAATCAAAATAATTAAATAGAACTCCCCCTGGGCTGTTGCTAGTTGGAGGCACTCGTTGTTTCGAGCAGGCCATGGATTGATGCTTGTTGGTGGTGGGGGAGTATAAACTTTACCATTCTGTTTGGGGACCACCTATAATGTATGTAACATGGAAGATATTGAGATCTCATAGTTGTTGTGTTGACAGTGAAAGTATACCGCTCAAAATGTTATTCATCTCTATTTAAAACTCGAGCTCTGGCACCTCTACAAATCCCTGTTTCCCTCTGCTAAGGGCCTATCTATTTAATTCTATGTTGAGTCATCACCTTCTTATTAAAAAGCACCCGCTGGAGAGCACACTGTCATTTGCATGCATTACTATTAGTTTATATTGGGTATGACTTGACTGGATCTCTTTTACCATGAATTACAATGTTTAGTCAGTCCTTGATCTTTAAAGGTGCTCTGCATTGATGTTTTGCGGTCTCAGAAAGGGCGAGCGAGATACCATCTTGTTATATCATATTATGATTGTTTTGAAAAAGTGCTGTCATTCGAGATTTATTATTATTGCTCGGTAGTTGATTATGCCATTGATATGAGTAAACATGAGACCTAAGTGTTATTGTGAATATGGTTAGTTCATAATCTTTGCTGAAAACTTGAATGCTCGCTTTACATATTTACAACAACAAGAGCAAACAGAGTTTGCAAAAGTTTTTCTTTATCACTTTCAGTTTATCAACTGAATTGCTTGAGGACAAGAAAATGTTTAAGCTTGCGGGAGTTGATACGTCTCTGTTGTATCTACTTTTCCATACACTTTTGACCTTGTTTTGGACTCTAACTTGCATGATTTGAATGAAACTAACCCGGACTGATGCTATTTTCAGCAGAACTGCCATGGTGTTGTTTATTGTGCAGAAAACAAAAGTTCTCAGAATTACCTGAAAATCCACGGAGATAACTTTTGGAAAATATAGAAAATACTGGCAAAAGAATCAAGGCCAGGGGGCCCACACCCTGTCCACGAGGGTGGGGGCGCGCCCCCTGTCTCGTGGGCCCCCTGATGCTCCACCGACCTCAACTCCAACTCTATATATTCTGTTTCACGGAGAAAAAAATCAAAGAGAAAGTTTTCATCGCGTTTTACGATACGGAGCCGCCGCCAAGCCCTAATCTCTCTCGGGAGGGCTGATCTGGAGTCTGTTCGGGGCTCCGGAGAGGGGGATTCGTCGCCGTTGTCATCATCAACCATCCTCCATCACCAATTTCATGATGCTCACCGCCGTGCGTGAGTCATTCCATCGTAGGCTTGCTGGACGGTGATGGGTTGGATGAGATTTACCATGTAATCAAGTTAGTTTTGGTAGGGTTTGATCCCCAGTATCCACTATGTTTTGAGACTGATGTTGCTATGACTTTGCTATGCTTAATGCTTGTCACTAGGGCATGAGTGCCATGATTTCAGATGTGAACCTATTATGTTTTCATGCATATATATGAGTTCTTGATCCTATCTTGAAAGTCTATAGTCACTTATTATGTGTTATGATCCGACAACCCGAAGTGACAATAATCGGGATACTTCTCGGTGACGACCGTAGTTTGAGGAGTTCATGTATTCACTATGTGTTAATGCTTTGGTCCGGTACTCTATTAAAAGGATGCCTCAATATCCCTTAGTTTCCATTAGGACCCCACTGCCACGGGAGGGTAGGATAAAAGATGTCATGCAAGGTCTTTTCCATAAGCACGTATGACTATATTCGGAATACATGCCTACATTACATTGATGAACTGGAGCTAGTACTGTGTCACCCTATGTTATAACTATTACATGAGGAATCGCATCCAACATAATTATCCATCACTGATCCGATGCCTACGAGCTTTTCACATATTGTGATTTGCTATGTTACTTTGCCGTTGCTATTGTTACTGTTACTACAAAACTGCTATATTTACTTTTGCCACTGTTACCATTACTATCATACTACTTTGCTACTAAATACTTTGCTGCAGATACTAAGTTATCCAGGTGTGGCTGAATTGACAACTCAACTGCTCATACTTGAGAATTTTCTTTGGCTCCCCTTGTGTCGAATCAATAAATTTGGGTTGAATACTCTACCCTCGAAAACTATTGTAATCCCCTATACTTGTGGGTTATCACGCGCCGCCACCTCCTGGGGATCAACTATTTCCACCTCGTGAAAACAGATCGTGAAGGGGACGAACAAAGACTCTGAAGACTCATCCAGAAGGAAAAACCCTAGCCCCTGGATCGCATCCGTAGGGAGGATCGACCAGGAGAAGAGGGGTATTCCTCTCATGACAGGAGGAACAACATCATCATCAACATCTACATCACCACCATCTCCATCATCATCATCATCCACACCATATCATCTGCAACATCAAGAACCCTAGTGGATCCTTCGGTGTATCGGTTGAATAACTCCTCAATGTATCCCATTACCATCCTCATGATGCTTGTTGTTCTTATGTGTGAGTAAACCCCCTAGTTCTCAGAGATATGGATGAACGTTGGTATGTGTAGGATCTGAAACATATAATGTGGATATGAGATCACCTATTGAATGCTTAGTTTAATAACTTCGTGAATGTTGTGAAGGGGCCCCACTCAGCATTTATGCCTTTGTAGGCCACGAAGTATATCACTGTCTTTGCATAGGTTTAGAATGTGGAGGCAATTCGAGGTGACAGTAAAAGCATATTGCTCCAAACCTTTACAAGTGTCCGGGGATCACGGAGAACTCTTAGTGAGACCACGTCCACGGGGTAAACCTTAATTTGTTAGGGAACATAGCAATAATTCAAAATTTTCCTACGCATCACGAAGATCCATCTAGGAGATTCTAGCAACAAGAGAGAGAGAGAGGATGTGCATCTTCATACCTTTGAAGATCGCTAAGTGGAAGCATTACTCGCGGCGATTCAAATTGCGGAAGATCCGATCTAACGCCGAATGGACGGCGCCTCCGTGTTCAACACACGTACAACCCGGGGACGTCTCCTCCTTCTTGATCCGGCAAGGGGAGAGGAGAATTTGAGGGAGAGCTCCGGTAGCACGACGGCATGGTGGTGGAGCTTGCAGTTTTCCGGTAGGGCTTCGCCAAGCACTACGGAGAAGGAGGACGTGTTGGGGAGGGAGAGGGCTGCGCTAGGGGAAGGGTGCGGCAGCCCTCCCACCTTCCCTATATTTATAGGGGCAAGGGAGAGGGGGGCTTTCCCCCTCCAAATGGATCTAGAGGGGGGAGGGTGGCGGCGGCCAAGGGGGGAGGCTTGCCCCCCAAGCCAAGGGGGCGCCCCCTTTAGGGTTTCCCCCCAACCCTAGGCGCATGGGCCCTAGGGGGTTTGGCGCCCAGCCCACCTAGGGGCTGGTTCCCCTCCATATTCAGCCCATAGGGCCCTCCGGGGCAGGTGGACCCTCCCGGTGAACCCCCGGAACCCTTTCGGTGGTCCCAGTACAATATCGATAAACCCCCGAACACTTCTGGTGACCGAATAAGGACTTCCCATATATAAATATTCATCTCCGGACCATTCCGGAACTCCTCGTGACGTCCTAGATCTCATCCGGGACTCCGAACAACATTCAGTAACCACATACTATTTCCGTAACAACTATAGCGTCACCGAACCTTAAGTGTGTAGACCCTACGGGTTCGGGAATCATGCAGACATGACCGAGACATCTCTCCGGCCAATAACCAACAACGGGATCTGGATACCCATGTTGGTTCCCACATGTTACACGAAGATCTCATCGGATGAAGCACAATGTCGGGGATTCAATCAATCCCGTATACAATTCCCTTTGTCAATCGGTATGTTACTTACCCGAGATTCGGTCGTTGGTATCCCAATACCTCGTTCAATCTCGTTACCGGCAAGTCTCTTTACTCATTCCGCAATGCATGATCCCATGACTAAGTGCTTAGTTGCATTGAGCTCATTATGATGATGCATCACTACAAAAGAAAGAGACATCCGTGACATTTTGGGCCGAACGAATTTTTTTCTGTCATACTTATGAAACTTCTATGACGATAATTGTGACAAAACCCGGTATCATCATAAATGTGGTGGGCTCCTACTTCTATGACAGAAAATCATGATAGAAAATGGGCTTTTCGTCCTGGGTGGGCCGGAGACGCAACTGTATGACATTCTTTGGGCCGTCCATGATTGAAAAAACCATGCATGGTAGAAGCGAGGGTGAGGAAAATATCAGGGTGTTCCCAGTTACGGTGGGTGGTCGGGGCCGAGCGATGCATGGAGGTTTGGGTGTTTCTCTCGTACACGCACGCGCGTGGGTGCGAGGCATTGGGCTCTATAACTGAACCTGAGCGAGGCGTTCGCCAACTAAACCCGACTGATTACACTGGAGGCTACGTGTTACTGAACCTGAGCGATCGATCGATGGCTATTAATTTAACCCGATCGAGCGATTCCTGCGCTACTGCTGCTAACTGAAGCCGATCGATGCTGCCTCTGGATGAACAGTGAGCGTTGCCTCTAGATGAACAGTTCCCGGTGGGGGTGGATGAACAGGACCCCGTGGTGTTGCCTCTGGATGAACAGGATCCCGATCAATCAAGCCGGTTGGGGATGGATGAACAGGACCCCATGGAGGGCTGGATGAACAGGACGACCCCATGCAGGGCTGGATGAATAGTAGATGGTGGAGGGCTAGATGAACAGTAGCTCGTGGAAGGGTGGTTGAACAGGAGCCCATGAAGAGGACTGGTTGAACAGTAGCCGATGGAGTAGCGCGCGGTGGAGGCTGGATGAACAGGAGCCCGTGGATGAACAGTCGCAGGTGGAGGTTGTAGGAGGTCAACGGTGGATGAACAGTAGCCCATGGAGGCTGGAGGAGGTCGACAGTGGATATGAACAGTATCCCGTGGAGTCTCGTTTTGCGGTACGCCAGACCCCTCCCGATGAACAGGACCCCCGTTTCGACTGTAGTGATCCAACACAAGTCCGCTTCCTCCATTTTGCGGTACGCCACACCCCTCCCGATCAACAGGACCCCGTTTCGACCGTAGGAGGTCCAATACAAGTCCGTTTCCTTCGTTTTGCGGTACGCCAGACCCCTCCCGATGAATAGGATCCCGTTTCGAATGTGGCCGGTCAAACACAAGGCCGTTTCCTCCGTTCTGCAGTATGCTAGGCCTCGTTTCCATCGGTTGTTCCGTCCAAGCCCTCCCGATGAGCACGGCGACAGATTCCGTTCCGACCCAGCCGGTTGGCTCCCCATGAACACGACAACAACAATGTTTCTCCGTTCCGGCCCAGCCATGTACACGAGCCCTGGCCGTACGTATGCGCGAGTAGGCGTTCGAGACCCCACCCATATGTACGTACGTGGCCATATTTTCTTTCTTGCACACTTGCCGCTGTACGTACGTGTACATGCTACATGTGCGCCTCTACTACGACACGTGCGCGCCTCTACATCGACCAGTATGTACATACACGTTCACGACCAGAATGACAACGCTACGTACGCTTCAACCAGGTGGGTCCCGACTGTCAGGCACTTCCTTGCGTGTGAAGATGTAGCTGGTGGGTCCCAGCAGTCAGGGGGCGAATCATTTTTTTGCCCATAATATGGACGCACTTCCTTGCGTGCGAAGATGTAGCTGGTAGGTCCCAGCAGTCAGGGGGAAAAGGTTTTTTCGTGAAATACGGTGGCCTGTCCGGTGGGTCCCTGCTGTCAGGTGGAGGAATCATTATTTTCCACATAATAAGGAGGCACTTCCTTGCTGCGGCCATGGACCCAGCTGTCAGCTTCTCCACGTACAGTCCACATCCGATGGAAGTCGTTCCTTGACCACGTTGACCACGCCGTGCCGAGAGCACCAGGGCGGTGGACGACAACGAGGCCTAGGAAGGGGACAATGTGGAGCCGTGGAAGACGTGGCAGTGGATGCCCACGTGTAGAGGAGTATGAGGGTTCACTGGTTCGGCTGCGGTGTGAGGCTGCCGTCGCCGCAGAATAACACGGGGTGTGGGTGAGTAGAGGGATGGCCTGGCCAGCGGTGGGAGTAGTACGGGGCGGTGAGGCCTCCACGGCATCACAGTCGGGCACGGGAGGCAGGAGCACGCGGCATCACCGGCGCTGGTTTGGGCGGCTGGAGCAAGAAGACCAGAGGTTGAAGAAGCACTACGGCCGTTGGATGGACATCGTACGGTCACTAGGGCTAGAATCGTTCATATTGACTAAGTTGACAAAGCCCTCCGTCCCCGTCAACTTAGTAGGCCCACAAGTCAGTCTCCCACTAAGGCGGGTCCCAGCTAGCAGGGGGGCTATTCATTTTTTGTGCGTAACCAGGAGGCACTTCCGGTGGGTCCGAGCTGACAGCGGGGGGAACGTTTTTTTTTGCGAAATACGCTGGCCCGTACAATGGGTCCCAATAGTCAGGGGGAAATGTTTTTTTTCATTAAATATGGTGGCCCATATGGTGGGTCCCTGCTTTCAGGTGGAGGAATAATTATTTTGCGCGTAATAAGGAGGAACTTCCTTGCAGCTGCCATGGACCCAGCTGTCAGCCTCTCCACGTACAGTACTCTTCTGATGGAAGTCCGTCGTTGACCACATTGACCATGCCACGCCGAGAGCACCAGGGTGGTGGACGATGGCGAGGCCTAGGAAGGGGACGACGCGGAGCCGGGGAAGACGCGACAGTGGAAACCCGCGCGGAGAGGAGTACGTGGGTTCACTGGTTCGGCTGCGGTGTGAGGCTACCGTCGCGGCAGAATAACATGGGGTCTGGGTGAGTAGAGGGATGCCCTGGCCAGCGGTGGGAGTAGTAGGGGGCAGTGAGGCCTACGCGGCAGCATAGCCGGCCACAGGAGGCGGGAGCAGGCGGTCCCACCGGCGCTGGATTTGGCAGCTGGAGCAAGAAGATCAGAGATTGAAGAAACACAATGGCCATTGGATTGACATCCAATGGTTACGTCTGCTAGAATCGTTTGTTGACGTATATAATAATTAAAAAAAATCTTGCATACGCGTCAACTTAATAGGCCCACAAGTCACACCATTCCCTCTTTTTTTAATAATTTATATATAGCTTATTGCAACTTCTTATGCAATTTATTGCAGTCCATTTTTTTGGTTGGCCAGGGCCAATTTCGCATATTTCTGTGGGTTCCAAACTATTTTTAATACCGAAATGTCGAGCCAGATTTAAAGTATTTTGAAGATATATTTAAATTGAGTTAATGCCCAGTGAAATAGGAATCTGAAAATGGGAAAAATTTCAGAAATTATAAAGTAATTGCCAATTTGTCATCTGTTTTTATATTTACAACCCATTTCATATTACTTTCAAGATTTGCTGGGGTCTTGAAAGAGTTGCAGCCCATCAGGGCGTAGAAAAATAAGTAGGCTTGGATTGGGTATTCTTCAGAAAAAATAAACTGGGCTCATTTTCACAAAGAAAAAATAGCTGGGCTGGTCACATGGTGAACATAAAATATAAGCCTGGGCTAGACGGACCACATCCCAGTTCAAACCCTGCTCCGTCTCAACAATAACAAAAAAAATACTGCTCGAGCAGCTACGTCCCATGTGTCAGCCGATCTTGTGTTGTTCTCTTGTCTATTGACTATATACGCTCACAATGTCGTGGGTCCTTGATGTCAGGAAAACACTAGGAGGAAGCATTTTATTTTTCCATACGCTGACATGGTGGGCCCTGAGGGAGTCCTGGATTAAGGGGTCCTCGGACAGCCAGACTATGTACTTTGGCCGGACTGTTGGACTATGAAGATACAAGATTGAAGACTTCATCCCGTGTCCGGATGGGACTCTCCTTTGCATGGAATGCAAGCTTGGATATTTGGATATGTAGATTTCCTTCTCTGTAACCGACTCGGTGTAACCCTAGCCCCCTCCGGTGTCTATATAAACCGGAGGGTTTAGTCCGTAGGACAACAACAATCATAATCAGAGGCTAGCTTCTAGGGTTTAGCCTCTACAATCTCGTGGTAGATCAACTCTTGTAATACTCATATCATCAAGATCAATCAAGAAGGAAGTAGGGTATTACCTCCATTGAGAGGGCCCGAACCTGGGTAAAACATCATGTCCCCTGCCTCCTGTTACCATTAGCCTTAGACGCACAGTTCGGGACCCCCTACCCGAGATCCGCCGGTTTTCACACCGACATTGGTGCTTTCATTGAGAGTTCCACTGTGCCGTCATGATAAGGCTTGATGGATCCCTCGATCATCTTCAACGATGCGGTCCAGGGGGAGGTTTTCCTTCCCGGAAAGATCTTCGTATTTGGCGATGTCGTAGTGCGGGCCATCTCGCTTGGCCATTTGGAGCAGATCGACAGCTATGCCCCTGGCCATCAGGTTAGGTTTGGAAGCTTAAACTATACTGCTGACATCCGCGGAGACTTGATCTTCGACGGATTCGAGCCCATGACAAGTGCGCTGAATAGTCACGACGGGCATGACTTTGATCTGCCACTGGACAGTATTCACGAGATCGCACCCGCGTTGGCACCGGGAATCAATCCGGAGCAGGTCGTGCCTTCCGAGGATGGGTGGATAGACCCCGCCACGGAGGCCGCACACCCATCGGCGTCGGAGCCGAACACTGACCCCACCTCCTGTGAGGTTGGTGACAACGGACCCCCGGACTCTTCCCCAGTTGCAGGATCCGAACCGCGTGCGTCCGTGCCTATCGAATCAGATTGGGCACCCATCATGGAGTTCACCGCCGCGGATATTTTTCACCACTCGCCCTTGGGTGATGTGCTGAACTCATTAAGTTCTCTGTCCTTATCAGAAGATTCTTGGCCGAACTATGGCCGGCTCGAGTGGGAAGCGGACGCAAAGAAATTCGTACCCCACCCACCACCCACTTCATAGCCACTATCGATGAGTTAACCAACATGCTCGATTTCGACTCCGAAGACGTCGACGGTATTTATGATGATACATGAGAAGAACAGGAACCACCGCCCACTGGGCACTAGACTGCCACCTCATCATACGATATATACATGGTGGACACACCAAAATAAGGCGATGGTGACGATACCACGAAGGATAATCCCCTCGATAAGCCACCAAAGCGGCGCCGTAGACGCCGCTCTAAATACCGCCACAGTAAAAACAACGACAACAGCGCAAGAAATAATAATACCCTGGTTGATCCCAACGGAAATGAAGACCCCATGGACCCAGCGATGGAGCAAGATGAGCCTGGGAATGGTGAAAATAGTCTGGAGCTGGCGTCAGACAATGTCGATCCCAGGGTAAAAATCAACAACCTGTCTCCGAAGAGGAGAACAGCCCGGACGATGATGCACTCATCATCCCAGAAAAACTCCTGGAACAAGAGAACCTCCATAGAAGGCTTATCGCCACCGTGAGGAGCCTAAAGAAGTAGAAGCAAAGGCTTAAGGCGTGGCAGGATACACTCAACCGCAGGTGAAACAAAGTGCTCGACACTGGAGAAAAATACGGCGACGATCGCCACACAAAGAGCTATCCAAAGCGCAAGCTGCTACCCGAATTCGACGACGAGGCCGTAGAGCCCACCCAGCCAAAAACAATGGATCAACCAGACCGACCGCCCCGTGGCCGTGACAAGACGGCTAATGATGCTGCCCACAAGTCAGCACACGATTTACGTGAGCTCCTGGACAGAAAGTCCGGTATGGCCAGATCCATCTACGGATCTAGGAAGCGCGTTCCAGCAGAGGATAAGAACTACCGAAACGATCACATCGATTGAATACCAGCTTGGAATCAGAACCGAGCACAACAACCATCGACAGCATGCGATGACACAACCAGATACAGGGGTGCCGTGCACCCCCTGCGCTTCACCGATGAGGTACTGGATCATGAGTTTCCGGAGGGATTTAAACCTGTGAATATAGAGGCATACGACGGAACTACAGACCCTAGGGTCTGGATAGAGGACTTTATCCTTCATATCCATATGGCTCGCGGAGACGATCTCCACGCCATCAAATATCTACCCCTCAAATTAAAGGGACTAGCTCGGCACTGGTTGAAAGGCCTTCCCGAAAACTCAATTGGAAGTTGGGAAGAGCTCGAGGATGCTTTCAGGGCCAATTTTCAAGGGACTTATGTCCGGCCTCCGGACGCTGATGACCTAATTCATATAATTCCACAGCCTAGAGAGTCATCCCAAAAGCTCTGGAATAGGTTTCTTACTAAGAAAAATCAAATAGTCGACTGCCCGGACGCCGAGGCTTTAGCGGCCTTCAAACACAGTATCCGGGACGATGGCTTGCCAGACACCTCAACCAAGAAAAACCGAGGATGATGGCAGCCTTAGCAAGCCTAATGACCTGCTTTTGCGCGGGCGAGGACAGCTGGCTGGCCCGTAGCGGCACCAGCGACCCAAGCATATCCGAAGTCAGGGATGGCAACGGGAAGCCGTGACACAACAAAAACAAGCATCAAAACAATAATGACAGCCTGGAGAATATGACAGTCAATGCCGGATTCAGGGGCTCTCGACCTAGTCAACTGAAGAAGCCATCTAAAGGCAGTAGAGATGGACCGTCCAGCCTAAACAAGATTCTAGAAAAAATGTGTCAGATTCACGGCACCCCCGAAATGCCTGCAAACCACACCCACAGAGAGTGTTGGGTTTTCAAACAGGCCGGCAAGTTGAACGCCGAACAAAAGGGGGGGGAGACACCAAGTGAGGACGAGGATGATCCTCGTCAGCCAAACACTGGAGGATAGAAAAAATTCCCACCAGAAGTCAAAACAGTAAATATGATTTACGTAACTCACATTCCAAAGAGAGCGCGCAAACGCGCACTCGGAGATGTATACGCTTTTGCGCCCGTTGCCCCCAAATTTAATCCCTGGTCGGCCTGCCCGATCACCTTCGATCGTAGGGATCATCCGACTAGTGCCCGACATGGAGGATCGGCTGCCTTGGTGCTCGACCCAATAATTGACGGATACCATCTCACACGAGTCCTCATGGACGGCGGTAGTAGTCTAAACCTGATATATCAGGACACTGTCCGCAAAATGGGGATAGACCCTTCAAGAATCAGCCTCAGTAACACTACCTTTAAAGGAGTAATACCTGGCATGGAGGCCCACTGTACAGGCTCTCTAGTACTAGAGGTTGTATTCGGTTCCCCCGACAACTTCAGAAGCGAGGAATTAACCTTCGACATTGCTCCATTCCGGAGTGGCTAGCACGCACTACTCGGACGAACGACCTTCACTCATTTAACGCAGTACCACATTACGCCTACCTCAAACTTAAGATGCCCGGTCCACGTGGCGTCATCACAATTAGCAGAAACACGGAGCGTTCCCTACGCGCGGAAGAATATGTGGCGGCTCTAGCAGCCGAACACTGAGCGGTCCCTCCAACCAGGACTAATGGCCGGTCGTCAAGACCACGGGCACAGTTAGACAAGTCCGACGCTCCACCTAATGTAACAACCCAGTTGGGATTTCCCCACAAAGGATGCTAGGGGCTGTTCGCAAAAAGAGCCCATAGTTCGGCTCGATCCTATCAATAAAAATAGCATATTGCATTTCTATGATTCATTTGGATTAAAGAACACCTCACACGAAATTTTTCACCTGGGTTTCTTCTTTTACAGACAACCATCATGCTACGCCCTTCCAGGATATGGCACAACGGAGATAAAGGCGTAGACGTGCAGCAGGGACCCGCACAAAGGTTTCTTTTTAGATTAAGACCCTGCGTAAACCTTTTTAACATCTCTTGTTGCTTCTTCCCCTCTGGAAACTTCATACAACCGGGAGGGATACTGGCATTTTCAGCATTTTTGTCACACCAGAACACTGCTCATACCTGGAAACTCAGGACTCATTGTTAAAGGTGTTATTCAGCCCAGTACACATTATAAAGTCCGAATACCTTAGGGACTGTTCGGCGTCGCGAGTTTGGCCTTATATGCATCAGCTCCGAATCATGTCTTTGATCAAATGTAGGGTTTGCCTGCCTCCCGTGTTTTGCTACCTTATGTTCCATTCTATCGGCTAAGGCGGCACTGGGAGAACTACTGCGATTGTACCCCGGTTCACCTGGGCGAGCACCTTAGTAGAGAAAGCCGAAAACTGATTGTCATGATACAGCGCGAGACTGGTCAACCACTCAATGACCCAGCGGAATCTTTGTGATTCCTCCGCATTAGCGAAGGACTGGTTTTCCGGTCACGTACATACGCACACCATATCCGGCTAAACACGAAAGTACTAGGGGCTATATAGTAGCCCCACTGTCAAACTCCTATGGCTAAGTGAAAGTGTTAAATCTATATAGTCCAATTTCCTGGTTCGCCGCGCTAACACCTCCTTAACGGACCAAGATGTTGGATCAAGTGTGACTACGCGCTTTCTCGAACACCCCCGCATTATATGCGTGGGGGCTGAAGCCGACGACTTCAAACTTTCAGGATATATATATATATATATATATATATATATATATATATATATATATATATATATATATATAGACACACACATCTGGGCTATTCTGTTACACATAACAGAATATTATTCTGTTACCCTTGTTGAACTGACGAATTCGAGCGGTTGAACTGATCTGTTGTTTTCGTCGAACTTATTTTTCAAACATGAATCATATTGAGCGCCGATGAGGACGGGAATGGCGTCTCATTCGACCACCAGCGTGCGTCCCTCCCCCCACAGCGCCACCTACACCGATACTTCGCCGCCATGGAATGGACCGGCACCGGTATGCCACTATGGATTCCGCCTCGAGCTACGCAGCTCAGGACGCAGTCTATTGGACGGCCAACTGGTCAAGATCCGCATTTTCTGTCGATTGAGATTCGGGGTGGCCTCCATGGCGGCAACGGAGAGGGTGCTGAGGTCCGGGGCATCATGGGAGGCGAGGGCGGCGCATATGCCATCGGGGCTAGTGGCGGCGAGGAGGTGGAGCTCCGGCGGAAGAGCCCAGATGCGGCGCCAGCGGGGGCGAGGACGCTGGTCCAAGCAATGATGGGGGTGTCCCGGAGCTTGAGGAGGTTGTGTATGAGGAGGTAGTCCGGTACTGTGCTGAGCCGGTCCTCGACGCCGGCGGCGTCAGAAAGCTTTGGCGCCCGCTGCTCCGGCATGCGCTCCATGGAAGCACGAGGCAAGAGGTATGTGGTGCTCCTCAGGTCACATCGGGCCGCCGGTGGCTAGGGATGGGAATGGGTCGGGACTCGGGAGGAGACTGCCCTGAATCGATTTTTTTGAGGATCCGGGGACGACATCCTGCTCCAGCACTTCAACGTCGGTTGCCTCCGTGGGGAACAAAGCCATTCTGCTGAACGCCGTCCAAGTCTTGGGCGTCGGCAACCTCGTCATGTGCCTCCCCACATGTGATGGTTGGCTTTTCTCACTCGTCGTCGACCTGCCAAACAATAGCCAGAGCCTCCACGTCGTCGTTGTCATCCCCGGGACACCTCGTGAGAGCCCCTCCACTTCCTAACTCTTCTCCTTTGGCAAGAAACTCTTATTTGTAGTAGTCTTGAACTTGTCCGGATGTTTTGGGTTTCTTTTCAATTCACTCTAAAATATACTTTGTTTGCTGAAACTTTTGCTGCTAATCTATTTCAGCTAGGAATCTGAACTGTTGTACGATTATAGACATCAGTAAAAGTTGCCGAATCAAATAAGTAGGTGTTTAATAGGCACGACATTATGCTAAAAGGTTGTTTGAAGCTAGTTTGTGGGGGTGAAAATCATTTTCGTAAATGTAAAATCCACACTGAACCTTGACAGGGAAATTACTGGTTTTGATGCCACTGTGCTTCGATTCAGATGATTCAGTTCAAACAATAGTATTTCGACAAAAACAGAGTACTCGTACTGATCTATTTGTGTGTTTGTATTGAGCTATTTTCACATATTGGACTTTACTCTATTTTTTTGATATGGTTTTCCTCGTAGCTTTTTAACCATTTTCTTGAATTCAATAGACATACTAACTGTGTTTAATCTTTTTGAACTTATATGCTAGTAATACATGAATGGACCATATATTTTTAACCATGTTGGATGAGCACTTGAACTTGACTCTAGAATTTTTTTATATTTTTTTGAACTTCTTTGCATTTTTAGGGAACTGATTGCGGTTTATTTTTTGAACTTATATGCTAGTAATACATGTACTTTTCAGCACTCGTATAAAGAGTAGAAAATGTGGAGAGAAATTTTCAATGGTTCACGGTATCATCGTCCATGAACTTGCATGGTTTATATCGTTGAATTGATGACAATTTTTTTAAAGAAAATGTTTTGTGAGTGTTTATTTTAACTAATATTTTTTTCAACGATGTTCTGAACTTCTCTCATTTTACGACTTGAACTTTTACCATTTGAATTTTCGTGGGGTTTCTTTTTTTTGAGCTTTTTTTCCCAAACTTATCTAGGACATCGTGTTGAACTTGTTGTGTTTTTACATTTCGAAAGCTAGCAGAAAAAATTCGAAGTTACTGACTCATTTCAGGATATCAAAGATAAAAATTGCCATCACCAAAATCAAGCATTAATCCGATCAAAGAGATGAAATACATTGTCTTAACTTCCAAAAGTAATACATGTTCTACGGCCGATGTAAAGACATGTAGAAGAATATTTCTTAGCAAAATGAACTACAGACAGTCGGGACTAGTACAAAATGAACTACTAGTACTGTAGATATTAGCAAATTTGAACTTTTTTGTTTGTACTGACCATTTTTTCAGGGATGAGACGTCATTTTTTACTCGCATAATAAAACAGTGGACTTATATGTGAGGATGTTTTGAACGGCCTGCTATCAAGACATGGACTTATAGAACTGAACCTTTTTTGGGATTACAATTTTAGATTTGATTTTCTCATCCAAACTGACAACACCATCGGGTATGAATTTGCATGGTTTCACTAGTTGAACGGATGGATGTTTTCTTTTTGTTTTGTTCAAACTCGAACATTTTTTGCAATGAAGGTATGTACTTCCTTTTGTTTGCAACTTGAAATTTTTTTCATGATGTTTGTAATAAATATTTGTACTTCTTTTTGTTTTGTTCAATGAAGAAAACAATGATCACTTGAACTAATTGGACAATAACATGTGAGCTTACAGTAATTTAGCACTCAAACTTGTAGCAGTAGATATAAGAAATTTGTACAGCCTCCGCACCATTGCATTGGTGTACTTCGGCACGAGGAACAAATCCTGCCATATTTGATACATACACACGCATCCTAGTTGACATTTGTTCTGTGGAATGTCGATGCCATTTATTGATTCCAAAAAAGATAGCAAGATGGCACATGGATTCAGATGTACTTAAACCAAAACAATCCATATTTTCTGGAGAAATTGCAGAGCAGCACAACAAAGGTTACATGGTTTCTGTAGTTGAGAGAAACAAGTTCAGGTTATCAACAGTACACCCACCACGCCAAGTTCTTAACTGAACATATGCATTTGTTTCAGAGATGGTGTTACATCCTGTGATATAAATGAAAATTACAGCAAAACAAAAAACCTGCAAGAGAAGCGCTCTGCCAAACCAAAAGATAATTGAACCATTGGATCTTGAGCTGATGTACTGCATGCACTTCTTTGTTTGTACGAGATTCACCTCTATTTTTGTGGTTCATATATTGAAGATCCTTCAATTCAGTTATCAACACACCATAGCAGGCATGCTTGCCACCTATCTTTTGGATGCACTCCCTTGTCATTTTCTATTGCTAATTAGAGCACTTCAGGAGCACCGACTCATGTGCGAATGTGTAGCTGGTTTCAGACTAGACAATACTCTGGCAATACCTGTGCAATTGAGCAACAAGTTCAGAATAGGAGAAGCAACCAGGAATCATTCACACGAAGAGTACTGAATAAAAATAAGAATTGCACTGATCTAAAATTAGTTTTAAACTGAGGGTGTCACTTTGGTGTGTGATCATTTCTTGTGAACATTCAATTAAACATGTTTGGTGTCACTTGATGCAAGAAGGCAAGAAGGTTTTATTTTGTACACACACACATAGTACTGTCATATGTGTTGCACAAAAGAAAATCAGGAACTCATGGGATGGAGGGTCGAAATGTTGCACAAAAATATATGGTTTCTCTTTTTGCTTAGACATTCCCACAAACGTACCAAGTGCACAGGTTGAACTGATCTCGTGCACTTGCTCGAGGGTAGGCCGGGAGCTACGAATAGAGTAGCACATGAGTCGAACTTCAATTGGGAGGCTACATAAAAAGAGGACAAAACTAAGAGAGATAGCAGTCATTGAACTGAAACAAAATTAGGAATTCAATTGGACTAAATCAAGAAATTAACTGATTGTGCCACGAGTTAGGCAATGGTGAAGATCATTCCATTTTGCTATCTCTCTCTCAACTCAGATCACTCTGCTGCAGCAACAAACAGCAGCAACGCACCAATGCAAGCAGCTGGGGCTTCATGCAATTTTTGGCTTGATTTTTTTGATTGAACTGAGCTTGAATTTTCCACTGAACTTAGCTTAAACATCGCCAGAAATTAGTTGAACTTTTTGTACTGAACTTAACTGAACTTTGTACAAGGATCCACATTTTACCTAAACTTTTTTTGAGGGATTTGCACGGCTGACCGGTGGTGAAGGCAGGGTGAGCAGAGGCACAGGAGGACCTACTGGACGTTGTCGCCATTGCCATTGCACTCTGCAAGGAGGATGGTGATGGGAGCAAGCCTCTATTGGAGCAATCGCATGGGACACGTCGGGAGTGCGGCCGCCGGTGGCAAGGACCGGCCATCCCTCGGTGATCCACCACCGTGGCTAGCCTCAAGACTGAGTTGGCGTGCGAGGCAGTAGTGGGACAGTTGTGGATGCCACTCCGTTGCTCTGCCTACAGGCAAACTGTTTGTTGATGTCACATCCCTAGTCTGGTATGACCTAGACTAGCTAATCATGTGTGCATCATGTTTAAATTTCATTTAATTCTGAAATGAGGATTTGTGAAACCCTCAGAATCATTTCTGGAAATGACCCAAATAAAAAAATTTCTCCAAAAAGGTCCAAGAAAATGCTCATGTTGCTCCCTGAAAATATTGGACAGAGATAAAAATCAAACCAATATTTTTAGGATCTCATAAGTATTTATTTTGGGCATTTGGAATTAATATAGTAATTATTTTCTTTGGATATATATTGTTATATATATAAAATATTGTCCAAAAAACTATGCCATTTGTTAAGGAGCTCTGGAATAATATAACTAGCTTCTATAAAAATTGGCATAAGAAAATAAATTGGTTTAGTATTTTTATTAAACCAAACAAATGTCAGAAAAATAGAAAAGAGAAACAAATCAGGAGAAAAACTTACCTAGCGCTTACCTCCCTGTGCAGCCCGTTCCTGTGCGGCCTGGCCAACCCAGCTGGCCAGCCCGGCCCACCTGGCCTCCTCCTCTGTCGTCTTCCTCCCCCTCGCCCAAGCAGCTGTGTGCCCACGCCACAGCTGGCCGCGGCCACGCACCCGGCCACCTCCTGCCTTCCTGTTTGCTCCGTGACCCCCTGCAACGTCGCCACGCGCCCCCCCGGACTCGCTCACTCTCCCCAGTCCTCTCCTCTCCTCTCTCTCACCTTATCCCCGGGACGCCCGAGCACCACCGTCGCTGCCGCTCGCTGTTGCTACGCACAATGCCACGACCTCGCCTCTCCAACGAGTCCACAAGCATCTCCGCGACTCCCTCGTCCTCTTCACCGAGTCACGCGACGCCGGACGCTCTGCATCGCCGCCACCAACGTCGTCTTCGCC
Organism: Triticum aestivum; assembly: GCF_018294505.1. Classification (NCBI taxonomy): domain Eukaryota; kingdom Viridiplantae; phylum Streptophyta; class Magnoliopsida; order Poales; family Poaceae; genus Triticum; species Triticum aestivum. The sequence goes on from NC_057810.1 coordinate 491,128,267, forward strand.
TCCGGCCGCCCGAGATCGCCGACGACATTCCGGCCACTCCAGCCCTTCCCCGAGCTCGCGCACGACGCCATCGAGACCACCGTGAGCATCTCCCCGTTTCCCCTCTCTTCTCCCCCTCATTCCCGCATCGTAGCCATCGTTTCCACCATGGCCGAAGCCATCGCCACCACAGCTCCTTGCCGTTGTGGCCACAGCCGCTGAAGCTCGCAGCCGAGCCCGCCGTTGCACTCAGTGCACTCTGGCGAGTCACGCGGACCCGCTCGCAGCCTCCCCCATGCCCCGCAACATCAAAATCCCCGATGGCCGTGCTCCAGCCGCCGCCACGAGCCTCGCTCCGGTGAGCTCCGGCCCCCCAGCTCCTCCCACCTGCCCCACCAGATGCGCGAGACCCTGGGCTACGCCCCGGTGCTCTCCGATGCCGTCCCCGTGGCCTGTAACGCAGACACCGCCGTGTCCCGTGGTCGCCGGCGACGACCTCGCCGGCCTGACAGGTGGACCCCGCCGTCAGGTGATTAGCTTAAGCTAATCACCAACTAACCTAACCCCTGACGCTGACATGTGGGCCCCAGTGCCCCCTAATCTTTAATTAAACTAAACTAACCCCCCTGTTTAACCCGTATCACTGACGTGTGGCCCCACACGTCAGGTTTGACCCGGTCAGCCATGGTTGACTCGCTAACGTCATGCCTCTGTAATGTTGACGCAGTTATTCATTTTCTGGATTTAAATTAATCGGGAAATTCCAGAAAATGATTTAAACTTCAAAAATTGATAGAAATTCAACCGTAGCTCAGATTGAAATAATTTATATATGAAAAATTATCAGAAAAATGTAATCTATCCATCTGTACTAGTTTCATGCATGACAAACCAACCTAAACCTGCTGTATAGGTGAAAAAATATAAATGGCATATATAAGAGCTTAATTTGGAGTTGCATTTGAACCCTTGATTCAAATGGACTTCATTCAATTTGAATACTAGTTGCATTAGCTCAAACAGCATCACATCTACATGCCATGTTCATGCAGCATATTGCTGCATATGTTTGTGTATTGATTGCCGACACTGTTCCTTCTTGATAGGTCCTGCTCCGGAGTCCGTTCCAGAGTACCTTTCTGAGGAGCAGTGCCCCCTTGTTGATCTACCAGGCAAGCAAACCCCCCTTGTTCATTCCGATACAATCCTACTCTCTCGCTCCTGCTCTCAGTTATTGCATTAACACAACAACGATTCATCTGCTACTTTGTGCTGTGGTAGTTGAACCCATTCCTCTACATGACCTGTCATTGCCACAGTAAATAGTTGAAACCCACTAGCATGTGTTGGAGTTGATTGAGCCATGTTGTGTTCCTACCATGCTATGCCTGCTATTGCTTAGAGTGTGTCAGGTTTGATTCATTGGGAATGAATTGGAGTGCAGCGCTCTATGTTCTAATGCTGAGAGTTAAGTGTGTGAACACGATTTGGTAAAGGTAGCGGTGAGAGGCCATGTAGGAGTACATGGTGGGTTGTCTCACTGGAACCGTCCTTAAGCACTGAGTTCTATGTATGTTGTCCAATGACTCGATACTACCACACATTGGGCTCCGGGCGCTCCAAGCCCTCTCGACTTATTAATCGACTTGATCTTTGTCCAGGAGTCGCAACTAGTTTCTGGTGTTTGTAGGTAGTGCTATTTTTCTACCGAGTGGCACCCGGCAGGGTGGGCTTGGGACAGACTAGGCACAGGTGGCACGGTGTACCAAGTGGCACCCGGATGGTGGGCTTGGGAACCCTGCTCACATCATTTGGGGCCGTGAGCGACACCCCGGCCGGATCTCCTTGCGGATAGAACCCGAATAGGCGATAAACCTGGACTAGAGTCTTGTGTGGTTAGTCAGGTCGTGGCCGACACCCTCGCCAGGCTTCCGCTTGAAGGTTGCTGAGATACATGACGTGTACATGGCGGTAAGTGGCGAGAGCGTGTGTGAAGAAGTACACCCCTACAGGGTTAACATGATCTATTCGAATAGCCGGGTCCGCGGTTATGGACTTCTAGGATGCTTACATGGTACATAGACAACTTGAAGTGGATACTCTAAAATGCTCAAGACAAGTGTGAGTGCTATGGATGGCCTTCTCGTAGGGAGACGGGGATGAATCCATAGTAGTGTATTGTGTGGTGATTAGTGGACTCGTGTGCGTCATATCACCTCAAGAGTTTCTAGTAGTCGTAGAACAGGATAGCCACAGAGTCAAAGCTGGCTTGCTGCAACTAAACCCCAGATTACCCTCTTGATACAAATGCATGTATGATAGGATCTGATGTAAGTCTTGCTGAGTAACTTTATACTCATGTTGCTTTATTTATGTTTTTGCAGCGGAGACTTCGGTCTTACTAGTGTTCTCGTGGACTTCGACGAGTAGCTTGTACCTCAGCTACGATCTTGATCGGATGTTGTAGATAGCCAGGCTCTTTAGCATTTTTCATTTGTAGATGTCTGTACTCAGACATGTAATGCTTCTGCTTGTTGCTTGTATGCTCTGTATGATGGGTCCTGTGACCCCTACTTGCAATAAATGCTATGATGGCTCTTTGAGCCTTATCTATATGAGTTGTTGAGTTATGCTGTGATGCCATGTTGTACAACACATACTTGCATGTTATGCGTACGTGTAATGTGTATTGCTATGTGTGGGATCTGACTATCTAGTTGTTTATCCTTAGTAGCCTCTCTTACCGGGAAATGTCTCCTAGTGCTTCCACTGAGCCCTGGTAGCTTCCTACTGCTCCGGAACACTTAGGCTGGCCGGCATGTGTCCTTCTTCGTTCCTGTGTCTGTCCCTTCGGAGAAATGTCATGCGGTGTCTACCGGAGTCCTATTAGCCTGCTACAGCCCGGTTTACTGGAGTCCTGCTAGCCCAGTTGCTACAGCCCGGATTCACTCACTGATGACCGACACGTTCGATGCTGGGTCATGTATGCCTCTCCCTGTAAGTTAGTGCCACTTTGGGTTCACGACTAGCCATGTCAGCCCGGGTTCTTTGTCATATGGATGCTAGCGACACTATCATATACGTGTGCCAAAAGGCGCAAATGGTCTCGGTCATGGTAAGGCGACACCCGTGGGAATACCGTGCGTGAGGCCGCAAAGTGATATGAGGTGTTACATGCTAGATCGGTGTGGCATAGAATCAGGATCCTGACAGTTTTGGTATCAGAGCCTGACTGCCTGTAGTATTACCAAGCCAAAGTGGTCGAAGTTGAGTCTAGAAATTCTTTAGTTATGTAAGGGAATTGATTGTGGGAAGGAACGTAAGGCTCTTTTTACTCCTTTACCACATGACCTTCTGATCTGAGTCATCCTATCTTTCCTGCGGGGTTAATGAACTAGGCTTTCTCTTCCGTCTATCAGTATCACGTGTTACTACTCCGTAGTCCCATAGGATTGGTTGATCAGAGTCATACCCCAGTTTCGAGTATTTCCGGTGTAGTCTGTTTAGTATTATCTCAGAACCTTGAGTGGTGATGTTGAGTTGTTGTACTACTCCATTTTTAGCAGGATGTCTCATTCTGAGCATTTTACTGCTGTTATGCTGCCGGAATTGCCCTAGGAGTTCGAGAGATACTAATTTCCTCATCCTACATTCTATAGCCTATAATTGATGCTGATTTCGTCCCTGGTTTCGTTTCTTAGGATGTCATCAAGTTCTATTGTTCGTAGCCAGAACCACCGAGATGGTAGGGACGAGGATCCTCCCGACCCGCCTTCGTTGACAGAGTTCATGCTAGAGATGGAGAGGAACAAGCGTGAGTCTAACCACTTGTTGGCACGTATCGAGGAGAACACCGCACATCAGTCCAATAAGTCTGCAACCATTCATGACTTCATTTGCTTGCACCCACCTACCTTTCATCATTCCATCGAGCCACTCGATGCAGATGACTAGCTCCGTAGCATCACTCATAAGCTGCGTTCTGCGAACGTAGCTGAAGTTGACAAGGTCACCTATGCCACATACCACCTGGAAGGTCCTGCTAGTCTTTGGTGGCAAAACTATGAGGCTATGCTTCCAGCTGGTCAGATTCCTACCTGGAAAGATTTCACTGAGGCTTTTCGCGAGCATCACATTCCTGAAGCCCTCATCGATCGCAAGAGAGAAGAGTTCTGTAGTTTCACCCAGAGTAAGATGGCTGTTGATGCTTACAGTAGAGAGTTTGAGAACCTCGCCCGCTATGCCATAGAAGAGGTATCCACGGACGCCAAGAAGCAGGCTAGGTTCCGGAAGGGTCTCAACCCCAAGTTGCGTCATGATCTCCACTTGCATCATTGTGATACATTCCAAGCTCTTGTGAACAAGGCCATCAACGCAGAAACAGCTCAGCTCACTTACGAGGAGTCTCGTAAGCACGCCCGTGATTTGGGATCTTCTTCCGGTTCTAGTTCTCAGAAGCGCCGGATTTGGGTTCCAAACTCCGCTCTTCCTTCCGGATATGCACCGAGGCCATCCTATGTGGTGCCTCCCCCAGCTCAGCCGTGTGTTCCACCCATACCTACTGGTAGACCGCTTGTCAGTGCGGGTCCACGTCCAACTTCAGGGACTTGCTTCACATGCGGGAAGCCAGGACACTATGCACGTGACTGCTCTCAAACTAGTTATGCCCCACCCCAGCCCGAGAAGTCTGTTGGCCATGGTAAGCCACCACGCAAGATGATCAGTGTCAAGTCAGCCCCCACTGAACGTGGACGTGTGCATCACGTCTCAGCTAAAGACGCTCATGATGATCTGGATGTCGTTCTTGGTACACTTCTTGTCAATTGTCATCCAGCATTGGTTCTGTTCGATACTGGAGCATCTCACTCCTTCATTTCTGAAAGCTATGCTAACTTGCACAACCTGTCATTTTGTGATATGCCCTCTCCACTAGTCATTCAAACTCCTGGATCCAAATGGCAAACCTCTAGTGTAAGCCATGGTAACGAAATCCTTGTTGACAGACTTGTATTCCTTGCATCACTTATAGCCCTCAAGTCTACAGATATTAACATCATCTTGGGTATGGACTGGATGACAGCTCATCATGCCAAGATTGATTGTTACACCAGGTCTGTTCAGCTTACACACCCATCTGGCAACATAGTCACTGTCTCCACCAGAGTTGCAAAGCGCCAACTCTATTCTCTTAATGCCAGCCCTCTCCCTGACCTTGAAGATATTCCGGTAATCCGTGACTTTCCGGATGTCTTTCCAGAGGAACTGCCAGGTGTTCCACCTGACAGAGATGTAGAGTTCGTCATAGACCTTATCCCAGGAACCGCTCCAATCTCTAGGAGACCTTACAAGATGGCACCCTTAGAACTAGCCAAGCTTAAGAAACAACTTGATGAGTCCTTGCAAAAGGGTTTCATCCGTCCTAGTTCTTCCCCTTGGGCTTGCCCCGTCCTCTTCGTCAAGAAGAAGGATGGTACGGACCGGATGGTTGTGGATTATCGTCCCGTTAATTTGGTCACGATAAAGAACAAATATCCGCTCCCTAGGATCAACGACCTGTATGATCAGCTCGCTGGATCCTCAGTCTTCTCCAAGATGGATTTGAGGTTAGGCTACCACCAAATCAAGAACATAAATGGGGACATCCCCAAGATAGCCTTTGTCACTCGTTATGGCCAGTACGAGTACACCGTCATGTCCTTCGGCCTAACCAACGCCCCAGCCACTTTCTCCCGCTTGATGAACTCGATCTTCATGGAGTACTTAGATAAGTTCGTCGTGGTTTACCTCGATGATATTCTTATTTACTCGAAGAACGAGGAAGAGCATGCCGAACATCTTAGACTTGTGTTAGGAAAACTCAGAGAGCACCGCCTTTATGCCAAGTTCTCCAAGTGCGAATTTTGGTTGCCAGAAGTGACCTACCTAGGCCACGTGATTTCTGGTAAGGGCATTGCTGTCAATTCCGAGAGAGTTAAGGCCGTTCTCGATTGGACTCCACCTGAGACCGTTAAAAAAGTTAGGAGTTTCCTTGGTCTAGCCAGCTATTGTCGTCGCTTTGTTGAAAACTTCTCCAAAGTAGCCAAACCCCTCACGGAACTTCTCAAGAAAGATAAAAAGTTTGAGTGGTCCCCACAGTGTGAGTACAGTTTTTCAGGAACTGAAAAGGCGCCTGACTTCTGCTCCCATACTTGTGCCACCGGATTTCACAAAGGACTTTTTTATCTACTGCGACGCCTCACGACAGGGACTAGGTTGCATTCTTATGCAGGATCGTCATGTGATTGCCTATGCATCTCGACAGTTGCATCCACATGAGGATAATTATCCTACACATGATCTAGAGCTTGCAGCCGTAGTCTATGCACTCAAGACCTGGCGACATTACCTTCTTGGTAAACGTTGCGAGATCTACACCGATCACCAGAGTCTCAAGTATATCTTCACACAACCAGATTTGAACCTTAGGCAAAGACGTTGGTTGGAGTTAATCACATATTATGATCTAGGGATTACCTACACCCCAGGCAAAGCCAATGTCATGGCTGATGCGTTAAGCCGTAAATCCTATTGCAACAATCTCATGTTGCAGCAAGGCCAACCACTTCTCCATGAGGAATTCTGTAAGCTTAATCTTCACATTGCTCCTCACGGATTCCTTTCTACCTTGGTGGCGAAACCTGATCTTGAAGATCGGATTGTCGCTGCTCAAAAGCAAGACACAGGAATTTCTCGGATCAAGAGAAACATTAAGAAGGGAGTTGGTGGATGTTTCTCTATGGATGATCGTGGTGTTGTTTTCTTTGAGAATCGCTTGGTGGTTCCCAAGAATCAACATCTGCGACAATTGATTCTTAAGGAGGCGCATGAATCTCCTCTCACGATTCATCCCGGTAGTACTAAGATGTATCAGGACCTACGCCAGAGGTTCTGGTGGACTAGGATGAAGAGAGAAATCGCTCAGTTTATTGCTAACTGTGACATTTGCCGTCGCGTTAAGGCAGAGCATCAAAGACCCGCTGGCACCCTTCAGCCTTTAGCTATTCCTAAGTGGAAATGGGATAAAGTTGGTATGGATTTCATCACCGGCTTTCCCAGGACCAAGAAAGGGAATAACGCTATCCTCGTAGTCGTTGATCGTCTTTCCAAAATGGCTCACTTCCTTCCTGTTCGAGAGAGTATCACTGCTAGTCAGCTCGCTGACTTATACATTTCTCGAATAGTGTCACTCCATGGTGTTCCACTAGAGATCAATTCAGACCGTGGTAGTCTTTTCACTTCTCATTTCTGGGAGAGTTTCCAAACTGCCATGGGAACCCATCTTTCCTTCAGTACCGCTTTCCACCCTCAGTCGAGTGGTCAGGTGGAAAGGGTCAACCAAATTCTCGAAGACATGCTTAGAGCTTGCGTTATCTCATTCGGTATGGATTGGGAGAAATGTCTTCCTTTCGCCGAGTTTGCTTATAACAATAGCTATCAATCCAGCCTCAAGAAAGCTCCTTTTGAGATTCTCTATGGACGAAGATGTCGAACACCTTTGAACTGGTCAGAAACCGGTGAAAGACAATTCTTTGGACTGGACATGATCTGGGAGGCAGAAGAGCAAGTTCGCATCATTCGTGAGAATTTGAAAACAGCCCAGTCTCATCAGAAGAGTCAGTATGACCGTCATCATAGGGAGATGACCTATGAAATTGGCGACAAAGCTTATCTTCGGGTTACTCCCATGAAGGGTACCCATCGTTTCGGTATCAAGGGCAAGTTGGCTCCTCGTTACATTGGTCCCTTTCGCATTCTCGCTAAACGAGGAGAGGTTGCCTACCAGTTGGAACTACCCCCACATCTTTCCAGAGTGCATGATGTCTTCCACGTCTCTCTACTCAGGCGTTGCTTCTCGGATCCCATCCGCGGAGTAGACCACGAAACGCTTGATCTCCAAGATAACCTCACATACCGAGAGTACCCGGTTTGCATTCTTGATCAAGCAGAGGGTGTCACTCGACGTCAGAACATCAAGTTTCTCAAGGTTCAGTCGTCTCATCATTCCGAGAGAGAAGCTACTTGGGAGCGAGAAGATCGTCTTTGGCTGGAGGACCCCGCTTTCTTTCCGTCGACCCCTGAATCTAGGGACGAGATTTTTTCAAGTGGGGGCGAGTTGTCACATCCCTAGTCTGGTATGACCTAGACTAGCTAGTCATGTGTGCATCATGTTTAAATTTCATTTAATTCTGAAATGAGGATTTGTGAAACCCTCAGAATCATTTCTGGAAATGACCCAAATAAAAAATTGCTCCAAAAAGGTTCAAGAAAATGCTCATGTTGCTCCCTGAAAATATTGGATAGAGATAAAAATCAAAGCAATATTTTTAGGATCTCATAAGTATTTATTTTGGGCATTTGGAATTAATACAGTAATTATTTTCTTTGGATGTATATTGTTATATATATAAAATATTGTCCAAAAACTATGCCATTTGTTACGGAGCTCTGGAATAATATAACTAGCTTCTATAAAAATTGGCATAAGAAAATAAAATGGTTTAGTATTTTTATTAAACCAAACAAATGTCAGAAAAATAGAAAAGAGAAACAAATCAGGAGAAAAACTTACCTAGCGCTTACCTCCCTGTGCAGCCCGTTCCTGTGCGGCCTGGCCGGCCCAGCTGGCCAGCCCGACCCACCTGGCCTCCTCCTCTGTCGTCTTCCTCCCCCTCGCCCAAGCAGCTGTGTGCCCGCGCCACAGCCGGCCGCGGCCACGCGCCCGGCCACTTCCTGCCTCCCTGTTTGCTCCGTGACCCCCTGCAACGTCGCCACGCGCCCCCCCGGACTCGCTCACTCTCCCCAGTCCTCTCCTCTCCTCTCTCTCGCCTTCTCCCCGGGACGCCCGAGCACCACCGTCGCCGCCGCTCGCTGTTGTCGCGCCCAACACGACGGCCTCGCCTCTCCGACGAGTCCACAAGCATATCCGCGACTCCCTCGTCCTCTCCATCGAGTCACGCGATGCCGGACGCTCTGCATCGCCGCCACCAACGTCGTCTTTGCCTCCGGCCGCCCGAGATCACCGACGACATTCCGGCCACTCCAGCCCTTCCCCGAGCTCGCGCACGATGCCATCGAGACCACCGTGAGCATCTCCCCATTTCCCCTCTCTTCTCCCCCTCGTTCCCGCGTCGTAGCCGTCGTTTCCACCATGGCCAAAGCCATCACCGCCACAGCTCCTCGCCGTCGTGGCCACAGCCGCTGAAGCTTGCAGCCGAGCCCGCTGTTGCACTCAGTGCACTCTGGCGAGTCACGCAGACCCGCTCGCAGCCTCCCCCGTGCCCCGCAACATCAAAATCCCCGATGGCCGTGCTCCGGCCACCGCCACGAGCCTCGCTCCGGCGAGCTCCGGCCCCCCAGCTCCTCCCACCTGCCCCACCAGATGCGCGAGACCCCGGGCTACGCCCCGGTGCTCTCCGAGGCCGTCCCCGTGGCCTGTAACGCGGACACCACCGTGTCCCGTGGTCGCCGGCGACTACCTCGCCGGCCTGACAGGTGGACCCCGCCTTCAGGTGATTAGCTTAAGCTAATCACCAACTAACCTAACCCCTGACGCTGACATGTGGGCCCCAGTGCCCCCCAATCTTTAATTAAACTAAACTAACCCCCCTGTTTAACCTGTGTCACTGACGTGTGGCCCCACACGTCAGGTTTGACCCGATCAGCCACGGTTGACTCGCTGACGTCATGCCTCTGTAATGCTGTCGCAATTATGCATTTTCTGGATTTAAATTAATCAGGAAATTCCAGAAAATGATTTAAACTTCAAAAATTCATAGAAATTCAACCGTAGCTCACATTGAAATAATTTATATATGAAAAATTATCAGAAAAATGTAATCTATCCATCTGTACTAGTTTCATGCATGACAGACCAACCTAAACCTTCTGTATAGGTGAAAACATATAAATGGCATATATAAGAGCTTAATTTGGAGTTGCATTTGAACCCTTGATTCAAATGGACTTCATTCAATTTGAATACTAGTTGCATTAGCTCAAACAGCATCACATCTACATGCCATGTTCATGCATCATATTGTTGCATATGTTTGTGTATTGATTGCCGACACTGTTCCTTCTCGATAGGTCCTGCTCTGGAGTCCGTTCCAGCGTACCTTTCTGAGGAGCAGGGCCCCCTTGTTGATCTACCAGGCAAGCAAACCCCCCTTGTTCATTCCGATACAATCCTACTCTCTCGCTCCTGCTCTCAGTTATTGCATTAGGACAACAACGATTCATCTGCTACTTTGTGCTATGGTAGTTGAACCCATTCCTCTACATGACCTGTCATTGCCACAGTAAATAGTTGAAACCCACTAGCATGTGTAGGAGTTGATTGAGCCATGTTGTGTTCCTACCATGCTATGCCTGCTATTGCTTAGAGTGTGTCAGGTCTGATTCATTGGGAATGAATTGGAGTGCAGCGCTCTATGTTCTGATGCTGAGAGTTAAGTGTGTGAACACGATTTGGTAAAGGTAGCGGCGAGAGGCCATGTAGGAGTACATGGTGGGTTGTCTCACTGGAACCGCCCTTAAGCACTAAGTTCTATGTATGTTGTCCAATGAATCGATACTACCACACATTGGGCTCTGGGCGCTCCAAGCCCTCTCGACTTATTAACCGACTTGATCTCTGTCCAGGAGTCGCAACTAGTTTCTGGTGTTTGTAGGTAGTGCTATTTTTCTACCGAGTGGCACCCGGCAGGGTGGGCTTGGGACAGACTAGGCACAGGTGGCATGGTGTACCAAGTGGCACCCGGATGGTGGGCTTGGGAACCCTGCTCACATCGTTTGGGGCCGTGAGTGACACCCCGGCCGGATCTCCTTGCGGATAGAACCCGAATAGGCGATAAACCTGGACTAGAGTCTTGTGTGGTTAGTCAGGTCGTGGCCGACACCCTCGCCAGGCTTCCGCTTGAAGGTTGCCGAGATACATGACGTGTACATGGTGGTAAGTGGCGAGAGCGTGTGTGAAGAAGTACACCCCTGCAGGGTTAACATGATCTATTCGAATAGCTGGGTCCGCGATTATGGACTTCTTGGATGCTTACATGGTACATAGACAACTTGAAGTGGATACTCTAAAATGCTCAAGACAAGTGTGAGTGCTATGGATGGCCTTCTCGTCGGGAGACGGGGATGAATCCATAGTAGTGTATTGTGTGGTGATTAGTGGACTCGTGTGCGTCATATCACCTCAAGAGTTTCTGGTAGTCGTAGAATAGGATAGCCACAGAGTCAAAGCTGGCTTGCTGCAACTAAACCCCAGATTACCCTCTTGATACAAATGCATGTATGATAGGATCTGATGTAAGTCTTGCTGAGTACCTTTGTACTCATGTTGCTTTATTTATGTTTTTGCAGCGGAGACTTCGGTCTTACTAGTGTTCTCGTGGACTTCGACGAGTAGCTTGTACCTCAACTACGATCTTGATCGGATGTTGTAGATAGTCAGGCTCTTTAGCCTTTTTCATTTGTAGATGTCTGTACTCAGACATGTAATGCTTCCGCTTGTTGCTTGTATGCTCTGTATGATGGGTCCTGTGACCCCTATTTGCAATAAATGCTATGATGGCTCTTTGAGCCTTATCTATATGAGTTGTTGAGTTATGCTGTGATGCCATGTTGTACAACACATACTTGCATGTTATGCGTATGTGTAATGTGTATTGCTATGTGTGGGATCTGACTATCTAGTTGTTTATCCTTAGTAGCCTCTCTTACCGGGAAATGTCTCCTAGTGCTTCCACTGAGCCCTGGTAGCTTGCTACTGCTCCGGAACACTTAGGCTGGCCGGCATGTGTCCTTCTTCGTTCCTGTGTCTGTCCCTTCAGGGAAATGTCACGCGGTGTCTACCGGAGTCCTGTTAGCCTGCTACAGCCCGGTTTACCGGAGTCCTGCTAGCCCAGTTGCTACAGCCCGGATTCACTCGCTGATGACCGACACGTTCGATGCTGGGTCATGTATGCCTGTCCCTATAAGTTAGTGCCACTTTGGGTTCACGACTAGCCATGTCAGCCCGGGTTCTTTGTCATATGGATGCTAGCGACACTATCATATACGTGTGCCAAAAAGGTGCAAACGGTCTCGGGCATGGTAAGGCGACACCCGTGGGAATACCGTGCATGAGGACGCAAAGTGATATGAGGTGTTACATGCTAGATCGGTGTGGCATAGAATCGGGGTCCTGACAGTTGAACTGCAGCAACAAGTTATTTGCCACATGGTGAAGCAAAGAACAACAGTGGAGGGTGCCCAAATGAACAAAGAACTTGTTGGGGATTTTATTTTGAACTTGCCTGGAAGTAATACTAGTACTCTAGTCCCAGTACAAGTATCATGCCTATAATTTGTAAACATAAAAAGATGCAGAATTCACAAACGAAAAGATTAGAATAAAAGTTGAAACGATAGAGAAACCATGAAGCGAATAGCATGAGTGATCTTCTAGTTGAAGCACTATATTGTACTGATATTTTTTTTGTCAGTGAACATTTGTAATTTGGTACTAGAGCTCACTGATACTATTTACTCTTCGTTTTCGAAGGCATTTTTTAGTACATGTTAAACCATTTTTTTAAACACACCCACAGTTGAAATGGATCAGTACATGCTGAAAAATATCAGTTTTTCATAAGCAAAACTTGCACTGAATTAGTTAAACTTTGAATATGGGATAGAGGAAAGAGAATTTACAAAGAACACACACTGACGTCTCTGCCTTCTCCACAGGCCTGAATAAAGAGAACCATCAGTTCAGTTTGAAATAAACTGGAAGTTCCAACATGGGCTGGAGATTTTCACCGTCAGGAGCTGGGTAGGAGAGAATCGAGCAGGGGAGTAGGGCCGCATGTTCCCGGCCGCAGTCGCCGGAGAGACGCCGTGTGCGGGTGGCAAAAGTGAACGGCCTGGGACGGCGGGATTGGACTGAGGTACGTAGCCGAGGCCGATGAGGACAGCCAGGGCGGCAGAGCTACAGATATGAGAGGGGGCGGCGAGCGGTGCCGTGAGGAGCACCGGCCAGGAGGCGCGGGACGGCGAGGGGGCGAAGGAGCGGAAGGAGGAGGTTGGCTCAGCGGGGGCAGTGCATGGGTAGGGAGGGGCAGGCGGCCGGTGGCGGTGGCGCGTGGGAGCAGGGAGGCGGCGGGCGGCGGCGCGTGGGAGTAGGCAACCGGTGGTGGTGGCGCGTGAGAGCAGGGAGGCGACACGTGGGAGCAGGGGGCGGCGGGCGGCGGCGCGTGGGAGTAGGGGGGCGGCGGCGCGTGGTAGCAGGGGGCGGTGGCTGACGGCGCATTGTAGCATGGGGCGGCCACCGACGGCGCGTGGGAGCAGGGCGGAGCCGTCGGGGAGAGGTGGTTCGAGAAGATGCTGGGGAGTGGGGTGGGATTTCTCTGTGTTTCGGGTGTGTAGCACCAGGTTTTGCAAAATGAAACGGGCCCTTATAGAATATTCTGTTACCGGTAACAGAATAGTCCAGCCCTATATATATATATATATATATACATACATACATAAACGGCCTAACAGGAGGTATTATAATACTTTCAGGCAAAAGTATAAAAACAACCTTTATAAATCGAAATAGCATTGTCTTTACAATCGCGATACATGTCATTCAAACATGGAACTCTTCGAACACTGAGCCCCTATTAAACGAGCGCCTTCTAGGACTTCTTCGAAATAGTGCTCGGCCGGGTCCTGGCCGTCTGCCGCACTCCGGCTTGCAACAGCGGTGGCTTCCATCCTAGCCCAGTATGTTTTAACACGGGCAAGAGCCATCCGCACACCCTCTGTGCACGCCGACCTCTTCACAACATCGATATGCGACACATCACTAAGGAATTGTTGCACCAATATGAAGTAGCTGTCCGGCTTCGGTCCTTGTGGCCAAAGATGATCCACGACAGACCTCATAGCAAGCCCGGACAAACTGTGGAGTTCGGCCCATGCGGCCATCTTTTCATTCAATGGCAACGGACGCGTCGGGGCACTGAACTGCGACCAGAATAACCTCTAAGCCTTATGGTCCTTCCGATCTTTATAAAACTCGGATGCATCAGCAGCGCTCTTTGCCAGGTCCGCGCGTGAGTCCGCTGCACTCCACAACTGATCCATAGGGGCATACTTCGGATCTCCGAATTTCATCCGCAACAGATAGGGCTTTCCGGCCACGATATCTCCGGCCTCACAAACCTCCTCCCTCATCCCCCTCATTTTAGAGCGGGTTTCCTTGGCCGCCTCGAAGGCCTTCTTCAGGTCAGCCACCTTTTCTTGATTTTCCTTTTCAAGGAGCTCACGGCGGTTGGCGGCATCTTCCAGCGCGGCAGCCATCTGGGCTATCTTTTCTTTGCTTCGGTGATGAGCAACCTATTCGGCTCTTAACTCCTCGACCGCCTTCAGAGCGGCCACATCACTCATCCGGGCTTGCTCCTTGGCTCGGGCAAGCTCCGCCCGAAGGGTCTCCACGGCAGCAGCTCCATCTGCAGTTACAGCATATTACATATACTAGCATCATGCTCCTCTTAAAGATTTGCTGACAAGCCGAATATACATACCCTGGGCCTCATCAAGCCACTTGTTAAGAAGTGTGATGTCGGCATCGGCCATGTCTAGCTGCCGCTTTATTTCGGTAAAATCAGCAGATCGGTCGGCCGCCGAACCCTCAGCAACCTGCACATAAAGCAGCGAGATTATTAACAGAGTTTATGATCCTCTGTCCGCCACGTTGATGGCAACCAGAGTCTCATGGGCTACTATATATATAGAGCACACTTAGCGTGTGCGGAGCCATCAAAAATACATTTTTTGCATACCTCAAAGCCTCTTAGCAGACTCATAAAAGCTTTGTTCAAACCGCTTTTCGCGGTTGAAATCCTCTCAACTATCGTTCCCATTAGAGCATGATGCATCTCGGAGACGACCGCTCGCTCCAGAAGGCCCATTAGTGTGTCCGGCTGTGCGTCGGACAACCCGAACTCCTCCTGAAGCTCTCCTCGAGAACCATATACTTAGACTCCGGGCAGCCGAAGTGTCAACTTCTGGCCTTGGTGGATCCGGAGAAATCCTCTGTGACGACACTTCGGGGTCGTCCATCCCATGTGACGGGGAGGTAGGGGGAGGCGACTCGCTCTCCATCATCTCCGGAGGAAGATCCCCCGAGGACGAATTCTGTGAAGAAGGGCTACGAGCCGGACTGCAACGAATATGTTTTGGTCATTATTCTCAAAGACAAAATAGGATATGCTTATCAAAGTACTCTTTCACTTACGGTGCGGTGGAGGACCGGCCCCCTGGCGAGGTTTTCTTCCTTCGTTTAGAAGCTTCCGCTTCCAAATCCTTGGTGGCGCCCCTTTTCCTACTTGGGGAGAGGGGATTTTAGATTCCCCTCCCCGATTATCCTCCTTCGCGGAGGCACCTACTCCTCCAATCTGGATGTGTAAAAAATGAGGCCCATCTGTGGCTTCTCTATCCCTCCCCTCATCTTCGCCTGGTGGCACCTGATACGGCGCGCAGTCAAGCATCCTGGTCAAGAAAGGATTCGGCGAGCCTTCGAGAAGAGAGGCCGGACACCTAATCCTCTCCGCCTTCTTCAGCCAGTCCTGGCAGAAAACATTTTTTAGGATGATGATATAATAAATATAAAGGATGGTGTGTTCGGCAGCAGAAGAATTTACCGGGGTATCCGGGCGGTTACAATTGAGACCCACATCCTCGGTGGTGTCCGGACACTTTATTCGTGATCCGAAGAATAACTTGTACATCTCTTTGAGCATCATGCCAAAGAAATGTTGGATGGTTCGCGGTCCTTCCGGGTTGAACTCCCACATACCGAGAGGACGACGTTGGTAGGGCAGGACTCGACGAACCAACGTCACTTGCATTATCTTGGCAAGACTGATATCCCTCTTGAGAAGGTCTCGGATGCGGCTCTGTAATGTCGGCACGTCATTTGCCGGTCCCCAGTCCAGCCCTTTGTTGACCCATGACGCCAGTTGTGGTGGAGGGCCCGGCCGGAACGCTGGAGCAGCCACCCGCTTTGTACCTTGCGAGCGGTGATGTAAAACCACTCCCGCTACCATAAATCAGAAGTCTCCACGAAAGAGCCCCTTGGCCATGGGGCGTCGGCGCCTTTGCTTATTGTAGCGCCTCCGCACTCCGCGTGACGCCCGTCGATCACCCTTGGCCTCACATTGAAGGTCTTGAGCCATAGGCCGAAGTGGGGGGTGATGCAGAGGAAGGCTTCACACACGACGATAAACGACGAGATATGAACAACAGAATCCGGAGCTAGATCGTGGAAATCTAGTCCATAATAGAACATGAGCCCTCTCACGAAGGGATCGATGCTAAGACCTAGCCCTCGGAGAAAGTGGGAGATGAAAACAACGCTCTCGTTAGGTTCGGGAGTGGGGACGACCTGCCCTTGAGCAGGTAGCCTGTGTGGAATCTCGATGGTGAGATACCTGGCCTCCCTAAGCTTCCAGATGTCCTCCTCTGTGATGGAGGAGGTCGTCCACTGGCCTTGATTGGATCCGGACATGGTCGAAAGACCGAAGAGCTTTGGCTTGAGCCTTGGGTGTTGGAACTCAAGGTGCGGGAGGGGAAGGATCGAGCGTGGAAAGAAAAGGACATGCCTTGGCCCCCTTTGTAAAGAGGACGAATATCAAGCGTCCCCCACGTGACCGTTTGGGACTTGCCTAAAATCGAAGAGTCCTCTTAAACAAACATGGTTGGGTTACCCATGCCTGTATTGATGAGAATCCCGTGATAAAGTGGACACGATCTCTGCTTCGACAAGACATGACAAGGAAACTGCCTCGCATTACGTGCAATGGCTGGTTGTGAAGAAACGGTTCGAATAATGACCGAACCATGGCATGGTGTCATGCTATAAAAAGCTGTCAACAGATTAGATTTGTGGAATATTATACTCTCTACGGTGGAATGTGGAATTTGTTTTGGAGAGCCAGACAAGATCCTTGTGTTCTAAATCTTCTATGGAGTATTCGGAGAAGGAACCCGCCTTGCAATGCTGAAGATAATATGCGCGCCAGACTCATTGTCATTGAAGGCTGGTTCAGGGGCTACTGAGGGAGTCCTGGATTAAGGGGTCCTCGGACAGCCGGACTATATACTTTGGCCGGACTGTTGGACTATGAAGATACAAGATTGAAGACTTTGTCCCGTGTCCGAATGGGACTATCCTTTACGTGGAAGGCAAGCTTGGATATTCGGATATGTAGATTTCCTTCTCTGTAACCGACTCGGTGTAACCCTAGCCCCCTCCGATGTCTATATAAACCGGAGGGTTTAGTCCGTAAGACAACAACAATCATAATCATAGGCTAGCTTCTAGGGTTTAGCCTCTACAATCTCGTGGTAGATCAACTCTTGTAATACTCATATCATCAAGATCAATCAAGCAGGAAGTAGGGTATTGCCTCCATCGAGAGGGCCCGAACCTGGGTAAAACATCGTGTCCCCTGCCTCATGTTACCATTAGCCTTAGAAGCACAGTTCGGGACCCCCAACCCGAGATCCGCCGGTTTTTACACCGACAGGCCCCTACTGTCATCCTCTCCACGTACTTCTGCTGATTCCTGTTGTTTGTTGACCATGTTGACAACGTGAGAGGACGGCACCGTGGCGAGCGCACCAAAGCACACGGAGGACGACGACGAGGCCTCGGACGGTGATGTTAATGATTTAGGAGACGGTGGGGCGGCGATGCATGCGCTGAGGCGCAACCAGCCATGGGAGGCGGAAGCAGGCGGCCCCGTTGGCGCTGGTTTGGTTTTGGCGGGTGGAGGAAGACAGGACTGAAGAAACACGACAGACTGTAAAAGCAGCAGGAGTACTTAACAAGCTTAACTAAAACCAGCTGGGGCACTTAACAACCATAGCTGAAAGCAGTATGAGTACTTATACAGGTTCAACCATACAAAGCACGCCCCGAACAGTGCTACTTTTCCTACAGTTAACCAAGGGTGAAGCCGCCAAGCCCCAGGACAAGGCCCAGGCACCACCCCACGCATCCACTACCTTTTGAAAGCGGCTTCATCTCGCAAAGTGGTCAATAAACAGGATATTCACTTTAGAGAGATGGAAAAGCAGGAACATAATCTTATGTCCTATTCTCCATGATGGACCTTCATTATTTGAGACCACCCATGAATAAGTATCTTTTCACCTCCAAGGGGAATGGAGGAGGTCGACATAAACATCATGTTGTGACCAAGCGCAAGTCTGACCCGGCGATGGTCAGGCAACTGTATAGGAACAATATAACTGGGCAGTTTCTGTTTCAAGAAGATCATTGCTGTAAAACTGTGTATAAGCAATAGTTTATGAACAACATATATAATAGAAAATAGCTCATACCATAAGTTTCTCGACACAGTTGGACCTGTTCAACGAGTGCAGCAGTGGCACACATATCCCACGTGGCCTTCCACCATTGAAACGCCCCACAAGGATCTCAAGATGATCAATAAAGTGTAGGAACTTGTGGATGTCGTCCCAGTCAACTTTAGTGCCATCAGTAACAGTTGAGTTATTACAGAATAACAAACGAGCGGCCTGCTTAACTCCGAAAAAACCTACACATGCCACCAATTATAAGAGAATATTGATTAGAAGTATCATCTTCGTGATAGATTCGTTGCTACTTCTAAAGTTAAATTGTGATTAGTTAGACAGAATATGTGGATTAAGAAGTAATCGAGGCAACAAGCAAGAACCAGATACAAAACTAACATGGATGAACAATTGGAACGACGTCGGGGTGGAAGATTGCAGTGAAGATGAGACCAGGATCTGCTATTTCCATCAACATTCGTGCGCCAACTTTCAGTCCGTAACACTTGAGAAAGTTTATCCAAGTTCGGCCATAAATAAGCAGCGATCTTCTTTGTTCATGAACCCAACTCAGAACTTATATCCATGGCTTGTCTTCACTGTGACCATTAAATTGGTGTATTCAGTTATGGCAAGGCCGAGCATCTTGAGTACATGTGTTCTGGCAGAGCAAATAATGCACTACAGGAAAAATAATATGATAACATAATGTATTCCCTATCCAAATCTAGAAATAACTTCCTCCTACACGTTAGTGTTGACCATCATATTAGTAGTACCTTTTATCCAAATATAGAAATCCAAATTTCCAAATTAGTCGACAACATGTTCAAAAAAACCCCACCCTCCCGGATAGAAAAGAGGATTCTAGGAACATACTGTGCGTGTTTAAAAATCCTATTTTAGGATGAGAAGGAACAAGTGTGGCGTGTCACCGAGGGCGCAGAAACCTGTAGGGTCCTTGCACTTTGGGCACTGCAAATGAAACACACTAGATTCAGTAGGAACAAAAATGCATCAACGGCGGCGGCTGCCATCTTAGGATTACCCGCGACCAAGGGACTTGGATTTATCAGGGATGGATGAAGAATTCGTACCTGGTTCTCCATGAGAAAATCCTATGCAATCGCCAAGATAGGGTTTTCTCTGAACAAGCAGACGAGGGAGAAGGGGATTTAGTCATTCAGGCCCAGTGAAATATTGCCGCTTCACCCGTCCAGCTTACTGCTAAAGCTAGAAAGGGGGGGGGGGTGTGATTTTATGGCTCATTGGGCATTACTGTGGCGCTATGACCGGGGTGTGACTATCGTGCCGTTGTGCACTCTAATTTGTGCATATGGCACGTGGACCCCGTTGCCGGATGCCCCACATATCAGCGAAAGGAAGTAGAAAGACAGGAGTAACTAGTTACACATAAATATATTTTTGACAGAGAGATACTCCCTCTATAAAGAAATATACAAATCTTTTATATCACAACTTTATACATAAGAAAAATCAAGGGAAATATATATAACATATATAATTATAAAAAACAGAGTTGTTTTTAACACAGTACAGACGAGTTGGTGATGATGGTGCGCCTACCATCCTGCAATATAGGCCGTCCGATTTATATCTGATGTATAGGAAGGAAACTATGGCAATTTTGTAAAAAGGTACCCACACACCTATCCACATTAGCAAATAAGGCCTTCCCACGTTCATCCTTTTCTCTCACAAGATAAAATACTCATACAAATGTATCTTGATGTTACGTGCAACGCACGAGCATTATGGGGGTTCAACTAAGAATATAATACTCAGACAGGCTCACGGTTCTGGACTTTGGGCCACAGGCCCACCCTGCATGTTTGGGGGCCCATGTGTTCTCCTCAGTGCTTTTCATATTGCAAGTGATCGGTATGGCACTGGTTTTAGATGGTGTCGCAAGGCGAATACACAAAATTGAATAAAGCATGACAGCTGTTGGAATGAAATCGAACGACAGTTCCTAACCAGTAATGAGAGTTACAATTCTGTCAACGATATACCATGTGATAAATAATACTGTCGTACTACTTATACACACAGGACACTTGTTTCACCATGCCAGATTATTACATCAAAATCTCTCGGAGGATAGATCAGTTCAGCAGTTGTGTGCTGCTACTGAAGAATTTCAAAGTTGATTTGGACCAGCTCTCCTTGCCGAGAAAGTTCGATTTTACATCATCCCCTACCACAAGATATGATTTAGATTTGAACCTTGACCATCATTTAGCATCAATCATGTGACCATCCTTTGTACTTACGGTGTATTGAGCAGGTTCATTCACACCAAGGCTGTGCATGGTAAGAGAAACTTGGTCGCGGTTGCCCGGATTGTTGAACGACTCCCTCGTTGCTCTAGGAATTCTCTGTTTGCAAACAAGAAGACATACCCAACAGTTAGATCAATACAGTGAATCATGTGAAACAACATGGAAAGAAACAAGAACGAAGCACTTGGGCGGCCAATGCTTCCCAAGAAGGTGGACATGTCGGTTTTTGTCAGGAGTTTGGTATATGAAGTGTGAACTGCAGCCCAGTCTGTTGTCGGTGCAACTGCTCGTTTGGTTCCCGCTGCACAAGCCGGAGTAGATGCAAGTGCATGTGTTGGTGTAGGTGCCGAAGCCGCTGCTGCCGCCAGAGATGGTGCTCCTTGTAGAGCTGGTGCCGGTGTCGGAGCAGGTGCCGGTGTCGATGGCCGATCCTCCGGTAGATCAGCCTGATCCGCTGATGCGGTCGGTGCCCAATCTTTAGCTGGACCGGACCGAGCTACTGCCGCTGTCAGTGCTAGAGCAACTGCTGGTGCTCGATCCATTGCTGAAGGTGGTACCGATGTGCAAGACAGCGATGATCATGTCTGGTCTGCTATGATCAGCTTTCTAACTTGACTAGGATCCATGACCGTGATCCAGTTTTTTTTCTTCATTTCATTTAAACATGAGAAGGACTAATTGTGGCATTTTTGTTAAACCAAACTGCAGCTCATCATAGGGATTCAGCTTGTACTCAGACAACAGACTGATCCAATTTTTTCCAGTAATATAATGATGGACAGTGCCTTCATTACTGACACGACATAAGAAGTGAAACCTGCAAAAATAGCCATCGTAGAGCAAACCAAACGGTTTATTCTGTGATGAATGTCACATGGCAAAACCTGCATTGTAAAATTGCTGGAAAAGAAAGAAAACATGACATTAAATCAATAAGATTTAGATAGTAAATCAATAAGATTTACTTGATGTGACACAAGTGAATCCTTACCAGGAAATCACTATGTTGAAGTACTAAACAGAAGACTGATCGTCCAACTACGGGTGGCATGCAGGGCCCCTGCCTACTCCCACAAGCAGGAAAGTCCAAAGGTCGTGACAAATCGTATGGACCAAACATCCATGGGACTGGAAATCCTGCTGGGTGCGATAAACCCTGCAATGCATACAGATATTGGAGTGTAACCATAATTGATAAACCCTCCTCAGAAAAAAGATGATCTGGATACTTCAAAATATACAGACTGAATTGAGTGGACAGACATTAACATAGACCGTTCTCAAGACTGACCACACACCAAAAGCGGCAGTACTAATAAACAATACAGGGTTCACAAATACAAATCAAGTACTGAACAATAGTACTTACTACAGACAAGCAAAGTTGCACTAATTAAACTCCGCAGACTATTTCTTGCCACCGACCTACGGGATGAACCCCGCATAACTGACTAGGCCATGGATTTCGTGAGAGATGTCTACATGCACCATCACCATCTCGTCAACCTTGGAGAACCTAACAGAGTGGTCTTCCCACTCATAAACGTGATGATGAAGACATGCCGCATCAGATTTGTTGGGAAGCTTTACAAGAACCACACCCTTCGTAATTGAAGGCACAACTAGGAAATTGTTGTGGTCAAGTACAGCCTCGAGAACACGCCTGGCAACAATGCTACAAGAAAACACTAGTTCAGGACACGTAGCGACAAGGACACAACAGTTGGATAGTTTAGCAGTAGAACTCATCCTCAGGCCGTCCAGTTCACACGACATGACTTTGAGAATTTCATATCCACCGTGGACCTGGTTCTAATTCAAACAGAAACCATATTTTATTACTACTTCCGTTCAGAAATATAAGATGATTTTCGATATTATGCTCCATATAGGACTACATATACGCACATAAATGAGTGAACAAAGACATTAGAACATGTCTTCAAAGGCATAAGAGCAGAGGGATTACTTGCAATATCCATAACACAAGTTACTGAGGCAAATATACTGCTACCTCTTGAGCACTGCGTTGGTTTTCCCTTGAAGAGGAAAGGGTGATGCATCAAAGTAGCATAAGTATTTCCCTCAGTTTTGAGAACCAAGGTATCAATCCAGTAGGAGGCTACATGCAAATCCCTCGTACCTATACAAACAAATAAGAACCTCGCAACCAACGCGATAAAGGGGTTGTCAATCCCTTCAGGACCACTTGCAAAAATGAGATCTGATAGAGATAATAATAAGATAAATATTTTTGATATTTTTATGATATCGATTGGAAAGTAAATATTGCAAAATAAAATAGATCGGAAACTTATATGATGGAAAATAGACCTGGGGGCCATACGTTTCACTAGTGGCTTCTCTCAAGATAGCATATGTATTACAGTGGGTGAACTAATTACTGTCGAGCAATTGATAGAAAAGTGCATAGTTATGAGAATATCTATGCATGATCATGTATATAGGCATCACGTCCGCGACAAGTAGATCGAAACAATTCTGCATCTACTACAATTACTCGACACATCGACCGCTTCCCAACATGCATCTAGAGTATTAAGTTCATAAGAACAGAGTAACACATTAGGCAAGATGACATGATGTAGATGGATAAACTCAAGCAATATGATATAAACCCCATCTTTTTATCCTCGATGGCAACAATACAATACGTGCCTTGCTGCCCTGCTGTCACTGGGAAAGGACACCGCAAGATTGAACCCAAAGCTAAGCACTTTTCCCATTGCAAGAAAGATCAATTTAGTAGGCCAAACCAAACTGATAATTCAAAGAGACTTGTAAAGATAACCAATCATACATAAAAGAATTCAGAGGAGATTCAAATATTTCTCATAGATAAACTTGATCATAAACCCACAATTCATCGGATCTTGACAAACACACCGCAAAAAGAGTTACATCAAATAGATCTCCAAGAAGATCGAGGTGAACTTTGTATTGAGATTCAAAGAGAGAGAAGAAGCCATCTAGCTAATAACTATGGACCCGAAGGTCTGTGGTAAACTACTCACATTTCATTGGAGAGGCTATGGTGTTGATGTAGAAGCCCTCCATGATCGATTACCCCTCTGGCGGAGCGCCAGAAAAGGCCCCAAGATGGGATCTCACGGGTACAGAAGGTTGCAGCGGTGGAAATAGGTTTTTGTGGTGCTCCTGGATGTTTTCAGGGTATGTAGATATATATAGGCGAAGGAAGTCGGTCAGGGGAGCCATGAGGGGCCCAGGAGGGTGGGGGGCGCGCCCACCCCCCTGGGGCGTGCCTCCCTGCCTCGTGGATTCCTTGTTTGCTTCTTGACGTCCACTCCATGTCTCCTGCATTGCGTTTGTTCCAAAAATAACTCTCTTGAAGGTTTCATTCCATTTGGACTCCGTTTGATATTCCTTTTATTCGGAACACTGAAATAGGCAAAAAAACAGTAATTTGGGCTGGGCCTCCGGTTAATAGGTTAGTCCCAAAAATAATATAAAAGTGTAGAGTAAAGCCCATAAACATCCAAAACGGGTAATATAATAGCATGGAACAATCAAAAACTATAGATACGTTGGAGATTTATCAAGCATCCCGAAGCTTAATTCCTGCTCGTCCTCGAGTAGGTAAATGATAAAAATAGAATTTTTGATGTGGAATGCTACCTAGCATATTTCTCAATGTAATTTTCTTTATTGTGGCATGAATTATCAGATCCAAATGATTCAAGACAAAAGTTTAATATTAACATAAAAATAGTAATACTTCAAGCATACTAACAAAGTAATCACGTGTTATCAAAATAACATAGCCAAAGAAAGCTTATCCCTACAAAATCATATAGTCAGGCCATGCTTCATTTTCGTCATACAAAATACTCCCATCATGCACAACCTCGGTTTCAGCCAAGCAGTTGGTTCATACTTTTTAACGCGCTTCAGCTTTTTCAACCCTTACGCAATACATGAGTGTAAGCCATGGATATAGCACTATGGGTGGAATAGAATATGATGATGGAGGTTGTGTGGAGAAGACAAAAGGGAGAAAGTCTCACATTGACACGGCTAATCAACGGGCTATGAAGATGCCCATCAATTGATGTCAATGCGAGGAGTAGGGATTGCCATGGAATGGATGCACTAGAGCTATAAATGTATGAAAGTTCAACAAAAGAAACTAAGTGGGTGCGCATCCAACTCGCTTGCTCACGAAGACCTAGGGCATTTTGAGGAAGCCCATCATTGGAATATACAAGCCAAGTTCTATAATGAAGAATTCCCACTAGTATATGAAACTGACAACATAGGAGACTCTCTATCATGAAGATCATGGTGCTACTTTGAAGCACAAGTGTGGAAAAGGATAGTAACATTGTCCCTTCTCTCTTTTTCTCTCATTTTTTTATTTTTTTATTTTGGTGGGCTTATTTGGCCTCTTTTTTTATTTGGGCTCCTTTGGCCTCTTTTATTTTTCATAAAGTCTGAAGTCTCATCCCGACTTATGGGGGAATCATAGTCTCCATCATCCTTTCCTCACTTGGGACAATGCTCTAATAATGAAGATCATCACACTTTTATTGATTTACAACTCAAGAATTACAACTCAATACTTAGAACAAAATATGACCCTATGTGATGCCTCCGCCGGTGTACTAGGATATGCAATGAATCAAGAGCGACATGTATGAAAGAATTATAAAGGTGGCCTTGCCACAAATACGATGTCAACTACATGATCATGCAAAAGCAATATGACAATGATGGAGCATGTCACAATAAATGGAACGGTGGAAAGTTGCATGGCAATATATGCCATAATAGGTAGGTATGGTGGCTGTTTTGAGGAAGATATAAGGAGGTTTATGTATGATAGAGCGTATCGTATCACGGGGTTTGGATGCACCGGCGAAGTTTGCACCAACTCTCATGGTGAGAAAGGGCAATGCGCGGTACCGTAGATGCTAGCAATGATGGAAGGGTAAGAGTGCGTATAATCCATGGACTCACATTAGTCAAAAAGAACTCATACACTTATTGCAAAAGTTTATTAGCCTCGAAGAAAAGTACTACTACGCATGCTCCTAGGGGAAGGGTTGGTAGAAGTTAACCATCGCGCGATCCTGACCTCCACTCATAAGGAAGGCAATCAAAGAACACCCCATGCTACAAATTTGTCACACAACTTTTACCATACATGCATGCTATGGGACTTGCCAACTTTATCACAAGTATTTCTCAATTTCATAATTACCCAACTAGCATGACTCTAACATTACTACCTTTATATCTCAAAACAATTATCAAGTATCAAATTTCTCATAGTATTCAATTCACTTTCTATGATAGTTTTTATTATACCCAACTTGGATGCCCATCATATTAGGACTAATTTTATAACCAAAGCAAATACCATGATGTTCTAAAAGACTCTCAAAACAATATGAGTGAAGCATGAGAGATCAATAATTTCTACAAAATTAAACTATCGCCGTGCTCTAAAAAGATATAAGTGAAGCAGTAGAGCAAAATTGTCTAGCTCAAAAGATATAAGTGAAGCACATAGAGTATTCTAATAAATTCCGATTCATGTGTGTCTCTCCCAAAAGGTGTGCGCAGCAAGGATGATTGTGGTAAACTAAATGGCAAATACACATATCATACAAGACGCCCCAAGCAAAACACATATAATGTGGTGAATAAAAATATAGCTCCAAGTAAAATTACCGATGGACAAAGACGAAAGAGGGGATGCCTTCTGGGGCATACCCAAGCTTAGGCTTTTGGTTGTCCTTGAATTTCACCTTGGGGTGCCTTGGGCATCCCTAATCTTAGGCTCTTTCCACTCCTTATTCCATAATCCATCAAATCTTTATCCAAAACTTGAAAACTTCACAACACAAAACTCAACAGAAAATCTCATGAGCTCCGTTAGTGCTAGAAAGCAAACCACCACTTTAAGGTACTGTAATGAACTCATTCTTTATTTATATTAGTGTTAAACCTATTGTATTCCAACTTCTCTATGGTTCATACCCCCCGATACTAGCCATAGATTCATCAAAATAAGCAAACAATACACGAAAAATCGAATCTGTCAAAAACAGAACAGTCTGTAGCAATCTGTAACTTTCGAATACTTCTAGAACCTTAAAAATTCTACAAAAATAGGAAGTCCAGGATTTTTTATTAATCTTATGCAAAAATAATCAACTAAAAATCACGTTTCTGTGATTTATTAAAATTATTCTCGTGCGCGCAAAAGTTTCTGTTTTTCAGCAAGATCAAATTAACTATCACCCAAGATGATCCTATAGGTTCTACTTGGAACAAAAACTAATTAAAACATAAAACCACATCTAAACAGAAGCTAGATGAATTATTTAATACTAAACATGAGCAAAAAGTAAAGAACAAAAATAAAATTGGGTTGCCTCCCAACAAGCGCTATCGTTTAACGCCCCTAGCTAGGCATAAAAGCGAGAATAGATCTAGGTATTGCCATCTTTGGTATTCAATTCATAAGTGTCTCTCATAATACATTCATAAGGTAATTTGATTTTCTTCCTAGGGAAGTGTTCCATGCATTTCCTTAATGGAAATTGGAATCTAATATTTCCTTCTTTCATATCAATAATTGCACCAATCATTCTAAGGAAGGGCCTACAAAGAAAAATAGGACATGAATGATTGCAATCTATATCAAGAACAATAAAATCTACGGGCACATAATTCCTATCTGCAACAATAAGAACATCATTAATTCTTCCCATAGGTTTCTTAATGGTGGAATCCGCAAGGTGCAAGTTTAAAGAGCAATCATCAAATTCACAGAAACCTAGCACATCACATAAAGTTTTTGGAATCGTGGAAACACTAGCACCAAAATCACACAAAGCATAGCATTCATGATCTTTAATTTTACTTTTAATAGTAGGTTCCCACTCATCATAAAGTTTTCTAGGGATAGAAACTTCCAATTCAAGTTCTTCTTCATAAGATTGCAATAAAGCATCAACGATATGTTTAGTAAAAGCTTTATTTTGACTATAAGCATGAGGAGAATTTAACACGGATTGCAACAAGGAAATATAATCTATTAAAGAACAATTATCATAATTAAATTCCTTGAAATCCAAAATAGTGGGTTCATTGCTATGTAAAGTTTTGACCTCTTCAATCCCACTTTTAGCAATTTTTGCATCAAGATCTAATAACTCTGAATCATTGGGACGCCTTTTAACTAAAGTTGACTCATCTCTAGTACCATCATTATCAAGATTCATATTGCAAAACAAAGATTTAATAGGAGCAACATCAATCACTTTTAGATCTTCATCATTATTATCATGAAAACTAGAAGAACACGCTTTTACAAAGCAATCTTTCTTAGCACGCATCCTAGCGGTTCTTTCTTTACACTCATCAATGGAAATTCTCATGGCTTTGAGAGACTCATTGATACCATGCTTAGGTGAAATAGATCTAAGTTTCAAAGAATCAACATCAAGATATATTCTATCCACGTTCCTAGCCAATTCATAAATCTTAGGAAATTTTTCTTCAAGCAAAGCTTTGAAATTCTTTTGAGAGATCATAAATTCTTTAACACTAATCTCAAAATCAGAGGGCATCTTATTAAAATTTCCATAAGAGTTGTTGTAGGAATTACCATAATTATTAGAGGAAATACTAGGGAATGACCTAGGATTTAAATTACCTCTATACGCATTGTTACCAAAATTATTCCTACCAACAAAATTCACATCCATAGATTCATTATTATTCTCAATAAAAGTAGACAAAGGCATATCATTAGGATCAATAGGAGCACTTATTAGCAAACAATTCCATAAGTTCATCCATCTTTCCACTCAAAACATTAATCTCTTCTATCGCATGAACCTTTTTACTAGTAGATCTTTTGGTGTGCCATTGAGAATAATTAACCATACTATTATCTAGGAGTTTAGTAGCTTCTCCTAAAGTGATTTCCATAAAAGTGCCTCATGCGACCAAATCTACAAGTGTAGCGACCATACCTCAAACAGTCTAGTCTTTGAGCATTAGTGTCATCACTAGATCAGTAATGTTGACATGCACAGTACTTGAGGATTTATAACAGAGTTTCAATCACACGCTTATTACATTGAATGTCTCAAAAGAGAACTTATTGCAATAATATGGCTTAAGGCCATCTGAAAATGATAACAACGGAAGGCTTGGAAGATAAAGTGAGTCCATCAACTCCAACGGCATAGCTGAGTGAACGACAACGACCTATGGCACCTTACTCGTTGTCTGAAAACTCTGCAACATGAAATGTCGCCGCCCAAAATGGGTCAGCACATGGAATATGCTGGCAATGTAATACATAGAGTAATGAACAGAATGAATGCTATCACTACATGCATATATGGCTGGTGGAAAGCTCTACGGTTACATTTTTGCATACAGCCAATTTTCCCCTACAACAAAGGAATAAATTTTATTTAACTATCATGGTGGTTGTTAAACATTGAGAAGGTTCCTCCAACTCAATCCCAATTAAGCATCATCATTAAACCCAATCAAATTAATTTAGAGTGATGAGATCAACATGATAATCCAAGAACCATATACTCAAGATGTCCATAACCGGGGACACGGCTAACCATGATTAGTTTGTACACTCTACAGAGGTTTGCGCACTTTTCCCCACAAGACTCGAACACATCCATGGTCGAAGATTCGAGACATAGTCTTTATGAAGCATTAACTCTCTACTCTGGGTAGACAGTACCACCTACAACCCACTACATCTGCTAGTCTACCACTTCAAGAGCTTCATGCAACTTACTCAACTATGCCAGAGCCCATATTGGCTTGTGGCTGCACACGGAAGTTTCTAGGATGAATAATCTTATGATCCCTTTGAGCCTAGGTGGCGAACCGTAGGATGATCACACAGGTACTCCGGGATATCCTAGGACAACACTGGATTCTCCAGGTGCCCTGACAACCACTGGGTACTCTAGGGTGCCTCATGCAATCCACCTAGATGTGTATTTAAGTAGCCTCCTTAAGTTAACCATTAATTAACAATACTCACATCTTTCATGGATACACTCACCCAAACCATGTCTACGAGCATAGCATAGCAATATAAGCATCACGTAAAAGTAACTCCCAAAGGTTTGATAATAAATAGGGCAATAGGTTCTACCTCATCATCTACTTCCCAGAACCCACATGTTAATCAGATCCTAACCATGCAATGTTTGAGGGTTGATCTAATGCAATAAAACTGGGTAGTAAAGAGGTATGATCAAAGTGTTACTTGCCTTGCTGATGATCCGCAAAACCTAGAGACTCGTAGTAGCACGCTTCGCACTCCGGGTACTATATCGCAAACAAACAATAGCATACAATAAGCACTCAACTAGAAGCACAGGTAAAACTAAAATAAGAGATCTAACCAGAAAGTTCAACTAAATAACCCCGGTTTGCAAAAAGAATCAAATCAAACGGAGCAACGAAACTCAAACTGCGAAGGAAACAAGATCCGTTTACTAATCTGAACTAAAGTCAAATTTTACAGTACCAAAATCTTGTTCTAGTTGTTTAAACAGAAAGAGGGCTTCTATACAAAGATCTAGGTGCTTGAATAACCTGATTATGATAAACGAGCAAAAAGATAAACTGAATCAAAGATCAGGGCAGAAATCGCGATCGAAAATAATCACAGAAAACCTTGGAAAAAGAAAAACTGACGAACAGGCTAACGAACGAACGTTCACTCTCTATGGCTAACAGAGAAACAACATTCGTTAAAACGAACGTACGGATGAAGGTACGGACGAACGTCCGCTATTTAAGTAAACCGAAAAAAATAAAAACCAATCTAAAGAAAAAGACGAATTTAGGGTTTTCAAAGAAAACCGAAAGGTTTTCTCGGATAAACCAGCGGCGGCGGTGGCGGTTATACCTCCGGCGAGGTCGGCAGCGGCGAGCGGGATCGGCGGCGGCTCCTACGGCGGTGACGGGCGGTCAGCGGGGCGGTGGGACGGGGCGGCGGCGGACGGCGGCGTCGGCGGCGGGGGACGGCGGCGCCGGCGACGACGAGAGGCGGCGGCGATGGCGCTAGGGTTTGCGGGGGCGGGGCGGCGGGACGGGCGGAGGCGGCTCGGGGCCTCGGCCTTTAAATGGGTCGGCCGGGCTGGAGTCCTGGGCGGACACAGCCCGGTTAGGTCGGTTGACTTTTTTTTTTTAAAATCCTCACGTAGAAAAACTAATAAAAGAAATACTAAAAAGACTCCAAAAATCCTGAAATAAATTTTCACGGTCCTCTAATCATATTGCGGACAAAGTGAACATTTATTTGGGCCTCTAATGCAATTTTGTAAAACACATTTTTTTCTAATTCAAATAAAATAGCAATAAAACTCTGAATACAATTCTTATTTGATTTTACTATTTTCCCTCCAATATTTATTTATTTTGTCCCGTCTCTTTTATTTTTCCTATTAGAAATATTCGAAGAGAAAATTAATTAAATCCAAATGATCCTCTTTTCAAAATTTGAGAATACTCAAATATGAAAATAACGAAATCCCAACTCTCTCCGTGGGTCCTTGAGTTGCTTAGAATTTCTAGGTCAACCAAAATGCAATAAAATATGATATGCAATGATGATTTAATGTATAACATTCCAAATTGAAAATTTGGGATGTTACAAATCTACCCGCCCTTAAGATGAATCTCGCCCTCGAGATTCGGATTGGCTAGAAAATAGGTGTGGGTGGTCCTTCCGTAGATCTTCCTCTCGTTCCCAGGTGGCTTCATCCTCGGTATGGTGGCTCCACTGAACTTTGCAAAACTTGATACCTTGCTGCATGTGACTCGGCTGGCAAACTCGAGAATCTTCATGGGTTTCTCCTCGTAGGTCAAATCGCTATCCGACTGAATCACTTCCAGTGGCACTGTATCCCTCAGAGGAAAATCGGCCATCTCTGCATGGCACTTCTTCAACTAGGAAATGTGGAACACATCATGAACTCCTAAAAATCCTTCTGGCAATTCCAACTTATAAGCAACTTCTACCATACGCTCCAAAACTTTGTATGGTCCCACAAAACGTGGTGCTAACTTTCCCTTAACTCCAAAACGCTTAACTCCTCGAAGTGGGGACACACGAAGATACACTCTGTCTCTGACTTTGTAAACTGTCTCCTTGCGTTTAGAATCCGCATAGCTCTTCTGCCTGGACTGGGATACCTTGAGTCTATCGCGAATCAACTTTACCTTCTCTTTAGACTCCTTAATCAAATCTGGTCCAAACAACTGACGGTACCCAACTTCATCCCATAACAACGGTGTCCTGCACCTCCTTCCGTACAAGGCTTTGAAAGGGGCCATCTTCAAACTGGCTTGATAACTATTATTATAAGAGAACTCTGCATATGGCAAATTTTCGTCCCAACTAGATCCATAATCTAGCCCACAAGCTCTCAACATGTCCTCCAGAATTTGATTGACTCTCTCGGTCTATCCATCTGTCTGTGGATGAAAGGCTGTAGTAGACTCTAGCCTGGTACCCAAAGTCTCATGCAACTGATTCCAGAACTTTGAGGTAAACTGGGTTCCTCTATCTGATACAATGGTCCTTGGAACTCCATGCAGACATATGATCCTGGTCATGTATATCTTTGCCAACTTAGCACTGGTGTAAGTGGTCTTCACTGGGATGAAATGAGCTACCTTCGTCAAAAGATCGACTACAACCCATATCTAGTCATAGCCTGAATGAGTGCTGGGAAATCCTATGATAAAATCCATGCCTATCTTGTCCCACTTCCATTCGATTATCGGCAATGGCTGTAGCAATCCTGCTGGCTTCTGATGCTCTGCCTTTACTCTCTGACATCACATACTGCCACATACTCCGCAATATCCTTCGTCATTCGGGTCCACCAGAAACTGTCCTTCAAATCCAGATACATCTTGG
Organism: Triticum aestivum; assembly: GCF_018294505.1. Classification (NCBI taxonomy): domain Eukaryota; kingdom Viridiplantae; phylum Streptophyta; class Magnoliopsida; order Poales; family Poaceae; genus Triticum; species Triticum aestivum. The sequence continues at coordinate 491,160,919 of NC_057810.1, forward strand.
TATTTCCTGGGTGAATCAAATACGATGAATCATGGGCCTCCTGCAGAATCAACTTCGTGATCTCGGGGCCATTAGGCACATATACGCGGTCCTCAAACCATAAGGTATCGTGCTCATCCTCACGAAATCCTTTAGCCTTTCCTTTGCTCATCCTTTCCTTTATCTGGCAATCTCTTTGTCCGTCTTTTGAGCTTCCCTGATCTTATCCATCAAGGTAGACTGAATTTCCAACGCTGCTACATAACCTCTCAGAAATATTTCCAAACATAGCTTGCAAAGATCCTCTGCTAACTCCTTGGGAAATCCTCCGGTCATGAGTGTATTGACATGACTCTTGCGAATCAACGCATTGGCTACTACGTTAGCCTTTCCGGGATGATAGTGCAACTTCATACCATAATCCTTGATGAGCTCCAACCATCTCCTCTGCCTGAGATTCAACTCCTTCTGCGTGAATATGTACTTTAAACTCTTGTGATCCGTGTACACCTCACAATGGTTTCCAATGAGAAAATGTCTCCATGTCTTTAACGCATGCACTACTGCTGCTAACTCCAAATCATGTGTAGCATAACTCAACTCATGGGGTTTAAGTTGTCGTGAGGCATATGAAAAAACTCTTCCCTCCTGCATTAGCACAACTCCAAGTCCTCGATGAGAAGCATTGCAGTACACTTGATAATCCTCGCGTTAATCTAGAAGAATCAACACTAGGGCTGTAACCAAACGTTTCTTTAACTCCTGAAAACTGGCCTCACATTCCTCAGCCATTTGAACTTGGTGTCCTTCTTCAACAACTTCACCATGGGCTTTGCAATCTTAGAGAAATTCTCAATGAACCTCCTGTAGTATCCTGCGAGTCCAAGAAAACTCCGGATCTCTCCAACTAATGTGGGTGATTGCCAATTTATCACAGTGACAACCTTGGTGGGGTCTACTGCTATTCCTTCTCCGGATATAACATGTTCGAGGAATCCAACTTCCTTCAACCAAAGCTCACACTTGCTGAACTTGGCGTATAACTGATGTTCTCCGAGCTTCCCAAGTACCAAACACAAATGCTCCTTATGCTCCTCCTCATTCTTCGAGTAGACCAGAATATCATCGATGAACACTACGACGAACTTAATCCAAAAACTCCATAAACACCTTGTTCATCATGTTCATGAAATAGGCAGGCGCGTTAGTCAGATCAAATGACATAACGGTGTACTCATATAGCCCGTACCTTGTGGTAAAAGCCGTCTTAGGTATATCCTGCTCTTTAATCTTTAGCTGATGGTATCCTGATCGCAGATTGATCTTGGAAAATACTTTAGCTCCTTGCAAATGGTCAAAAAATCATTGATCATCAGCAGTGGGTACTTATTCTTGATTGTCACTTCGTTCAATCCACGATAATCAACAACCATCCTCATTGGTCCATCCTTCTTCTCCACTAGAAGCACTAGTCATCCCCAAGGTGACGAACTTGGGTGAATATAGCCTTTATCCAGTAACTCCTTAATCTGCTTCTTAATTTCTTCCAAATCCTTTGCGGGCATCCGATACGGTCTCTTAGATATTGACCCCGTACCTGGAAAAAGCTCAATCAAAAACTGAATGTCTCTATCTGGTGGCATGCCTGGCAACTCCTCTGGAAATACATCAGGAAAATCCTTCACCACTGGCACTTCCTCCTGTACATACTTAATCCTTCTTCCTTCTGGGGTGGTGAGCAGAACCGACTTACTAGCGCAGTCAATAAACCCTCCATACTTTGAAAACCAATCCATGCCTAATATTACATCCAGTCCTCGTGACTCCAATACTATTAGGTCTAAGGGGAACACGTAGTTACCAATCCTTAATGGTAACCGATCACACCATAGGCTAGCCATATACTCTGCTCCTGGTGAGGTTACTAACATGGGTGACCTAAGGGCTTGGGTTGGCAGGTTATACTTATCCACAAATCCCCTTCATATGTATGAATGCGATGCACCAGTATAAAAAAGAACGATTGATGTAAATGACTTAACCAAAAACTTACCTATAACTGCATCGGGTTGTGCTTCAACCTCCTCCACGCTAACGTGGTTCATTTGTCCCCTGCTGAAAGGGTTGGTCTTCTTCCCAGAGCTTCCATTTCCATTTCCATTCTTTGCTTTAGAACACTCCATGGCGTAATGTCCATTCTTCCTGCACTTGAAACAAGTAATGTGACTTAGATCCTTCTTGGCAGGCGATGCTGGGTTGGAACGGTTCTGAATGTTGCTTCCTCCATTCCCATTCCCATTCTTGGGGCCACTATGGTTATGCCAACTCCCTCCATTGGGATTATGGCCTCCATGGTTATGGTGAATGTGTCCTCCCGAGTTCGGGGTAAAACGGGGCCTCTGTTGAGCTCCTGAACTGTACTTCCCTTGTCCATACTTCCTCTTGCGGTTGTCAATCTGCTGCTGCTTCCCTTCAATCATGAGAGCTCTATCTACCAACTCCTGGTAGTTGTTGAAGGTTGCCACCATCAACTGCATGCTCAGCTTATCATTCAGTCCTTTGATGTCTACTACACAACCTTCTTCTTGTAGACATTGTTGGGCCTCCAAGTGTAGAGATTTGTAGGACAGTAGCAAATTTCCCTCAAGTGGATGACTTAAGGTTTATCAATCCGTGGGAGGCGTAGGATGAAGATGGTCTCTCTCAAATAACCCTGCAACCAAATAACAAAGAGTCTCTTGTGTCCCCAACACACCCAATACAATGGTAAATTGTATAGGTGCACTAGTTCGGCGAAGAGATGGTGATACAAGTGCAATATGGATGGTAGATATAAGTATTTGTAATCTAAAAATATAAAAACAGCAAGGTAGCAAGTGATAAAAGTGAGTGTAAACGGTATTGTAATGCTAGGAAACAAGGCCTAGGGTTCATACTTTAACTTGTACAAGTTCTCTCAACAATAATAACATAATTGGATCATATAACTATCCCTCAACATGCAATAAAGAGTCACTCCAAAGTCACTAATAGCGGAGAACAAACGAAGAGATTATTGTAGGGTATGAAACCACCTCAAAGTTATCCTTTCTGATCGATCTATTCAACAGTCCGTAGTAAAATAACACGAAGCTATTCTTTCCGTTCAATCTGTCATAGAGTTCGTACTAGAATAACACCTTAAGACACAAATCAACCAAAACCGTAATGTCACCTAGATACTCCGTTGTCACCTCAAGTATCCGTGGGCATGATTATACGATATGCATCACACAATCTCAGATTCATCTATTCAACCAATACAAAGAACTTCAAAGAGTGCCCCAAAGTTTCTACCGGAGAGTCAAGACGAAAACGTGTGCCAACCCCTATGCATAAGTTCATTGAACCCGCAAGTTGATCACCAAAACATACATCAAGTAGATCACGTGAATATCCCATTGTCACCACAGATAAGCACGACAAGACATACATCAAGTGTTCTCAAATCCTTAATGACTCAATCCAAAAAGACAACTTCAAGGGGAAAACTCAATTCATCACAAGAGAGTAGAGGGGGGAAAACATCATAAGATCCAACTATAATAGCAAAGCTCGCGATACATCAAGATCGCAACACCTCAAGCACACGAGAGAGAGAGAGAGAGACAGAGATCAAACACATAGCTACTGGTACATACCCTCAGCCCCGAGGGTGAACAACTCCCTCCTTGTCATGGAGAGCGCCGAGATGATGAAGATGGCCACCGGCGAGGGATCCCCCCTCCGGCAGGGTGCCGGAACGAGCTCTCGAGAGGTTTTTGTTGGCTACAGAGGCTTGCAGCGGCGGAACTCCCGACCTGTTGTGTTCTACGAATTTTTAGGGTATATGGACATATATAGGCGAAAGAAGTCGGTCAGGGCCGGGGCCATGAGGGTTGGGGGTGCGCCCAGGGGGGTAGGGCATGCATCCCTGCCTCGTGGCTTCCTCGTTGCTTCCCTTACGTATACTCTAAGTCTCCTGGATTGCTTCCGTTCCAAAAATAACTCTCCCAAAGGTTTCATTCCGTTTGGACTCCGTTTGATATTCCTTTTCTTCGAAACACTGAAATAGGCAAGAAAACAACAATTTGGGCTGGGCCTCCGGTTAATAGGTTAGTCCCAAAAATAAATAAAATTGTATAATAAAGCCCATAAACATCCAAAATAGATAATATAATAGCATGAATGCTTCATAAATTATAGATACGTTGGAGACGTATCAGCATCCCCAAGCTTAATTCCTGCTCATCCTAGAGAAGGTAAATGATAAAAGAAATAATTTATGTAGTGTGAATGCTAGCAGGTGCATAAGTTTGATCAATGGTAATTTCAATCACCTTTTCTAGCATCATTATATGTCAAAACAGTAACTCATCTCATAAAACTTCTCATGAACAAGTGACAAGCTATTCAAATGTTAAAGCATAGACCATAAACTTTCTTGAAAACTAGCAAACTATGTTCTCAGTCATCAAACAATTGCAATTCATCTTATTTCCAGGAAGGGTCTATGTAAGAGCTTTGATTTAGCAAATCCCACATACTCAACTATCATATAGTCTTCCATGATTGCTACCACTCAAAGCATATTTTTTAAACAAATAGCATCGACCGAACACAGAGAAAGATAGGGGCTTAATGTTTCGCCTCCCAACTTACTTACATATAGATAACTGTCAACAATAATAATTCATGATCAAATATATTTGAATGGAGATATATGCTTAGATCTTTCCCCATAACACGATGCTTGCCAACTAAAGAGTAGGTTGGAATGAGAAGGAATACTACTGACTCTTGCATAAAAGTAAAAGATAGGCCCTTCGTACAGGGAAGCAGGGATTTGTAGAGGTGCTAGAGCTCGAAGCTTTTAAACAGAGATGAAAATATTTTGAGAGGTATACTTTCACTGTCAACATAACAACCAGGGGTTCCTAGTTTCTTCCATACTAGATACATTATAGGCGGTTGCCAAACAGAATGGTAAAGTTTTTCTTCCCCCTCCACCAACAATCATCAATCCATGGCTTGCCAGAAACAACGGGTGCCTCCAACTAACAACAATCCTGGGGGAGTTTTGTTTGCAAATATTTTGATTTGATTTTTGATCTTTGGATCATAGGACCAGGCATCCCAATTACCAGCCATTTTCTCGTAAATGATGAGCGGAGTCCACTCATCGTGAGAATAACCCACCTAGCATGGAAGATACTGACAGCTCCTAGTCGCTACATGAGCGATTCGGGCATACAAAACAAATTATTATTTGAAGGTTTAGAGTTTGGCACATGCAAATTTACTTGGAATGGCAGGTAAATACCGATATAGGTAGGTATGGTGGACACTCATGGAAGAAACTTGGTTCAAGGGATTTGGATGCACAAGTAGTGTTCCCGCTTAGTATAGATATTTTGGCTAGCAAAGGATTCTAAAAAGCAAGCACCACATGTTGGAGGATCTATAACAATATAACTTCTATACAAATATACCCAAGCATAACTCATTACGTTGTCTTCCTTGTCCAATTTCGACTAATTTGCTCAGGATTGAAAATAATTAATGGGGCTCACAATCATAGAAGATGTCTAGGATAGTATATTCATATGTGAAATCTCTCTTCCTTCAATATTCTTTCATGAATTGTTCAAATGACCAATAATTTTACCACCTCTACTTCTTATAATTGAAGTCATTATTCCCCATGGGATAAGCATATGAAACATGTATAATTTCAGATTTATGATATTCAAATCATTCAACCATTTACTCATAGGATATAAGTGAAGCACACGAGAAAATGACAAACTACTCCAAAAAGATATAAGTGAAGATCAATGAGTAGTTAAATAATTAAGTAGCTATGTGAAGACTCTCTCTCATTTAAGAATTTCAGATCTTAAGGAATTTATTAAAACAGCAAGCAAACAAAATAAAACAAAATGACGCTCCAAGCAAAACACATATCATGTGGCGAATAAAAATATAGCTCCAAGTAAAGTTACCGATGAATGAAGACGAAAGAGGGGATGCCATTCGGGGCATCCCCAAGCTTAGGCTCTTGGTTGTCCTTGAATATTACCTTGGGGTGCCTTGGGCATCCCCAAGCTTAGGCTCTTGCCACTCCTTATTCCATAGTCCATCGAATCTTTACCCAGAACTTGAAAACTTCACAACACAAAACTCAACAGAAAACTCGTAAGCTCCGTTAGTATAAGAAAATAAAACCACCACTTAGGTACTGTTATGAACTCATTCTATAGCGGCGCAGTAATAATGATAATGGCAAGTCAAATCACACGGCCCCACATGTCTAGTAGTAACGAACCGTCAAATCACATCCCTACGTTTGCAGCAGCCTACTCCCTCATTTTCTCGCCTCTCTGTCGAACCGACTAGGAGGAACTGCCCCGCCTACTGATACGTCCATTTTGCATCATGCTTTTATATCAATATTTATTGCATTATGGGCTGTTATTACATGTTATATCACAATACTTATGCCTTTTCTCTCTTATTTTATAAGGTTTACATGAAGAGGAAGAATGCCGGCAGTTGGAATTCTGGACTAGAAAAGGAGCAAATATTAGAGACCTATTCTACACAACTCCAAAAGTACTGAAACTTCACGGAGATCAGTTTTGGAATATATAAAAAATATTGGGCTAAGAAAGCACTAGAGGGGGCCACCAGTCAGCCACGAGGGTGGAGGGCACGCCCTACCCACTAGGTGCGCCCTCCTACCTCGTGGGACCCTTGGCAGGCCCCCGACTCCCATCTTCTTCTATGTGGTGTCTTTTGCCCTGGAAAAAATCACAGAGAAGCTTTTGGCACGAAGCAACACCGTCTTGAGGTGGAACCTGGGCACGACCAATCTAGGGCTCTGGCAGAGCTGTTCTACCGGGGAAACATCCCTCCGGAAGGGGGAAATCACCGCCATCGTCATCACCATCGATCCTCTCATCGAGAGGGGGTCAATCTCCATCAGCATCTTCACTAGCACCATGTCCTCTTAAACCCTAGTTCATCTCTTGTATCCGCTCTTTGTCTCAAAACCTCATATTGGTACCTGCGGTTGCTAGTAGTGTTGATTACTCCTTGTAGTTGATGCTAGTTGGTTTATTCGGTGGAAGATCATATGTTCAGATCCTTAATGTTTATTAATACTCCTCTTATTATGAACATGAATATGCTTTGTGAGTAGTTACGTTTGTTCCTGGGGACATGGGAGAAGTCTTGTTATAAGTAATCATGTGAATTTACTATTCGTTCGATATTTTGATGAGATGTATGTTGTCTCTCCTTTAGTGGTGTTATGTGAACGTCGACTACATGACACTTCACCATGACTTGGGCCTAGGGGAAGTTATTGGGAAGTAATAAGTATATTATGGGTTGCTACAGTGACAGAAGCTTAAATCCTAGTATATGTGTTGCTTTGTAAGGGGCTGATTTGGATCCATATGTTTCATGCTATGGCTAGGTTTACCTTAATTCTTCGTTCGTAGTTGCGGATGCTTGTAAGAGGGGTTAATCATAAGTGGGAGGCTTGTCCAAGGAAGGAGAACACCCAAGCATGGGTCCACCCACATATCAAATTATCGGAGTAACGAACGTGAATCATATGAGCATGATGAAAACTAGCTTGACAATAATTCCAATGTGTCCTCGGGAGCGCTTCGCTTCATATAAGAGTTTGCCCAGGCTTGTCCTTTGCTACAAAAAGGATTGGGCCACCTTTATACACCTTGTTTACTTTTTTTACTTGTCACCCATTACGAATTACCTCATCACAAAACTATCTATTACCGATAATTTCAGTGCTTGCAGAGAATACCTTGTTGAAAACCGCTTGTCATTTCCTTCTGCTCCTCATTGGGTTCGACACTCTTACTTATCGAAAGGACTATGATAGATCCCCTATACTTGTGAGTCATCAAGACTCTTTTCATGCGCCATTGTCGGGAGTGAAGCGTCTCTGGTAAGGAAACATTTATATAGTGTGCTGAAATTTACTATCAATTGTTACTATGGAAAATAATCCTTTGAGGGGCTTGTTCGGGGTATCTTCACCTCGACCAGAAGAGAAAAGAGTTTCTCCTCAACCTACTGAACCTACTGAAAATATTTACTTTGAAATTCCTTTGGGTATGGTAGAGAAACTGCTAGCTAATCCCTATACAGGAGATGGAACATTACGTCCTGATATGCACCTAATCTATGTGGATGAAGTTTGTGGATTATTTAAGCTTGTAGGTATGCACGACGATGTTATCAAGAAGAAGGTCTTTCCTTTATCTTCTAAGGGAAATGCATTGACATGGTATATGCTATGTGATGATATTGGATCATGGAACTACAACCAATTGAAATTGGAATTTCATCAGAAGTTTTATCCTATGCATCTAGTTCATCATGATCAGAATTATATATATAATTTTTGGCCTCGTGAAGGAGAAACTATGGCTCACGCTTGGGGTAGGCTTAAGTCAATGTTATATTCATGCCCCAATCATGAGCTCTCAAGAGAAATTATTATTCAAAAAATTTATGCTTGGCTTTCCCATAATGATCGCTCCATGCTTGGTACTTGTTGTATAGGTTCTTTTATGATCAAGACTATTGAATTCAAATGGGATTTATTGGAAAGAATTAAACGCAACTCTGAAGATTGGGAACTCGACGAAGGTAAGGAGTCAGGTATAAACCCTAGGTTTGATTGTGTTAAATCTTTTATGGATGTCGATGTTTTTCGTGAATTTAGCACTTAATATGGACTTGACTCTGAGATAGTAGCTTATTTCTATGAATCATTTGGTACTCATGTTGATCTCCCTAAGGATAAGTGGTTTAAATATCATCCTCCCATTGAAGTTAAAGTAGTAGAACCTATTGAAGTTGAAGAAGAAACTATTACTTATAATGTTGATCCTATTGTTCCTACTGCTTATATTGAGAAACCACCTTTCCCTGTTAGAATAAAGGATCATGCTAAACCTTCAACTGTGGTTCGTAAGAGTAATACTAGAACACCTACAACCCCTTGAGAAAATTAAAATTGAACCTAATAGTGCTATGTTTAAAGATCTCTTGGTCGATAATATTGAGGCGCATGTTATTTATTTTTGTGATGAAGCTGCTAGAATAGCTAAACCTAATACTAAAGGTAAACATAGACCTGTTGTTGGCATGCCCGTTGTTTCTGTGAAAATAGGAGATCATTGTTATCATGGCTTATGTGATATGGGTGCTAGTGTGAGTGCAATACCTTATACCTTATATAAAGAAATTATGCATGATATTGCACTTGCTGAGATAGAAGGTATTGATGTTACTATTAAGCTTGCCAATAGAGATACTATTTCACCGGTTGGGATTGTTAGAGATGTTGAAGTTTTGTGTGGGAAAATAAAATACCCTACTGATTTTCTCGTTCTCTCTTGCCCACAAGATGATTTTTGTCCCACTATATTTGGTAGACCCTTCTTGAATACTGTTAATGCTAAGATAGACTGCAAAAAGGATATTGTTACTATTGGTTTAGGGGATATGTCTCATGATTTTAATTTCTCAAAATTTTGTATACAACCCCATGATAAAGAATTTCCTAGTAAGGATGAAATTATTGGTCTTGCCTCTATTGCCATGCCTCCTAATGATCCTTTAGAACAATATTTGCTAGACCATGAAAATTATATGTTTATGAATGAAAGAAGGGAATAGATGAAGTATTCTTTAAGCAAGGACCTATTTTGAAACACAATTTGCGTTTTGAAATTCTCGGAGATCCTCCTCCACCCAAGGGTGATCCCATGTTTGAGCTTAAACAATTACCTGATACTTTGAAATATGCTTATCTTGATGAAAAGAAGATATATCCTGTTATTATTAGTGCTAACCTTTTAGAGCATGAAGAAGATAAATTATTGAAAACTCTAAAGAAGCAATGTGCTGATATTGGATATACTCTTGATGATCTTAAGGTCATTAGTCCCACTTTATGCCAGCACAAAATAAAACTGGAGAAGGACGCTAAACCAGTTGTTAATCACCAAAGACGGTTAAATCCTAAGATGAAAGAACTGGTAAGAAATGAAATACTGAAGCTTCTGGAGGCAGGTATAATTTATCCTATTGCTGATAGTCATTGGGTAAGTCCCGTTCATTGTGTCCCTAAGAAGGGAGGTATTATTGTTGTTCCTAATGATAAGAACCAATTAATCCCACAAAGAATTGTTACAGGTTATAGAATGGTAATTAATTTTCATAGATTAAATAAAGCTACTACAAAAGATCATTACCCTCTACTTTTTATTGATAAAATGCTAGAAAGACTATCCAAACATACACATTTTTGCTTCCTAGATGGTTATTCTGGCTTCTCACAAATACATGTGTCAAAAGAGGATCAGGAAAGGACCACTTTCACTTACCCTTTCCGTACCTTTGCTTATAGACATATGCCTTTCGGTTTATGCAATGCACCTTCTACCTTTCAAAGATGTATGACTGCTATATTCTCTGATTTTTGTGAAAAGATTGTTGAGGTTTTCATGGATGATTTCTCTGTTTACGGAACTTCTTTTGATGACTGATTAAGCAACGTTGATCGAGTTTTGTAGAGATGCGAAGAAACTAATCTTGTCTTGAATTGGGAGAAGTGCCACTTTATGGTTAATGAAGGTATTGTCTTGGGGCATAAAATTTCTGAAAGAGGTATTGAAGTTGATAATGCTAAAGTTGATGCTATTGAAAAGATGTCGTGTCCTAAAGATATCAAAGGTATAAGAAGTTTCCTTGGCCATGCGGGTTTCTATAGGAGGTTTATTAAAGACTTCTCTAGAATATCTAGGCCTCTCACTAATCTCTTGCAAAAATATTTTCCTTTTGTTTTTGATGATGATTGTGTAGAAGCATTTGAAATACTTAAGAGGCCTTGATTTCTGCACCTATTGTTCAGTCACCTGATTGGAATTTACCCTTTGAAATTATGTGCCATGCTAGCGATTATGCTGTTGGTGCTCTTCTAGGACAAAGAGTTGATAAGAAATTAAATGTTATCCAATATGCTAGTAAAACTCTAGACAATTTCGAAAGAAATTATGCCACTACTGAAAAATAATTTTTAGCAGTTGTATTTGCTTGTGATAAGTTTAGACCTTATATTGTTGATTCCAAAGTTATTTCTCACACTGATCATGGTGCTATTATATATCTTATGGACAAGAAAGATGCTAAACCTAGACTTATTAGATGGGTTCTCTTGCTACAAGAATTTGATTTGCATATTATTGATAGAAAGGGAGCTGAGAACCCCGTTGCAGACAACTTGTCTAGGTTAGAAAATGTTCTTGATGACCCACTGCTTATTGATGATAGTTTCCCTGATGAACAATTAGCTGTCATAAATGCTTCTCGTACTGCTCCATGGTATGCTGATTATGCTAATTACATTGTTGCTAAACTTATACCACCTAGTTTCACATACCAGCAAAATAAAAAGTTTTTCTATGATTTAAGACATTTCTTTTGGGATGACCCACACATTTATAAAGGAATAGATGGTGTTGTTAGACGTTGTGTACCTGAGCATGAACAGGAACATATCCTACGCAAGTGTCACTCCGAGGCTTATGGAGCACACCACGCTGGTGATAGAACTGCACATAAGGTATTGCAATCTGGTTTTTATTGGCCTACTCTTTTCAAAGATGCTCGTAAGTTTGTCTTGTCTTGTGATGAATGCCAAAGAATTGGTAATATTAGTAGATGTCAGGAAATGCCTATGAATCATTCACTTGTTACTGAACCATTTGATGTCTGGGGCTTTGATTATATGGGACCCTTTCCTTCCTCTAATGGGTATACACATATTTTAGTTTGATTATGTTACTAAGTGGATAGAAGCTATTCCAACTAGTAGTGCTGATCATAACACTTCTATTAAGATGCTTAAAGAAGTTATTTTTCCAAGGTTTGGAGTCCCTATATGTTTAATGACTGATGGTGGTTCACATTTTATTCATGGATTTTCGTAAAATGATTGCATCCACTGCTAATAGATCTAGAAAGAATTGGTCCAAGAAACTTGATGATGCATTATGGGCTTATAGAACTGCTTATAAAAATCCTATGGGTATGTCTCCGTATAAAATGGTTTATGGAAAAGCATGCCATTTACCTCTCGAACTAGAACATAAGGCATATTGGGCTATTAAAGAGCTCAATTGTGATTTCAAACTTGCCGGTGAGAAGAAGTTTTTTAACATTAGCTCGCTTGATGAATAGAGAACCCAAGCCTATGAGAATGCCAAGTTGTTTAAAGAAAAAGTTAAAAGATGGCATGACAAAAGGATACAAAAGCGTGAGTTTAATGTAGGTGATCATGTTTTGCTATACAACTCTCGTTTAAGATTTTTTGCAGGAAAACTTCTATCTAAACGGGAAGGTTCTTACATTATCGACGAGGTCTATCGTTTCGGTGCCATCAAAATCAACAACACTGAAGGAATGAATCCGAAGGTGCACTACTAGGGAAAACCTTATACACAGAATCTTAGCAGCAACGCGGCTCAAAAAGAAGCGCTACTGCTAATTAGCAGTAGCACGTGCATGCAAAACTCGCTACTGACACGGCGTTAGCAGTAGCGTGCTTGGAACAACCTGCGCTGCTACAAATATCAACCGACAGTGTCCACCAACCAAAATTTAGTAGCAGCGTGTTGTCATGACACGCGCTACTGCTGAAGCTGTAGTAGTAGCGCGCTTTTTCTAAGGTCGTTGCTGCTAATTTTCAAATTGGGCACACTGTTGGACCCGATTAGCAGTAGCGCATGTGTGGAAAGCGCGCTGCTGCTACTTTCTTATCAGCAGCGTGTTTTACGTCCCGCGCTACTGCTAAGCCGCACCAACCCACCACCTTTCCCCACCTGTCCTCACCTCCCCCATCTCCTCTCTTCCCTTTCCCCTACCTCCCACATCCTCCCTCTCTCACTCTTCTTCTTCCTCAATAATTCTCCCCCATTATTGTGACGCCCCGGATACAACTTTCCATATTCATAACTCCAACTCTTGCCTTTTCCGGAGATGCTATATGTTATTTCCTCCGTGGTTGGGTTTTTGTCTGTTGTTTTGCATTTTGTTCTTGTTATGCATCTCATCTCATGTCATCATCTGCATTTCATCTGCATGTTTTTCAAAACTTGCATCCGTTCGTGTTTCGCCGGTTCTCTCCGTTGTCCGTTCTGAGCCCGACCACACTCGCACGCGCCCGCGGCACCTCCGAAATATTATTTTATAAGTGGCATAAAAATGTTCTCGGAATGGGTTGCAACTTGTCGTGCGGTCTTATTATAGTGTAGACAGGCCGCCTGTCAAGTTTTGTCGCATTCGGAGTCCGTTTGATAGCCCAATCGTCATCCGTACTGGCACTGCTGCCGGTTTAATCGTCGGACGTTTCGGTCTCCGAAAGTACCGCCGGGCCTCTCTTTCTCCCCTCTTTTCTCAGCCCAACCCCTCTTCTCAGCCCTCCTGCAGCCCACCTAAACCCTCCTCCGATCCGGAGCCCTCCGATGGCGATCCGAGGCTCCAAAACGCCCCAAACACCTCCTAACCCTAGCACCTACTCTATTTAAACCCCTCCCATGCCATTTTGGGCAGGCCCTAGTCTCCCCTAACCCCCAGCCGCAGCTTCCCCTTCCTCCTCGCAGTCTCCGCCACCTCCCACCTCCGTTTCCACGCCACCCGCTCCCTCCTCGCCACTTGGCGCTGCCACATCGTCTCCCCACCGCCAAGTGGTGCTCTCTCATTGGTCCGCGCCGCCTGGAGCCAACGAGGGGCCTCCACCTCTTCCCCGGACCGTCCCACCTCGCCGCGGCCCGCCCAGGCCCGCGGGAAGCCCCTCCGAGCCCATCTAGGCCCAGATCTCGCCGCCGCCAGGGCCTGAGTCCCCGCACGCCCGATGATGCTCCGCCTCCTCACGCAGCCCCACTCCATGGACCCGCCGCCGCCGTGCCTTCTCGCCGCCTCCGCCTGGACCGTCCCGCCGGCGGCCCCGAGCTCGGCCGGCGACCTTCGCCCTCCAGGCCAGTGCCCCGAACCTTTCCTCTTCTCCTCCCTTCTCTGTTTTCCTCTCTCTCTCTCATCGATCTCTCTCTCCCTCCAACTCTGCAGGACGCCATGGAGCTCCGCCCGTCGTTGGTGGTCCTCGCCGTCGCCGGGAATGGGTTCCCCACCACCGGATCTGGCGGATCCCGATCGTCCCTCGCCTTCCCCACTGTTCCCCTCTCGCCGTCGACCTCGAGGCACCGCCCGCAGCTTCCCTACATCGAGCAAGAGGAGCTCGACCGGTCCAAACGCGCGTTGACCGCGGCCTAGCGTCGCCAGCAGCCAGATCCAGCCGGCCCGCTTGCCCCGCCGGCCTGCTGCCTCCACCGAACCGGGCCAAGGCCCATGGTGAGCGCCCCAGTGCCCACCAGATTCATCCCAATGAATGTTTTTTTAACTGCGTGTGAATTTGCTAATTTGTCCAGAGGCTGCCTGTTTTACAGAAAACCCCTTGCACTTCATGCATTTAATTACTCACAAACCGTGCATCGGATTAAAATGGTTTAAACATGTAACTTGCTCAGAATTTTGTGTAGATTAATAATATGCCATTTTCACCCATGATAAAATTGTTTAAATGTGATGTTTGATTAAATTTGCATAAATGCCATGCTAAAATGATTTATTTCATAACTAAATAACCGTAGCTCCGAATTTAATAAACTTTATATGTAAATGGTGTGGAAAAATGCATAGATTAACCTGTTGCACTTTGTTTTCTGTTTAACAACTTTAAAATTATGTTATAGGAAGAACAGTACCAAACTCAAAATATGCACATAGGGATTTTCCGGAATTGTTGTTCGTTGTTCCGGCCTCATTTAAACTTGCCTAAATAGTTAGTTTCCATATGCTTCACCTCTTGCCATGTTTAACAACATTTAATATTGATTGGTAGCTTAAACGAAATTAAACTAAGTATGTCAATGTGGTGTTTTGTCAATATGCAACTCGTTGCATATTGAGCTCCACTTAACTTGTAGTAATGTTTGTTGCACTTTGCCATGCCATGCCTCATTAAACCGGACATGCATCATACTTGTTTGTGCATCATGCCATGTTTATGCTTGTGCATTTACCATGTTGTTTGTTTCTTTCCGGTGTGCTTCTTAGTTCCGATAATGTTGCGATTGTGAGGATTCGTTCGACTATGTCCGTGTGTCTTCTTCATGGACTTGTTCTTCTTCCTAGCGGGATTTCAGGCAAGATGACCGCTACCCTGGATCTCACTACTATCGTTGCTATGCTAGTTGTTTCGTTCTATCGCTATGCTGCGCTACCTATCACCTGTTTATCAAGCCATCCCAAATTGCCATGAACCTCTAACCTTTGACACCCTTCCTAGCAAACCGTTGCTTGGCTATGTTACCGCTTTGCTCAGCCCCTCTTATAGCGTTGTTAGTTGCAGGTGAAGTTTGAAGATTGCTCCATGGTGGACAGGATTTTGGTTGGGATATCAAAATATCTCTTATATTATTAATGCATCTATATACTTGGTAAAGGGTGGAAGACTCGGCCTTATGCCTGGTGTTTTGGTCCACTCTTGCCGCCCTAGTTTCCGTCATACTGGTGTTATGTTCCCGGATTTTGCGTTCCTTACGTGGTCGGGTGATTTATGGGACCCCCTTGACAGTTCGCTTTGAATAAAACTCCTCCAGCAAGGCCCAACCTTGGTTTTACCATTTGCCTCACCACCACCTATATTTCCCTTGGGAGTAATTAACCCAAGGGTCATCTTTATTTTAGCCCCCCCGGGCCAGTGCTTGTCTAAGTGTTGGTCCGAACCGGGTAGACTGCGGGGCCACCTCGGGGCAACTCGAGGGCTGGTTTTACTCGTAGGCTGAACTATCCGGTGTTGCCCTGAGAACGAGATATGCGCAGCTCCTATCGGGATTGTCGGCGCATCGGGCGGCTTTGCTGGTCTTGTTTTACCATTGTCGAAATGTCTTGTAAACCGGGATTCCGAGTCTGATCGGGTCTTCCTGGGAGAAGGTATATCCTTCGTTGATCGCGAGAGCTTATCATGGGCTAAGTTGGGACACCACTGCAGGGTATAATCTTTCGAAAGCCGTGCCTATGGTTATAGGCAGATGGGAATTTGTTAATGTCCGGTTGTAGATAACTTGACACCAGATCCGAACTAAAACGCATCAACCGCGTGTGTAGCCGTGATGGTCTCTTTTCGGCGGAGTCCAGGAAGTGAACACGGTTTTGGGTTATGTTTGACATAAGTAGGAGTTCAGGATCACTTCTTGATCATTGCTAGTTTCACGACCGTTCTGCTTGCTCTCTTCTCGCTCTTATCTGCGTATGTTAGCCACCATATATGCTTAGTTGCTGCTGCAGCCTCACCACTTTACCCCTTCCTTTCCCTTTAAGCTTTGCTAGTCTTGATACCCATGGTAATGGGATTGCTGAGTCCTCGTGGCTCACAGATTACTACAACAACAGTTGCAGGTACAAGTTTCGCGATGTTCATGACACGAGAGCGATGTTTGCTTGTTTGGAGTTCTTCTTCTGCTTCTTCTTCGATCAGGGGATAGGTTCCAGGTCGGCAGCCTGGGCTAGCAGGGTGGATGTCGTTTGAGTTTCTGTTTGTGTTTCATCCGTAGTCGGATGATGTTCTTATGTATTGTGATGTTGTATTCGTGTGGCATTGTATGCCTTTTGTATGTATCCCCATCTATTGTGTAATGTTGATGTAATGATATCCACCTTGCAAAAGCGTTTCAATATGCGGGTCTATCCTTGGTGGGACCTTCGAGTTCCTTTTGGATAGGGTTGCATATTGGGCGTGACAAGTTGGTATCAGAGCCTCGACCGACGATAGGAGCCCCCTTGATTGTTGGCCGTTGTTGAGTCTGGAAGAAAACTATTTTGAGTCTTAGGATTATATATATCGGAGAGTAGGATTCTTTTTACTCCTCAGCCCCCTTCGTCGCTCTGGTGAGTACTCTTGACGTAGATGTTTTGTCTTTCCTCTCCTCAAATTTCACTAAATTTTTTTTAGCATCACGCGTGTATCTTGGAATCGTTCCAATGGTTTTGTGACGAGAACATTGTTCTTGGTGCCTCCTGTCTATTATGTGGCATTGACCCGGGGAGTTGAGCTCCGAGGTGTTGTCGTCACAATTTTATCGTTGCAGTTCTGGAATACCTGAGTTTTGCCGACATCGAAAATCTCTTTTATGCAATTATTGGTGAGATAACCTCGACGTCACCCAGTACTGGGGAGTTCAGGAGTATTGCCATAACTCGTATAACGGATGCTTTTCGAAGGTTGAGGTACACGATTTCCGAAGTTTTCTTGGTTATGTGTTGATGGATGGATACAACTGGATGTAGGAATTGTTAGTTTGGGTGAGATATATTGCTTCCCCTGTATACCCAACACTAGATTGCATAACCAGAAAGTTTCGGGAGTTTTATAGGTGGGAATTCAAGTAGCTCCTAGAATATCTTTCCGACAGATGCATGATATGGGATTGGGTAAATCTCTATCATATGTATTTGTTCCGGCTTATTTCTGCAAGCCAATCCTTTGTTTTGTTTTGAGTTGTGGTATTTGAGTTGCTTCAATGTCAAGTGTTAATTCTATACCTTTCCTAAATGGTGTTCTCATATTTCTATGGGAGTGCTAATCCTTTTGATCATCGAGATTGTCATGTCAATTTTTTCCAACCGGCGTGCTTCTCTTCAAGTGGATCCCATCATTTTCCCCATCCGCAAGATCAACTCTAAGTTTTCTCACCGGTGTTTGTTTCATCCATCCCAAGTTGCCTTTGTTTTCCCACCCTCCCACCCTTTTTCTGCAAGGACTCATATATGTTAATCAAGTATCCATTTATTCACGTGAAGTCTCTTCATTCTTTTCAATCAATGTTCTTATCCGGTGATTCTCGCGAAGATACTAACGGAGCTTCAAGTTCATCATCCTTCATTCTTTTTCTTCTCCGGTGGATCCATTTCAAGCTTTCAGTGTTGATCATATTCTTTTCCTCGTGTCAAATGCTTTTTCATACCGGTGCACCTCTTAATTTTTCACTTCTCGCTATTCATTTGTTCTGGAGTGCTGAAGATATCTCGGAAGACTTGTGTTTCCATTCTCAATCTGTTCAAGATATTTCGAGGTTGTTATCTCATTCAAGTCATTTAATTCAACCAGTGCAATCCCCCCTTTCAATCAATTGTTCAACGGTGTATCTTTTGAGTGGGCCCTAACCCACAGGTCTTTTCCCAGGATCTTACCTGACTCTTCGAATTATTAGGAGCGATTCTCAAATTCATTTGAAAGTTTGACGTAAGAATGATTTATCATAAGTCATATGTCCTTCTCCAAGATCTTTCAAATTCTTTCATCGTTGGTTCAACCTTTCTAATTTTCATCCCGGAGAATCTCAACAATTCTTGGTGGTGTTCTTCGTCATCATTCTCGGATCTTGAAGACCGAAGAAGGATTTCTCTTAAATCTTGGTCCGTTCTCTTGAAGATTCATAGTTCTAGCTTATGTCATCCTCTCATAATTGTTTTCGATTGTGAGAATTCTTTTCAACCATCTGATGCATTTCAGGAGTTGCTTCCTTTCTTGATAATCCTAATGCCATCATTTCTGAATATTACTCATTCTCAACCTTCAACTCTTGTTCTCCAAATCTTACCGGTGAATCGTTCAAATACCCTCTAGTCAGTTCATGATCTATTCGTTCTCATGTATCTAAATCGCCTCAAGTATATTCATTCGTTTTCCAATTCTTCCTGGTGAATTGTGCCTTTGCTATGGTCTTTTTCAATCCTTTCGATGGTTCGTTCAAGATTTCACTTTCTTCGTTATTGTATCAATTCATCCATTCTTTTGTTGTTTCAATCCCACCGGTGGTTCCATCAAGACCTTCTCAAGTTTGCTCTATATCTCTCTTAATCCTTTCTACGAGAATAAGTAGTATGCCAAATCCATTGCTTGTCATCAATTTAATTTGATGAAGGATAGGCATACAATAAATCTTATTCTTATTTCCTCGAGGTGATTCAATTCTTTTATTTCCGGAGTTCCAAGTTTTCTTGGTTATATCGTCGCAAAGCTCCATCTAAATCATCGCAAGGCTTCACCTTGTGTTTTCAACTTCTCTTTCTTTTTATCATACTTTTATTACCGGAGTTCTTCATGGAGGCTCTACATGGTGGTTCGTCAAGGATTCTTGTCATTCTTCAATTGTTCTTCAAGATTTCTCTCAAAGTTAAGATCCGCCAAGCTTTACTCTAAAATAAACATGGTGCTCAACACATGTTTTGTTTTGAGGAGTTCAAGTATTCTTATTTTGCATTTCGAAGTGCAATTCTTTCTACCTTATCTTTTGAGGTGGTGTTATGTCACTCTTGACAATTTCCTTCATGTTTCATGATTCATATGTTGTCAAGAATGAGGTATTTTAAATCCATTAATCTCTTCGTTGGAGTTATCTTGTGTCAGATTTCACCTAAAGCCTTCCCTAAGGAATATTGCTAATTATGGTGCTATCAATGATCCGAGTTTTCTCCTATCCTCTCGGCGAAAGAAGTTTTCATCCCTTCGTTGATCTCAAACAAGCAATTGTTTTTCGTTAGTGGCAGAATGTCATCTCAAAGTCTTGCGATGTTTCCATAAGCCCACTACAAGCTTATTCTTTTTGTTGTTGGTTTTCCAACAACCCCGTTGTAACCATCTTGGAAGGGTGCTTTCCAAGCTCATTTGTGGCACAAGTTGTCATTTTCTTCTCCGTCCCTTTATCCCAACGGTCTAACTTCTATTCTTTCGTTACAGAGTCATTGTGATGTTGCTCTCCTCACCCATTCCCGTGTTTGGTCAAGATCATGTACTTTTCGTGCTTATCCATTTAACCGGAGCGTTGTGTTCTCATTCAAGTTCTTTCATCTTATCAAGTTTTGCCTATCGTTTCAATCGGAGTGCTGTCTGAAATCCTTCTTACCCCTTGTGCCATTCCTTCAATAGTTCTGGAGGCAGTGTGTTGTTGATTTCATCAAGTATCCTCTCATCTTGTCAAGTTCATGTTCAATTTCTTCCATTTATAGTCGAAGTGTTGTCAAAATTATATCATTCTTATTCATTCTTATCTCGTTTCAACCAGAGTGGTTTCAATTCCTTCTTGTCCATTGTGCTCGTCATTCATGTCTTTGCAACCGTCAAGTTCTCGTAATGTTCCTTGTTCCTCTTTTCTAACGGATTGATTGCAATCTCGTTCATCTTCGTTGTTTTCTTTCTTCATTTTGCTCAACCTTTCAAGGTTCATCGTTTCACTTGTTTGTAGAAGAAGCAACTTAGTTTTACTGCTTATCTTCCTCTTCCTTTTCCCTCTGGTGCCATCCTAGATCTCGGGACGAGATCCTCTCATAGTGGTGGAGTGTTGTAACGCCCCGGATACAACTTTCCATATTCATAACTCCAACTCTTGCCTTTTCCGGAGATGCTATATGTTATTTCCTCCGTGGTTGGGTTTTTGTCTGTTGTTTTGCATTTTGTTCTTGTTATGCATCTCATCTCATGTCACCATCTGCATTTCATCTGCATGTTTTTCAAAACTTGCATCCGTTCGTGTTCCGCCGGTTCTCTCCGTTGTCCATTCTGAGCCCGACCACACTCGCACGCGCCCGCGGCACCTCCGAAATATTATTTTATAAGTGGCATAAAAATGTTCTCGGAATGGATTGCAACTTGTCATGCGGTCTTATTATAGTGTAGACAGGCCGCCTGTCAAGTTTCATCGCATTCGGAGTCCGTTTGATAGCCCAACCGTCATCCGTAGCGGCACCGTTGCCGGTTTAATCGTCGGACGTTTCCGTCTCCGAAACTACCGTCGGGCCACTCTTTCTCTCCTCTTCTCTCAGCCCAACCCCTCTTCTCAGCCCACCTGCAGCCCACCTAAACCCTCCTCCGATCCAGAGCCCTCCGATGGCGATCCGAGGCTCTGAAACGCCCCAAACCCCTCCTAACCCTAGCACCTACTATATTTAAACCCCTCCCATGCCATTTTGGGCAGGCCTTAGCCTCCCTAACCCCCAGCCGCAGCTTCCCCTTCCTCCTCGCAGTCTCCGCCGCCTCCCACCTCCGTTTCCACGCCACCCGCTCCCTCCTCGCCACTTGGCACCGCCACATCGTCTCCCTGCTACCAAGTGGCGCGCTCCCATTGGTCCGCGCCGCCTCCCAGCCGCCTGGAGCCAACCAGGGGCCTCCACTTGTTCCCCGGACCATCCCACCGCGCCGCAGCCCGCCCAGGCCCGCGGGAAGTCCCTCCTAGCCCATCTGGGCCTGGATCTCACCGCCGCCAGGGCCCGAGTCCCCGCACGCCCGATGATGCTCCGCCTCCTCGCGCAGCCCCGCTCCACGGACCCGCCACCGCCGTGCCTTCTCACCGCCTCCGCCCGGGCCGTCCCGCCGGCGGCCCCGAGCTCGGCCGGCGACCTTCGCCCTCCAGGCCAGTGCCCTGAACCTTTCCTCTTCTCCTCCCTTCTCTGTTTTCCTCTCTCTCTCATCGATCTCTCTCTCCCTCCCACTCTGCAGGACGCCATGGAGCTCCGCCCGTCGTTGGTGGTCCTCGCCGTCACCGGGAACGGGTTCCCCACCACCGGATCTGGCCGATCCCGGTCGTCCCTCGCCTTCCCCGCGGGTCCCCTCTCGCCGTCGACCTCCAGGCGCCGCACGCAGCTTCCCTGCATCGAGCGAGAGGAGCTCGACCGGTCCAAACGCGTGTTGACCGCGGCCCAACGTCGCCAGAAGCCAGATCCAGCCGGCCCGCTTGCCCCGCCGGCCTGCTGCCTCCACCGAACCGGGCCAAGGCCCATGGTGAGCGCCCAGTGCCCACCAGATTCAGCCCAATTAATGTTTTTTTAACTGCGTGCGAATTTGCTAATTTGTCAAGAGGCCGCCTGCTTTACAGAAAACCCCTTGCGCTTCATGCATTTAATTACTCACAAACCATGCATCGGATTAAAATGGTTTAAACATGTAACTTGCTTAGAATTTTGTGTAGATTAATAATATGCCATTTTCACCCATGATAAAATTGTTTAAATGTGATGTTTGATTAAATTTGCATAAATGCCATGCTAAAATGATTTATTTCATAACTAAATAACCGTAGCTCCGAATTTAATAAACTTTATATGTAAATGGGGTGAAAAAATGCATAGATTAACCTGTTGCACTTTGTTTTCTGTTTAACAACTTTAAAATTATGTTATAGGCAGAACAGTACCAAACTCAAAATATGCACATGGGGACTTTCAGGAATTGTTGTTCGTTGTTCCGGCCTCATTTAAACTTGCCTAAATAGTTAGTTTCCATATGCTTCACCTCTTGCCATGTTTAACAACATTTAATATTGATTGGTAGTTTAAACGAGATTAAACTAAGTATGTCAATGTGGTGTTTTGTCAATATGCAACTCGTTGCATATTGAGCTCCACTTAACTTGTAGTAATGTTTGTTGCACTTTGCCATGCCATGCCTCATTAAACCGGACATGCATCATACTTGTTTGTGCATTATGCCATGTTTATGCTTGTGCATTTACCATGTTGTTTGTTTCTTTCCGGTGTTGTTTCTCAGTTCCGGTAATGTTGCGATTGTGAGGATTCGTTCGACTACGTCTGTGTGTCTTCTTCATGGACTCGTTCTTCTTCCTAGCGGGATTTCAGGCAAGATGACCGCTACCCTGGATCTCACTACTATCATTGCTATGCTAGTTGTTTCGTTCTATGCTATGCTGCGCTACCTATCACTTGTTTATCAAGCCATCCCAAATTGCCATGAACCTCTAACCTTTGACACCCTTCCTAGCAAACCGTTGCTTGGCTATGTTACCGCTTTGCTCAGCCCCTCTTATAGCGTTGTTAGTTGCAGGTGAAGTTTGAAGATTTCTCCATGGTGGACAGGATTTTGGTTGGGATATCAAAATATTTCTTATATTATTAATGCATCTATATACTTGGTAAATGGTGGAAGACTCGGCCTTATGCCTGGTGTTTTGTTCCACTCTTGCCGCCCTAGTTTCCGTCATACCGGTGTTATGTTCCCGAATTTTGCGTTCCTTACGCGGTCGGGTGATTTATGGGACCCCCTTGACAGTTCGCTTTGAATAAAACTCCTCGAGCAAGGCCCAACCTTGGTTTTACCATTTGCCTCACCACCACCTATATTTCCCTTGGGAGTAATTAACCCAAGGGTCATCTTTATTTTAGCCCCCCCGGGCCAGTGCTTGTCTAAGTGTTGGTCCAAACCGGGCAGACTGCGGGGCCACCTCGGGGCAACTCGAGGGCTGGTTTTACTCGTAGGCTGACCTATCTGGTGTTGCCCTGAGAATGAGATATGCGCAGCTCCTATCGGGATTGTCGGCGCATCGGGCGGCTTTGCTGGTCTTGTTTTACCATTGTCGAAATGTCTTGTAAACCGGGATTCCGAGTCTGATCGGGTCTTCCTGGGAGAAGGTATATCCTTCGTTGATCGCGAGAGCTTATCATGGGCTAAGTTGGGACACCCCTGCAGGGTATAATCTTTCGAAAGTCGTGCCTGTGGTTATAGGAAGATGGGAATTTGTTAATGTCCGGTTGTAGATAACTTGACACTAGATCCGAATTAAAACGCATCAACCGCGTGTGTACCGTGATGGTCTCTTTTCGGTGGAGTCCGGGAAGTGAACATGGTTTTGGGATATGTTTGACGTAAGTAGGAGTTCAGGATCACTTCTTGATCATTGCTAGTTTCACGACCGTTCCGCTTGCTCTCTTCTCGCTCTTATTTGCGTATGTTAGCCACCATATATGCTTAGTCGCTGCTGCAGCCTCACCACTTTACCCCTTCCTTTCCCTTTAAGCTTTGCTAGTCTTGATACCCATGGTAATGGGATTGCTGAGTCCTCGTGGCTCACAGATTACTACAACAACAGTTGCAGGTACAGGTTTCGCGATGTTCATGATGCGAGAGCGATGTTTGCTTGTTTAGAGTTCTTCTTCTGCTTCTTCTTCGATCAGGGGATAGGTTCTAGGTCGACAGCCTGGGCTAGCAGGGTGGATGTCGTTTGAGTTTCTGTTTGTGTTTCATCCGTAGTCGGATGATGTTCTTATGTATTGTGATGTTGCATTTGTGTGGCATTGTATGCCTTTTGTATGTATCCCCATCTATTGTGTAATGTTGATGTAATGATATCCACCTTGCAAAAGCGTTTCAATATGCGGGTCTATCCTTGGTGGGACCTTCGAGTTCCTTTTGGATAGGGTCGCATATTGGGCGTGACAATTACTCTCCCTCTTCTACCTACCTTTCTCTCTCTTCATTACTCCTAGCTAACTACACCACCTCCGTTAATGCATCCCCTTTCTCTTTTTCCTTCCCCCTCCACTAGTTGAAGTTGTCTCCTCCCAAATTAGCTAGCTAGGTAGATGTAGCATTTAGTTAAGTGACCTATTTTCCCCCTAACTAGATCTATCTTTGTCAAGAAGAGCTTTGTGCACTTTAGATCTCCCTCCATCATCATCTCCATCGTGTTGTTGATCTCGAGATAGAGGTGATTAAAATTTCATGCTTTTGCAAAATGGAAATATGTTTATGTGTGTGTGATATGATAATTGGGAGATATGATGGAAATTGTGTGTGTGGCATGAGTTGACACCAAATCGTGCTTTTGAGTTGCCTATGTTTTGCCGAAATGTCGATTTATTTTTGTTCCGGCAAATTCCGGGCAAACTCTAGATCTATATATGTCTATTTTTAGGGAAGGTCATGCCGAATTTTTGTATGACTTTTTTGCATGCACTCATTTTTATAATCAATTTTTTTTATTATTACCGTGCAGACGTTCACGATGGTCAGTGGAACGATGGTGGACAGGTGGTTGCGGTCGGCGGTGCAGGACATGAAAGAAAATAACCGGACAGAGGTTTTATGTCCGTGTCAAAAATGCAAAGGAATAATTTGGCTTGACCCCCATGACGATGGTCGTGTCGAAGCGCACCTACTCATGACTAGTTTCATGGATGGCTATACTTGGTGGATAATTGAAGATGAGGATGACGATGTTGAGGACGCCGACGGGGCAGGCAATGATGACACGGGGCAAGATGAAGAGATGATCGATAATGGTGGCGGGGAAGAGGCCGGACATGGCAGCGGAGAAGGGGTCGGACATGGCGGAGGAGAAGGGGCCGGACATGGCGACGGAGAGAATGACGTGGACTCCATGCAGCAGAGTTCGTCGGTACTAAGTTCAATCGTGCGGGACCCTCATGTTCAAGCATTGCTTCACAAGGAGACGAGTACTGAGAGAGCTACTTCTGGAGAGGAGGCTAAGCTGGAGCAACTGGTGGTAGACTCGAACACTCCATTGTATGATGGTTGCAATCCTGAGGTGACCCGCTTGAGTTTCATGCTCTAACTCCTGACGACGAAGGCTAAAAACAAATGGACCGACACTAGCCTCGATGAGCACCACAAGTACCTAAAGGATGTTCTTCCCGCGGGGAATCTATGTCCTACTAGTGTTGATGAGGCCAAGAAGATCGTGTGCCCTCTTGATCTGCCACACATTAGATACCATGCGTGCATCAATGATTGCATAATTTATCGAAAGGAGCACACAGAAAAAAACAAGCTATCTGGTGTGCAATGCTTCTCGATACAAGAAGGCCGGGAAGAAATGTCCCCAGAAAGTTGTATGGTACTTACCGATCACTCCCCGTCTCCAGCGGTATTTTGTAGATCCCAAGGAAGCAAAGCTAATGCGCTGGCATGCGGAGAGGAAGAATCTTGATGATGGAGATGATCCGAAGCTGAGACACGTCATGGATGGAAGCTAGTGGAGAGCGTTGAATAGCTTCTATCGGTATTTCGAATGTGATGCAAGGAACATCGTGCTTAGCGCGTGTACCGATGGCATGAATCTGTTTGGCAACCAGAACACCAACCATAGCCCATGGCCCTTGTTTGTCTGGATGTACAACCTCCCCCCTGGTTGTGCATGAAGTCGAAGTACATTCACATGAGCATGCTTATTCAAGGGCTGAAACAACCAGGAAATAATATTAATTTGTATTTGGTGCTACTTGAAGAGGAGTTAGATACGTTATGGAAAACACGGGCCAAGACATGGGATGCCAGCAAAGGCGAGTATTTCTACATGAGAGCCGCGCTGATCACGACGGTGCACGACTATCTCGGCTACGGATATGTCGTAGGCCAGGTGTGAAGGAAATATGCCCTAGAGGCAATAATAAAGTTATTATTTATTTCCTTATTTCATGATAATTGTTTATTATTCATGCTAGAATTGTATTAACCGGAAACTTGATACATGTGTGAATACATAGACAAATATAATGTCACTAGTATGCCTCTACTTGACTAGCTCGTTGAATTAAAGATGGTTGTGTTTCCTAGCCATAGACATGAGTTGTCATTTGATTAACAGGATCACATCATTAGGAGAATGGTGTGATTGACTTGACCCATTCTGTTAGCTTAGCACTTGATCGTTTAGTATGTTGCTATTGCTTTCTTCATGACTTATACATGTTCCTACAACTATGAGATTATGCAACTCCCGTTTACCGGAGGAACACTTTGTGTGCTACCAAATGTCACAACATAACTGGGTGATTATAAAGGAGCTCTACAGGTGTCTCCGAAGGTACATGTTGAGTTGGCGTATTTCGAGATTAGGATTTGTCACTCCAATTGTCGGAGAGGTATCTTTGGGCCCTCTCGGTAATGCACATCTCTATAAGCCTTGCAAGCAATGTGATTAATGAGTTACTTGTGGGATGATGCATTACATAACGAGTAAAGAGACTTGCCGGTAACAAGATTGAACTAGGTATTGAGATAACGACGATCGAATCTCGGGCAAGTAACATACCGATGACAAAGGGAACAATGTATGTTGTTATGCGGCTTGACCGATAAACATCTTCATAGAATATGCAGGAGCCAATATGAGCATCCAGGTTCCGCTATTGGTTATTGACCGGAGATGTGTCTCGGTCATGTCTACATAGTTCTCGAACCCGTAGGGTCCGCACGCTTAATGTTCGGTGACGATTTATATTATGAGTTATGTGTTTTAATGTACCGAAGGTAGTTTGGAGTCGCGGATGAGATCGGGGATATGACGAGGAGTCTTGAAATGGTCGATACGTAAAGATCGATATATTGGACGACTATATTTGGACATCGGAAAGGTTCTAAGTGATTCAGGTATTTTTCGGAGTACCGGAGAGTTACGGGAATTCGCCAGGGAGTATATGGACCTTATTGGGCCATACGGGAATAGAGGAGAGAGGCCAAAAGGAAGGAGGCGTGCCCCCCCTCTGGCCCGAATTGGACAAGGGGTGCAGCCCCCTTTCCTTCTACCTCTCCCCCTCTTTCCTTCTCTCCTACTCCTACAAGGAAAGGAGGAGTCCTACTCCCGGTGGGAGTAGGACTACCCCCTTGGCGCGCCCACCTCTTGGCCGGCCGCCTCCCCCCTTGCTCCTTTATATACGGGGGCAGGGGGCACCTCTAGACACAACAAGTTGATCTGTTGATCTCTTCCAACCGTGTGCGGTGCCCCCCTCCACCATATTCCACCTCGGTAATATCATAGTGGTGCTTAGGCGAAGCCCTGCGTTGGTAGCATCATCAACACCGTCATCACGCCGTTGTGCTGACGGAACTCTCCCGCAAAGCTCTGCTGGATCGGAGTTCGTGGGACGTCATCGAGCTAAACGTGTGCTGAACTCGGAGGTGTCGTACGTTCGGTACTTGGATCGATCGGATCGTGAAGATGTACGACTACATCAACCGCGTTGTGTTAACGCTTCCGCTTTCGGTCTACGAGGGTACATGGACAATACTCTCCCCTCTCGTTGCTATGCATCACCATGATCTTGCGTGTGCGTAGGAATTTTTTTGAAATTACTACGTTCCCCTTAAGTGGCATCCGAGCCTGGTTTTATGCGTAGATGTTATATGCAGGAGTAGAACACAAGTGAGTTGTGGGCGATACAAGTCATACTGCTTACCAGCATGTCATACTTTGGTTCGGCGGTATTGTTGGATGAAGCGGCCCGGACAGACATTATGCGTATGCTTACGCGAGACTAGTTCTACCGACATGCTTTGCACATAGGTGGCTGGCGGGTGTCAGTTTCTCCAACTTTAGTTGAACCGAGTGTGGCTACGCCCGGTCCTTAAGAAGGTTAAAACAATACTAACTTGACGAACTATCGTTGTGGTTTTGATGCGTAGGTAAGAATGGCTCTTGCTCAGCCCGTAGCAGCCATGTAAAACTTGCAACAATAAAGTAGAGGATGTCTAACTTGTTTTTGCAGGGCATGTTGTGATGTGATATGGTCGAGACATGATCCTAAATTTTTATTATGAGATGATCATGTTTTGTTGAAGTTATCGGCAAGTGGCAGAAACCTTACGGTTGTCTCTTTATTGCATAAGATGCAAGCACCAAACAATTGTTTTACTTTATCACTATGCGATAGAAATAGTTGCAAGAGCAATAGTTGGCGAGACGACCATGTGACGACACATTGATATAGATCAAGATGATGGAGATCGTGGTGTCCTGCCGGTGACGATGGAAATCATGACAGTACTTTGGAGATGGAGATCAAAGGCGCAAGATGATCATGGCCATATCATGTCACATATTTTGATTGCATATGATGTTTATCTTTTATACATCTTATTTTCCTTAGTTCGATGGTAGCTTTATAAGATGATCTCTCACAAAATTTCAAGGTATAAGTGTTCTCCCCGAGTATGCACCATTGTGAAAGTTCTTGGTGCTGAGAAACCACGTGATGATCAGGTGTGATAGGTTGTACGTTCAAATACAACGGGTGCAAAACAGTTGCACACGCGGATTACTCAGGTTAAACTTGACGAGCCTAGCATATACATATATGGCCTCAGAACACTGGAGACCGAAAGGTCGAGCGTGAATCATATAGTAGATTTGATCAACATAGTGATGTTCACCATTGAAAACTATTCCATCTCATGTGATGATCGGACATAGTTTAGTTGATTTGGATCACGTGATCACTTAGATGATTAGAGTGATGTCTATCTAAGTGGGAGTTCTTAAGTAATATGATTAATTGAACTTTAATTTATCATGAACTTAGTCTTGATATTATTTTGCAAATAATGTTGTAGATCAATAGCTCGCATTGTTGCTTCCCTATGTTTTATATGTGTTCCTAGAGAAAACTAAGTTGAAAATGATAGTAGCACTGATGCGGACTGGGTCCGTGATCTAAGGTTTATCCTCATTGCTGCACAGAAGAATTATGTCCTTGATGCACCGCTAGGTGACAGACCTATTACAGGAGCAGATGCACACGTTATGAACATTTGGCTAGCTCAATATGATGACTACTTGATAGTTTAGTGCACCATGCTTAACGGCTTAGAATCGGGACTTCAAAGACGTTTTGAATGTCATGGACCATATGAGATGTTCCAAGAGTTTAAGTTAATATTTCAAGCAAATACCCGAGTTGAGAGATATGAAGTCTCCAACATGTTTTATAGCTAAAAGATGGAGGAGAATCGCTCAACTAGTGAGCATGTGCTCAGATTGTTTGGGTACTAAAATCGCTTGAATCAAGTGGGAGTTAATCTTCCAGATAAGATAGTGATTGACAGAGTTCTCTAGTCACCATCACCAAGTTACTAGAACTTTGTGATGAACTATAGTATGCAAGGGATGACG
This sequence comes from Triticum aestivum, assembly GCF_018294505.1. Classification (NCBI taxonomy): domain Eukaryota; kingdom Viridiplantae; phylum Streptophyta; class Magnoliopsida; order Poales; family Poaceae; genus Triticum; species Triticum aestivum. Next base: position 491,190,777 of record NC_057810.1, read on the forward strand.
AAAACGATTCCCGAGCTCTTTGTGATGTTGAAATCAACAAAGGTAGAAATCAAGAAAGAGCATCAAGTGTTGATGGTTGACAAGATCACTAGTTTGAAGTAAAGGGCAAAGGGAAGAAGGGGAACTTCAAGAAGAATAGCAAGCAAGTTGCTACTCCAATGAAGAAGCCCAAAGCTAGACCCAAGTATGGAACTGAGTGCTTCTACTGCAAAGGGAATGGTCACTGGAAGCGGAAATACCCCAAACATTTGTCGGGTAAGAAGGATGGCAAAGTAAACAAAGGTATATTTGATATACAGATTATTGATGTGTATTTTACTAGTGTTCATAGTAACCCCTCAGTATTTGATACTAGTTCAGTTGCTAAGAGTAGTAACTCGAAACGGGAGTTGCAGAATGAACATAGACTAGTTAAGGGTGAAGTGTCGATGTGTGTTGGAAGTGGTTCCAAGATTGATATGATCATCATCGCACACTCCCTATACTTTTGGGATTAGTGTTGAATCTAAATAAGTGTTATTTGGTGTTTGCGTTGAGCATGAATATGATTTGATCATGTTTATTGCAATAAGGTTATTCATTTAAGTTAGAGAATAATTGTTGTTCTGTTTACATGAATAATACCTTCTATGGTCATACACCCAATGAAAATGGTTTGTTGGATCTCCATCGTAGTGATACACATATTCATAATATTGAAGCCAAAAGATGCAAAGTTAATAATGATAGTGCAACTTATTTGTGGCACTGCTGTTTAGGTCATATTGGTGTAAAGCGCATGAAGAAACTCCATGCTGATGGGATTTTGGAATCACTTGATTATGAATCACTTGATGCTTGCGAACCATGCCTTATGGGCAAGATGACTAAGACTCTGTTCTCCGGAACAATGGAGCGAGCAACTGACTTATTGGAAATAATACATACCAATGTATGCGATCCGATGAGTGTTAAGGCTCGCGGCTGGTATCGTTATTTTCTGACCTTCACAGATGATTTGAGCAGATATGGGTATATCTACTTGATGAAACATAAGTCTGAAACATTTGAAAGGTTCAAAGAATTTCAGAGTGAAGTGGAAAATCATAGTAACAAGAAAGATAAAGTTTCTATGATCTGATCGTGGAGACGAATATTTGAGTTACGAGTTTTGTCTTCATTTGAAACAATGTGAAATAGTTTCGCAACTCACGCCACCTGGAACACCACAATGTAATGGTGTGTCCGAACATCATAATCGTACTTTACTAGATATGGTGCGATCTATGATGTTTCTTACCGATTTACCACTATCGTTTTGGGGTTATGCATTAAAGACAGCTACATTCACTTTAAATAGGGCACCATCAAAATCCGTTGAGACGACGCCTTATGAACTGTGGATTAGCAATAAACCAAAGTTGTCGTTTCTTAAAGTTTGGGGCTGTGATGCTTATGTGAAATAGTTTCAACCTGATAAGCTCGAACCCAATCGGAGAAGTGTGTCTTCATAGAATACCCAAAGGAAACTGTTGGATACACCTTCTATCACATATCCGAAGGCCAAATATTTGTTGCTAAGATATATCCTTTCTAGAGAAGGAGTTTCTCTCGAAAGAAATGAGTGGGAGGAAAGTAGAACTTGATGAGGTAACTGTACCTACTCCCTTATTGGAAAGTAGTTCATCACAGAAAACGGTTCCTGTGACGACTACACCAATTAGTGAGGAGGGATAATGATAATGATCATGAAACTTCAAATCAAGTTACTACCGAACCTCGTAGGTCAACCAGAGTAATATCCGCACCAAAGTGGTACGACAATCCTATTCTGGAGGTCATGTTACTTGACCATGGCGAACCTACGAACTATGAGGAAGCAATGATGAGCCCAGATTCCGCAAAATGGCTTGAGGCTATGAAATCTGAGATGGGATCCATGTATGAGAACAAAGTATGGACTTTGGTTGACTTGCCCGATGATCGGCAAGCCATCGAGAATAAATGGATTTTCAAAAAAAGACTGACACTAATGGTAATGTTACTGTCTACAAAGCTCGACTTGGTGCGAAAGATTTTCGACAAGTTCAAGGGTTGACTATGATGAGACTTTCTCACCTGTAGCGATGCTTAAGTCTGTCCAAATCATGTTAGCAATTGCCGCATTTTATGATTATGAAATATGGCAAATGGATGTCGAAACTGCATTCCTGAATGGATTTCTAGAAGAAGAGTTGTATATGATGCAACCAGAAGGTTTTGTCAATCCAAAAGGTGCTAACAAAGTGTGCAAGCTCCAGCGATCCATTTATGGACTGGTGCAAGCCTCTCGGAGTTGGAATAAACGCTTTGATAGTGTGATCAAAGCATATGGTTTTATACATACTTTTGGATAAGCCTGTATTTACAAGAAAATGAGTGGGAGCTCTGTAGAATTTCCGATATTATATGTAGATGACATATTGTTGATTGGAAATGATATAGAATTTCTAAATAGCATAAAAGGATACTTGAATAAAAGTTTTTCAATGAAAGACCTCGGTGAAGCTGCTTACATATTGGGCATCAAGATCTATAAGATAGATCAAGACGCTTGATAAGATTTTTCAGTAAGTATATATCTTGGCAAGTTTTGAAATAGTTCAAAATGGATCAATCAAAGAAGGAATTCTTGTCTGTATTACAAGGTGTAAAGTTGAGTAAGACTCAAAAACCCGACCATGGCAGAAAATAGAAAGAGAATGAAAAGTCATTCCCTATGCCTCAGTCATAGGTTCTATAAAGTATGCTATGATGTGTACCAGACCTATTGTGTACCTTGCTCTGAGTTTGGCAAGGGAGTACAATTTTGATCTAGGAGTAGATCATTGGATAGCGGTCAAGAATATCCTGAGTAAGGACTAAGGAAATGTTTCTCGATTATGGAGGTGATAAGAGAGTTTGTTGTAAAGAGCTACATCGATGCAAGTTTTTACACCGATCCAGATGACTCTAAGTCTCAATCTGGATACATATTGAAAGTGGGAGCAATTAGCTAGAGTAGCTCCATGCAAGAGCATTGTAGACATAGAATATTTGCAAAATACATACGGCTCTGAATATGACAGACCCATTGACTAAACTTCTCTCACGAGAAAAACATGATCATACCTTAGTACTCTTTGGGTGTTAATCACATAGCAATGTGAACTAGATTATTGACTCTAGTAAACCCTTTGGGTGTTGATCACATGACGATACGAACTATGGATGTTAATCACATACAGATGTGAATATTGGTGTTAAATCACATGATGATGTGAACTAGATTATTGACTCTAGTGCAAGTGGGAGACTGAAGGAAATATGCCCTAGAGGCAATAATAAAATTATTATTTATTTCCTTGTTTCATGATAAATGTTTCTTATTCATGCTAGAATTGTATTAACCGGAAACTTGAGACATGTGTGAATACATAGACAACCATAATGTCACTAGTATGCCTCTACTTGACTAGCTCATTGAATCAAAGATGGTTGTGTTTCCTAGCCATAGACATGAGTTGTCATTTGATTAACGGGATCACATCATTAGGAGAATGGTGTGATTGACTTGACCCATTCTGTCGTGGAATTAACACGTCAGATGTCCTTAGTGCGAGGACTTGGTTGCGAGGCCAACGCATCTATGTGGTAGCTTGAGAGGGGTTGAGCGGAATCGAGAGACGCAACACAAGACAAGGGTTTAAACAGCTTCGAGCCCCGGGAAACATCATCCGGTAAAAGCCCTACATGCTGTTTGAGGCTAGATCTCATTATCATCATGAGGGAGTCGCCATAAACCGACTCTCCTCTAGTTGTGTCTAACCCTAGAGATTGTTTCTTGATCGTCCCCCTTTGAGGATCCCTGCCCCTCCTTATATATGTTCAAGGGGCGGGTTACATGTGGAGTCCAACTCGGACTTTAACTTAAAATATTTTGACTTCCCTTCCTGGGCTTCTTAACGTCTGCCGGTTTAACATTGTCTGCCGGTTTATCCTTATATGCCAGTTTAACATTGCCTGCCGGTTTAACATTGTCTGCCGGTTTAACATTGTCTACCGGTTTACCACCAGCCGGTTTACCATCTGTCTTAGCCATTTGTCTTGACTGTCTGCCGGTTTACCACCGGCCGTTTTACCGTCTGTCTTAGCCATCTATCTTGACTCTCCGCCGGTTTACCATCCGCCGGTTTACCAAGTCCCAGCCGGTTTACAACTCCAGCCGGGTCATACCGCGGGGTATATCCCCGACATTAGCCCCCAGTTAAATTTGGATTTATCCATGTTAAACTGATCCTGATCATCCTTAAGTCCTTGTCACTTCCTTCTTATAGAAAATCCGGTTTAATAGGCCAGCTTCATAATCAACTTGCAGACACTGGTTTCTCATAAAAAATATATTGTGAAGAATAACTCCTTTGATTCAGCTCCCAATGCTTAAAAACAATATTGGTCCTTGAAATACTCATCTGATCTTCAGCCGGTTTAAGGACGTAGAACTTGCCGGTTTGTCATTGCCAAGATCACCTGTTTATAAATATTTATAGCACCGGGTCATACTTGTAGTTAACATCCAGCTTGAAAATATACCTCTTATATGCCTATCACTTGTAGCCTCCAAGTCTTAAGAAGGTAGCATGGTAACAGCTTAAGACTTGCTTCAATATAAATATCACAATCTTGAAGAAATCCAGTTTGTTCATCTCAATCATTAGTCAGAATTGAGTATTCCACATATGTAGCCCCCAAGTGCCGGGTTGTCATGCTTGCAGCAACCTGGGACTTGTAATTTCCTGATGCTCATAAAAACTTCAACCAGTGTAGCCCCCAAGGGCCAGGTCATTATGCAATAATGAGCAGGGACTTTGTAAATATAATCATGTAAACTTTGAACAACAACGGTGTAGCCCCCAAGGGCCGGCTCAATAAGATAATATTGAGCTGGGACTTTGATATATACTTCAATGAAAATAACATCATATGATATAACCCCCAACATGGGGCTTGAATTCACGTCCACAAGGTTAAGAGTCGTGTGCTTTACCAACTGAGTAGTGGACCCTTCAATGTAGTGGATAAAAAAATCTTTGTACCTTAGATTGTTGACAGAGGCTATTGGTAGCCCCCAAGGGCCGACTCATTACGATGTGATGAGTCGGGTCTTCAATAAGGCGAGCAAACAATGACTTTGCATTAGCCCCCAAGTGTCATGGTGCATGCTTGCAGCGACATGAGACTTGCATATTTGATGTAAACTCAACTTAAATAATGTAGCCCCCAAGTGCCAGGTCGTAAGCCTGCAACGAATTGGGACTATTCTTTGTAGAATAAATCATACCCATTGATAAAATAATATCCAATGCGCTGAAGCAACTTTGAAAACCTCAATCATAATATTGGTTATTGATAACCATAATAAAAATCCAGCCAAGTTGGCTATTTGAATAATATACCCAATGATTTTATAAGCGCATGATTCCAATGGCGCAATCCAAATATATACTGGCGACTTATAGTCCAAAGCCAGGTCGGGTCAATAAACACCGGATTATAAGTGATTATTAACTGACAACTTGTAGTTGAAAGTCGAGCTGGGTTAATAAACACCGGGTTAATTTGATAACTGATAGTCCTGCCGGGTCAAAAGACACTGGTTCAACATAAAATTTATCAATAAAAAAGTGGCAAACGCAAATAAAACCGTGTAGTCGAGGCTTTTTGAGGGCTGCCAGGCCCAAATTCGAGGCTTTTTGTGGGCTGCCAGGCCGCTGAGTTGAACCATTTAACAAAGCCTTTTAAGATGGACCTCCAACTAACCAATCACCATTTTAACTTTGACAAGTGCAGGGTCTCAATGAGAGTAACTGTCAAACGTTCGGAGGGCCGTGCCAGGATGACCTGGATAGGAGTGTCTTACTTGATGAAGGCAGGTTAACCCGGGGTTTTAGGTAAATATACCAGGCTTCCAATCCGTGGGTCGATACCCAGCTACAAGGGTCCATTCAAACTCCTTGGTATTTGACACAAGGAGCCCCCAAGTAACGTGATGAGCTGTGCTCATTGGGTGTCTATGTTTGAGTTGTGCATAGCATCTAGACTCTCTTTGGCCCCTTGGGTGTGAAGCTCCCAAGCTATGTTGTGGCGTGATAGCCGATTTGACGGGTAGTACTCCGCTTTGTCAGCTGAAGCCCCCATGTGACCAATAATATGATAAGCCAATAAGGCGGGATACCGATGTTTGAACTGTGCATCATGGCAACAGGTCCTCTTCGGCAACTTTTAACTTTTTGCAAGAGATAATATCTTCTTGAACCGGGATTTTGAACCGGATATTGACAGCTTTAGAGACTTGTGGGAGATAGATTTCCCCTTGAACCGGATTGTAAACCGGAATCCTTTCTGATGATCCAGAACTTCTTCATTGAGCCGGGATTTTGTAGCTGTCATATACTTTCTAAGCCGGAAATTTTCTGACGACCTTTAAATTTTCATCAATATAACAGTGACCTCCGGGACCGGGTTATCTTTCCCTTCAACATCATGGGGCACTTGAATTTGCTGAAACTGGCAAGACTTGCTGAATCATATCATCGTAGCCCCCGAGTCTTAAGATGACTCAAGGAGTTGTCTTGAGATTCTCCATACTTGACCATAGCAGAAGGTATATATCCTTGGTGTTGATAACGTGATGTAAATCCACAGAAGGTTGAGGTGACTGCGGCGGGTTATAAATGATCCCGTATGAGCCGTGTCAGCAACTCGGCCAATGGTTCCTTTTAACTGGCTGTTTGAAGTTAACCAAACTGTAGTGGCAGTGATTTGTGCGCATGCCCATTAAACTATCCAGCGCAGACATCGGCTGATGATAACTTTCCTCCAATGTGCTGAAAGAAAACCGGGCTACCCAAGCAGTGACTTGTTTTTATTCAATAAAATAGCTCATCCAAACAGATGCAGCCTGATGTGTTCATGTAGACCAGGCCTCGGGGGCGGCGATTTGCACACGCCCATTGACAACGAACAGACACGATCCCAGCAAGCTGATGTGGACCGGACCGCAAGGGCAACAGTTTGCGCGTGTCCATTCATCATATGATATGTCCCGGATTATCCGCAGGCGGAATATTATCAATCCGTGCTCCATATCTGTGGTATAAACCACATTTGTAGTGAATAATGTTCCTGACTGGACTGGATGACGGATGATCAGTACATAGCGTCCATGAATAATCCATGGTGATTCCAATGGCGCTTTAATGTCTCTCTCGAGGAGACCTTAAACCGGGGTGGCTCTTGTTTTTGATTCTCACGTAGACGTTGGTGCTTAGCCCTTCACATGGGTGGTTGGAGCAATTTGAGAAGACAAAATTTTGAAGCAGCAGTACACCTTGCTTCTTTTCCTTGCGTGATAAGATATCATGATGACCTTGCATCAGCTTTTTTGGGACTTGTGCAGCAACACTAACATTTTTATCTTGAACTGCTCCTGGGCTCTCCTCCTAGGTGCCTTGTCATTAAACATCTGACTGTAAAGGTCCAAATTATCCGAACTTCATCCGGGTGTTGAGTGCTATGAATCCTGTCACGAGCATATACTGTACCTGCATGTCGACTATGCACCAGTAGCGTTGGGGCATGCCGTATGTCCACTATGCACCCGTATGTTCAGATTGAATCAACTTCATCAGGGGATTTCGAGTATGCAGCCTGATGTACTAGTACAGGGCTTCAAACGCCTCAAGTCTGAAACTTGTATCCAACAGCGACAATATCTGGTTAGCGGCCGGTGGATCGTGGACGCGCCCACGACCACTGTAGCAGAGGCGAGCTGACCCAGGATGGCACTAGAAGGAGGGCTCGAACCAGCAGCGGCTCCCGCGACCACAGCACCACAGCAACAGCACCCGCTACCTCAGCGGCTTTGGTTTATAAGGATGAGCGGAAGCGGACATGGTGACCCGGCACGGGTGGTAAACCGGAGCCCATGGTGACCCGGCAATGGCTCGAACTGAGGTGAACCGACGACGGCGGTTCATGGAAGAGCACGGCTGAAGTGGCGCAAGGTGATTCAGGGCATCACGAGGAAGAAGGCGACGGCAATCTTGGCGACTTGGCATCGGCGGTTTGAGGCAACAGGGCCGGCCGGCGCGCTTGCTGCGACGGCAGGAGGCCCCTGGCAGCCTAAGGCCTGGGACGGCGGTTCATCGAAGGCGGCGATTCAAGGCCGCGCCGGTGCGGTCGACCGCAACGGATGGCGAGGACGGCAAAACTGGGGCGCGTCGGTGGAGGGGCACCGGCCAGGCAAGGCGCCGGCTTGAAGAGCCACACCGGCGGCGGCAGGCGGAGAAGCGGAGGCAGCTGCTCGGAGCACGGCGACGCGGGAACCAGCCTGGAGCAACGTCAGTCGGAGGCAGAGGCGCCAGGCGAGAGCCATCCCGGTACAGCCACAGAATCCATGCCCACGATTCAGTAATGGTACAGGCCGGCTTCTGAGGCTTCGAATCATGACAAAGGCGCTGTTAGTAAACCGGCGCGTGTGGACAGCAGAGGCGAAGTACGACAGCATGAGGCCACGGCGGTTTGAGCAGGTAAGGCGCTGAAGCAGTTTGGAGGAGGCAGTGACTTAGCCAATATAGAGCAAGGCCGCGGCGAGGGCGGCTTGTTCCTGAAAGCGGTCCGAGGGCGAGGAGGCGAAGGCTGCCGTGGCGCGGGCGGCACTCGCCGGTGGCTCTTGGACGGCCGCGGCTCCAAGCAGAGGAGCGGGTCAACGAAGATGGTGAGGCTGTGACAATCATTCAACGCAGAGGCAGGTCACAGCGCAGGGGTGAATTGGTGGCGATTCGGCGAGGCGCTCGGCGATGACCCGGCGGCGATTTGGCGGGGCCGCTCCATGGTGACCCGGTGGCGATTCAGCGGCGCTGGAAAGCCGCGGCATTGACAGCGGTTTGAGGTGGAGGCCGGTGCGGCTCACAAGCGTGGCTGGAGGCCGGGTCGACGAAGCGCGGCCGAGCGGTCATGGAGGAGTAAGCGGACAGCGCGGTGGTCCGCTGCGCTGTGGACGCGCGGCCGTGGGGGGTCCGGGTGCGCGGTGGTGGAGGCGTAGGGCGGGGCCAGCCCCGGAGATGGCGGTTCGCCTTGCTGGCTTGGGGTCAGAACGGTGGCGGAGGCCTCGCATGTCGGAGGCAAGGAGGAGGCCGGGACCGCAGCAGAGGCGGATGCGTCAGGGCCCCAGCGGGGCAGCAGCTGAAGCGGCAGAGGTAACTCGATGACTTGGCGAACGAGGCCGACTCACGACCAGGGCCCCGGCGGGTTGACGTGCGGTGGTAGCACACGGCGTGGAGAGGCGGAGGGACAAGCCAGCGGTGGTTTGAATCCGGGGCGCGGCCCAGTAGCGGCCCCCGAACGGTGTTCGACTGGCGGGACAAGGCAGCGGAGATGGAAACCGGCGACCCGTCGCGCTCTCGTGGAGGTGGTGAGGCGGGCAGCCAGTCAGAAGTGAACCAGCTTGGTGGTTTAACGGGACCGCGGGCGTAGTGACTCGGAGTAGCGCAAACCGGCAGGTTGCAGGTGCGGCTGAAGCCAGCGGGTTGAAACGGCCAAGGTCATTCAGCGGGCCACAACCGGGATGGAAACGATCCGGCAGCGGCGACCGGGTTGGAACTGGCGCGAGGGTTGCAAGAACCGACCAGCGCGGCGACTTGGTCCGGGCTCGCGGCTGTGGAGATGAGGGCGCGCGGCCGGCGGTTCAAGAGCAGCGCCATCTTCGACCGCTCCGGTCAGGGCAGGCTTGGAAATCCCCACGATCCAATCCTCCTCCGAGTCGTGGTTGACCCGTCCTCTTTTTTTTAAACCGTCTTCAGCTAGCACTTTCCTTCTTGACGTGACGCGTAGTAGCATGTGGACTCGTATTGGATCCGATGTGCTTCGGTGTTTGTCGCAGCGAAAGTTTTTGTTGATCTCGTTGATTTGTGGCGGCTTAGATGCAGCCCTAACTCCTGATCTCAATCTTGTATTTGATGTTTCAAACTTGAATTATGACTATGATCATAACTCAAAGAATTTGCCGATTCTTCTTCATTGGATGAATTGCGAGCTTCTCGAACCCTTGGATGAGATCCCTCCAAGAACTCAACACCACCATGCGCGGGCCCCACGGTGGGCGCCAACTGTCGTGGAATTAACACGTCAGATGTCCTTAGTGTGAGGACTTGGTCGCGAGGCCAACGGATCTATGTTGTAGCTTGAGAGGGGTTGAGCGGAATCGAGAGATGCAACACAAGACAAGGGTTTAGACAGCTTCGGGCCCCGGGAAACATCATCCGGTAAAAACCCTACATGATGTTTGAGGCTAGATCTCATTATCATCACGAGGGAGTCGCCGTAAACCGGCTCTCCTCTAGTTGTGTCTAACCCTAGAGATTTTTTCTTGCTCGTCCCCCTTTGAGGAGCCCTGCCCCTCCTTATATATGTTGAAGGGGCGGGTTACATGTGGAGTCCAACTCGGACTTTAACTTAAACTATTTTGACTTCCCTTCCTGGGCTTCTTAACGTCGCCGGTTTAACATTGTCTGCCGGTTTAACATTGTCTGCCGGTTTAACCTTCTATGCCGGTTTAACATTGTCTGCCAGTTTAACATTGTCTGCCGGTTTATCACCAGCCGGTTTACCGTCTGTCTTAGCCATTTGTCTTGACTCTCTGCCGGTTTACCACCAGCCGTTTTACCGTCTGTCTTAGCCATCTGTCTTGACTCTCCGCCGGTTTACCAAGTCCCAGCCGGTTTACAACTCCAGCTGGGTCATACCGCGGGGTATATCCCCGACACGTTTGGAGATGGAGCCCGAGGTACTGCTCCGCTGTGATGGAGGGTTTCGTCGTTGGAGCAGCTCCATTGAGTTGTACGACGCCAAGGCTGAAGCAGGACAAGAGAGACAACGAACAACGTTAACCTGAGTGGAATTCTAATAGCATCTCCAATACATGACGTAAAATACATAACCACAAAGTGCTAGATGTATAATACATCAGCCGCTCATCTCTGAACTTAACTGTCGAAACTGAACTTAACTGTCGAAACTGAATTTTGCTGTCGAAACTGAGTTTTGTTGTCGAAACTGAACGCATTAGCAAGGTGAGGCTACACGTCAGTCGACTGACCTTTTCATCTCTGGTCAGTCGACTTTGCAGCCGTTGGATACGAAATTAAGGGCCTGCCGTTCATCTTCAACCTCCACCCCCCTGAGCCGCCAGCCACCACCGGCCAAATAGCAGCCCCCCACCGCCCGCGGCCGGCGGTGCGCCGCCCCGCCCGCCCCAAAAACACTCCCCATCGCCGGTCCGCCGCCGCCCCGACCATCCCTCTAGGCCCTCCATGCCGAGCTTTTTCTCTGGAGATCCCCACGCCACCGCCCCGCTAACGCCCCGCCACCACTGGCGACCACCGCCCTCATCCTGAACCCTAAGATAGATAGTGGGGTACCTCTCCGGCGAGCCCACTCTCGCTGCGACTGGTTCTTCGCTCACCCCGGCGACCCCCCTGAAAATTGACTGATCCAAAAGTCGATTCAGTCGACTGAAGTGTAGCTAAATCGGAGCAACATCGCAAGCAAGAGCAAGAGCGAGAGCAGCAGCGCGAGCAAGAGCAATAGCAAGAGCAGACCAGGCAGGGGACCGAGAGCAAGAGCAGAGCAGGCAGCGCGAGCGAGAGCTAAAGCAGCAGCATCTCCTATTGATGTGGATGTCGCCGCCGAGGGAGCGACGCCGTGGAGGAAGTGGCCGGCGACGCCGCCGTGGATGGAGCCGCACTGTGTCGGCTCGGGACCGAGCGCTGGCAGCACCGTGAGATCGAATCAAGATGAAAATGCGGCAATTAGTGTACAAACTCTTTGGTGGCGCCGATTAGGCTGCGGCTTCATCCGAGGAAACAGTGATGATGATGCTCTTTCGGTGGTGCAGGTCAAGACATCGGTGTGGGAATGGAGGTGGCGGGAAAGACGAGGGCAACGTCGGGGCAGCTCCTTGGAGGTGGAGGACGGGGTGGCTGAACCGACCGGACGATGAGATCGACGACGGATCCTCATCCGGTAGGGTGGATGAGGGACGTCGAGGTGTTGCTGTGGACGACGTCGTCGGGGAAGAGGCTCCGGCTAGGTGGCGGACGGAGCAAGGTGTGGGGTTTCATCGCGGGTTTTCGTGGCCTCGGTGTACGAATGGGTGGGCGGATGGGATGGCAGTGGGGAACCATGGCTTAGAGACACGCTTGTCCGAAATGTGGGGTAAGTTACGAAAGTACCCCCACCAATTTGAGGTGGTTCTTTCGATTCAGGGGTACCACCGGCATTTCGCGTGTCGGGATTTCACAGGAGGTGGGAGTTTTCGCGCACGTTGTAATTTCGGAATAGCAAGGCACGGGTTGAGATAGAGGGAGTTGTCGGAGCACAACGAGACAAAGATATATCTTAAATATTTCGGGCTGACAAGGCGCGGGTTGAAAGTTCCGGACAAGCCTAACGTGTACTGTACTGTACCAAATCAATGTGCACTACAAATGTCATTCAAAACTTTGAATTCATGTTATGTTCAATTAAAATATTTCGCTACGTGTATAGTGCATGCAACCTACTACTCAAATGAACATTTTAGTGCATTCCAAACGTATATACTACCGCTTCAATATGAACTAAATTTGAATTCGTTTCTCTATTTGAATAAGATCTACAGTAATGATTGTTGTGAAGTCAAAGCATTTGAATTCGTTTCTCTGTTTTAATAAGATCTAAAATCATCATTATTGTCAAGTTAAACCATCGTTTGTGTATTATCTTCATAGCACACCACATGATTAGTCTCGAGTTACATATGAACTATGTGTACTATATGAACTTGAACTAGATTTTTTGAATCCACTTTATTTTGATTTCAAATCACATTACATTTCTAGCTCTAGCTAGGTCTTCATAATCTAAACCATGTCTCATATGTATAATGTGTTTATCACATTATGTATGGTGCCCCGCCCCCTACGCCTACAAGTATTTAGATGTGAGTTGAAAACACCACACATTACCACAAATTCAAATAAAATGTGATATATAGTATTGTTTAGATTGATCGATATTTAGTTGTAAGCTGCAAACGCCACACATTATCTCAAAATTCAAATAAAATGTGAGATTGTTTGATGTATAGTATGGTTTAGATTGTTCGGCATTTAGCTGTGAGTCGCAAACGCCATGCATTATCACATTATGGTATAACATGTGCACATCACGTGTATCACCGCTACATTCATGCATGCAATGTTTAAAACACTATGATCTCCTATTCAAATATATGAATCCGCTTTCATATCAAATTATGATCTTTGTTAGTCTCTTACACGCACACAATCCTCTAACCTTTATAGCTACCACTAGCTTTCTCTCGTGCATGCACACGCCCTCCCCGCCCTCCCCTCCTTCGGGATTCTATCCACCGGGCACATTCATTTTTTTCTTTAGGTCGTTCTCCAGAGTCTCCACAACTCCTTTCCGACACACACCCATCGCTAAACCTCTCCAGCGATGCCTGCCTACAACATACACACACACACCTTCAATCTCCTCCTTTATGTGTCCTTGCCTCGTGTCTCTCATACGGCCAGACACACGTGTAAACTCTCGCCCCTCTTTACATCGATCTCACAACCGCAAACTCCCCCCCTATCTAGCTAGTAGTTGGGCCTCTCGCACCACCTCCTAGCTCCATTCTCTCTGTCTATCCGTCTCGCTGGGCCTTATTTTCCTCTAACAAATGGACGTACACCGACCGATCTCTCGCTATACATATAGCTAGCTAGGTCCTTATAACTCGTTTTAACCAACGCATCAATCGATCTACCTAATTAGTTGTGTCTCTCCCTTCCTCCGACAAACAACAATTGATCTACCGATCTAGTTAGGTTTGCTTACAAAACACACGGTTCCCCTTCATCATCCATGGATGCATCCCGACAGATCTATCACGCACAGGCACACACAGAAACACATCCCCACTCTTATTGATAACATTGCAGTTCCACCCTCAGTTTGTCTAGTAGGCCTCTCCCAACATCTTCGAGAAGCAACTCCATCACTCATCCAACACTCTACCCCTCTCCCTCCCTCTCTCTCTCCTCTTTCTCTCTGTCCCATCACATTTCCCGTCCTTCAGTTATGCATGGATGTCGACCGATCTCCCTCAAGACATAGCTGGGTCTCTCCTTCTCAACACATATACGAGTCGTTCTACCTCTATAGTTAGGCCTCTGCCTACCCCTCCCCCACCCCTCCCCCCCACACACCGATAAATCGAGCGCTCTAGTCATGTCTCTCTACCACACACAAACTTGACATGTGCCCTCTAAAGTTCCGGTAGGCCAGTCGCCCTATATCTTTGACTTGCACACACACACACACACACACACAATTTCGATGGCTCTCTTCATCGATCTCGCACCCACCCACTTGATCCTTTCTTCGACTCTATCGATAGCTATGACCCCTCCATCTCTTCTCGTGGATTTCCCGACCCTCTATGTATGATATGGATAGGCCTCCATTTCACACACATTGCATGCAAAATTTTGTTTGAGATGTCATCGACACATATTCCCACAAATAATTCATGAAATCAAACCCCCACCCCCACCCCAAAACAAAAAACACTCACGAACGTGGTTTGTACCTCTCACACACACCCATGTAGGTGGGGGACGTGCATGAAGAGAAGAGGTGCATGCATGGTGCACGTACTCCCATCTCTTTCCCAACCACACCCGCGCGGGTACACGGTGGAGCTCATTTCTGTACAAAAAAGGCAGCCCACGTGGTAATTTGGCAGGTGTACTAGTTGTCCACTTGGTGGAGGGAGGATCGTCTACCACGGGTGAACAAACAAATTGCGACATGACGTGTTATGTTAATTTAAAAAAAGAGGCAAACCATGTGGGGCCTACCTTAGAGGCAAGGCTCTATACACCGGAGTACTTTTGATGTGTCCCGTCAAATCGCATAACAAGGGGAAGCTTGCTTAGTACGCCGTCTCCCCCGCCCACGGGCGCGGTGGCTCGCAGGATGAGGTGAAGCTTGCTCCGCCTTACGCCCGCTCCCTCGCCCATGCGCGCGGTGGCGCGTAGGACGAGGAGAAAAATTTACTACTCCCTCCGTTTACTCCTCGTCCCTACTACCTTGGTTATAAAGATTATATCATATTGTTTGGAATATATATGTCCTTTAGTAGATTTCAATATGAACTACTAGTACATACTCCAAACGCTGTTGTATATAGATGTATTTTAGAGTGTAGATTCACTCATTTTGCTCCGTATGTAGCACTCTCCCTCGCCCCTCGACCCTCGCCCACGTAGTGGACGTGCAGCAATTCATTCGGTCTCATATAGCCAGAACGATATATACTGCACTACCATTATTGCTCGACTTCCCGAAGAGGCGAAGAGCCAATCGCAAGGTTAATATTTTGGAGATGCCAAGTGCAAGGTTATAGGAGAACGAGTAGTAGGTGCCGCGTCATTTATAAATAAAGTTTTTTTTCTTCAGTGGCACGTACGCAATATGATAGGTTCATATGGAGAGAAAAGGAAACCGTTCCACTATATACATAGTCAGGACGGGCCAGCCTACACGGTTGCTTGCTGGTGTTGCTCTTGTAGGGGAACGTAGTAATTTCAAAAAAATTCCTACGCACACACAAGATCATGGTGATGCATAGCAACGAGAGGGAAGAGTGTTATCCACGTACCCTCATAGACCGAAAGCGGAAGCGTTAGAACAACGCGGTTGATGCAGTCGTACGTCTTCACGGCCCGACCGATCAAGCACCGAAACTACGGCACCTCCGAGTTCTAGCACACGTTCAGCTCGATGACGATCCCCGGACTCCGATCCAGTAGGATGTCGGGGAAGAGTTCCGTCAGCACGACGGCGTGGTCACGATCTTTATGTTCTACCATCGCAGGGCTTCGCCTAAGCACCGCTACAATATTATCAAGGACTTTGGTGGAGGGGGGCACCGCACATGGCTAAGCAATCAAGAGATCAATTGTTGTGTCTTAGAGGTGCCCCCTTGCCCCCGTATATAAAGGAGCCAAGGGGGAGGGGGCGGCCGGCCAAGGAGGGCGTGCCAAGGGGGAGTCCTACTCCCACCGGGAGTAGGACTCCCTTCTTTCCTAGTTGGAGAAGGAGAAGGGGGGAAGGAGGAGGAAGAGGGGAAGGAAAGGGGGGGCGCCGCCCCCTCTCTTTGTCCTATCCGGACTAGGGGGGAGGGGGCGCGGCCAGCCCTTGCCTCCTCTCTTCCTCTCCACTAGGACCCATGTAGGCCCAGTAAGCCCCTCGGGGGGTTCCGGTAACCTCCCGGTACTCCGGTAAAATCCCGATTTCACCCGGAACACTTCTGATATCGAAATATAGGCTTCCAATATATCAATCTTCATGTCTCGACCATTTTGAGACTCCTCCTCATGTCCATTATCTCATTCGGGACTCCGAACAAACTTCGGTATATAAAAAATCATAAACTCATAATATAACTGTCATCGAAACCTTAAGCGTGCGGACCCTATGGGTTCGAGAACTATGTAGACATGACCTAGAACTGTTTCCGGTCAATAACCAATAGCAGAACCTGGATGCTCATATTGGCTCTTACATATTCTACGAAGATCTTTATCGGTCAAACCAGATAACAACATACATTGTTCCCTTTGTCATCGGTATGTTACTTGCCCGAGATTCGATCGTCGGTATCCAATACCTAGTTCAATCTCGTTACCGGCAAGTCTCTTTACTCGTTACGTAATGCATCATTCTGTAACTAACTCATTAGCTACATTGCATGCAAGGCTTATAATGATGTGCATTACCGAGAGGGCCCAGAGATACCTCTCCGACAATCGGAGTGACAAAACCTAATCTCGAAATACGCCAACTCAACATGTACCTTTGGAGACACCTGTAGAGCTCCCTTATAATCACCCAGTTACGTTGTGACGTTTGGTAGCACACAAAGTGTTCCTCCAGTAAACGGGAGTTGCATAATCTCATAGTTGTAGGAACTTTGTATAAGTCATGAAGAAAGCAATAGCAACATACTAAACGATCAAGTGTTAAGCTAACGGAATGGGTCAAGTCAATCACGTCATTCTCCTAATGATGTGATCCCGTTAATCAAATGACAACACATGTCTATGGTTAGGAAACATAACCATCTTTGATTAATGAGCTAGTCAAGTAGAGGCATACTAGTGACGTTTTAAGTTTGTCTATGTATTCACACATGTATCATGTTTCCGGTTAATACAATTCTAGCATGAATAATAAACATTTATCATGAAATGAGGAAATAAATAATAACTTTATTATTGCCTCTAGGGCATATTTCCTTCAGCTCTCTTCACACTCTCTCGCACAAAATGACTGTGGACACATCTCTAACATCCCGGTGGATCACGTCCGCTTGGGGAAGGGGTGGATGCTTAGTGTAGATACGGTGGCCGTCGCCGACGGCGAAAACCCACTGTCGGCACGGCTCGATCAAGGGTCCCCGCCGTTCTCTCTCACAAAGCCGGTGAGGTTGCCTTCGTCCCTTGCTCACTGCCGCGACGTGGGCAGTTGCTGCCTCCCGCCGCCCTCCTCAAGGTTGAGCTACGTCCCTCAGGTACAACTCCCTTACAGCCGACTTGCACCACTGCTCCAGTTGCCCACATCACTCCTTATGGATATTTCTCTGCTTCTTTGCCCCGCACATACCTCATACCTCTACTGGCTTCTACGTACTGTATTTGTGATGAGTTTATGTCTCATCAACTAGTCCCAGTAATCTTATTCTAATCACGCTTCTTCAATTTCTTTGCCACAGGGATGCTCATCTCGATTTTGGTGAAACTGCACAAAATGATCCGATGGTTAAAAGGTTGCAAACTTCATTTATTAAGAAGCTCGAACGTTGCCAGCAATTTGAAGCCTGGTTAGGGTTCACAGTTCAAGGGTTAGGGACTGCATGGATCATTTTTTTCTTTAGCTGCCTCTGTTCCAAAATAAGTGTCAACTTTAGTAGTAGTACAACTTTGTACTACTAAAGTTTGCACAAAGTTGAGACACTTATTTTGGAATGGAGGGAGTACATATTTGATATGATCTATCAATCATTGAGATGCAATAGCATGCATGTTAGTCTCCTTTGTATTTGATGAAATGTTGCAACGGGCAACCTTGGACGCAAGATGCATGTAACAGAAGGTGGAAGCTTCATAGCATTGTAGAAATTTATCTCGCTGATAAATTATAGTACATAGTTTACTAGTATTTCCTCCATTCCTAAATATAAGTCTTTGTAGAGATTTCACCATGAAGCACATGCGGATGTATATAGATGCATTTTAAGTGTAGATTCATTCATTTTGTTCTGTATGTAGTTCACCTAGTGGAATCTCTACAAATACTTATCTACTCCCTCCGTCTAGGTGTGTAAGTCATCTTACGAAAATCAAATAATCCCAAAACACTTAGGCACGGTGCATTAAATTCTACCTTGTTTCTTGTTTCTTGACATATCAACCAATAAGAGATGTGGGGTGTGCATGTTTTCAATGACTTGAGACTACCAAACATGACATGCAGTGGTTAGTGCATTGCATGCAATGTTATTAATTAGCAAATGAACATTAAGTTCGCTCGTTTTCCCCTCCTCCTTGGTCACGGTGCACAACCTAAGATGACTTACTCACCTAGATGGAGGGAGTACTAGTAATAGCTAGCCCCCACTACTAGGAATTCTCTATCCTCTCCTTGAGCCACATCATCAAAATTGATGTAGCCATTAGATTAAGTAAATCAGTCCATAATAGCCGTCTGATCTAGACGTCGAGAGGCTCCGCACTAAGCCACATGCAAGCATGCAGAAATACCGTGGCACATGCATGTGAGTGGGTTTGAAATCACATCAACATGTCTGCATGCAAGCATGCACCGGTAGCATGCATGTAAGTGAGCTTTTAAGTCCCACTAACATGTCAAAAAGAAAAATATAATCCCATTATGCAGTAGGAGTTGGCTGATCTTTTTTCCTTACGTGGGATGATCTAAATGATGATGGGAGTTTATTTAGTTTGGCTACCACATTTGTCATGCGGTTATAGAGTTTTTTTAGTTCTATGAAATCGATAATTTTGCGCAGAGAGATATACCGCTGTTTCGCGGCAACGCGCGGACTCATCTAGTAATATTTAGGAACAGAGGGAGTACTATGTAAAGAGTTAGCTGTCGCATGGTGATAGTGTGAGGTGGGCCATGTAATCACTGAGCCTGCGTGTTTTCATTGCTCTTGCACTCCTCCGTTGTAAGAATGGAGAAAATTGTAATCTAGTAGTAGTAGTACCTCCTTTCGCCGAAAGCGTGGGACATCCAGCAGCCCTACCACCTCAGTAATGAAGTCCAATGAGCCGTCAAATCACATAGACCCAACAGTAAGTTGGACGGACGAAGCAACCATCACTCTTGCGCCAGTGAGAGGTCATGTCCGCTCTGCCCGGGCATGAATGCGGCACCGATTCTTTGGAGCGGCGCTGACCGTTTCAAGCGGGAAGCGCGCACGGGCGATGGAGGGGTGTCGGTGTCAAAACCGGCGGATCTCGGGTAGGGGGTCCCGAACTGTGCGTCTAGGCGGATGGTAACAGGAGACAAGGGACAAGATGTTTTACCCATGTTTGGGCCCTCTTGATGGAGGTAAAACCCTACGTCCTACTTGATTAATATTGATGATGTGTGTTACAAGAGTAGATCTACCACGAGATCAAGGAGGCTAAACCCTAGAAGCTAGCCTATGGTATGATTGTTGTTCGTCCTATGGACTAAAGCCATCCGGTTTATATAAACACCGGAGAGGGCTAGGGTTACACAGAGTCGGTTACAATGGTAGGAGATCTACATATCCGTATCGCCAAGCTTACCTTCCACGCCAAGGAAAGTCCCATCCAGACACGGGACGAAGTCTTCAATCTTGTATCTTCATAGTCTTGGAGTCCGGCCGATCACGATAGTTCGGCTATCCGAACACCCCCTAGTCCGGAACTCCCTTAGTAGCCCTTGAACCAGGCTTCAATGACGACGAGTCCGGCGTGCATGTTGTCTTCGGCATTGCAAGGCGGGTTCTTCCTTCGAATAATTTATAGAAGATTGTGAACACCAGGATAGTGTCCGGCTCTGCAAAAATAAATTCCACGTACCACCATAGAGAGAATAATATTACACAAGTTCAATCTGCTGACGTATTTTGTGGCGCGACGTCACACCACTATCAAGCCTTTACTCAAATTGTTTTTATTGTTCCACCTCAGCGCGTTTAGCGAAGCGGTTTCCTTGGCACGTCTTGTCGAAGCAGAGATCGTGTTCCCCTTATTCCGGGATTCCCATCAATATGGACGTGGGTAACCCAACCGCACCGTTGATTGTGATGCTTGGGAGATAAGCGAGTTTTACCAGGCTGGTGGGGACACATGTTTTTGTCCGCCCGTATAAGGGGATAAAGATCCAACCCTTTTACCTGCGCCTTCTTCCTCCTTGGCTTATCCATCTTCGCGAACTCGAGCTCTAGCGCCCAAGTCCGCACTTCTCACCTCAACCTTCTCCAACTATGTCCGGAGCGGGAGGCAAGTGGATGGCCTCCTCCGTCATGGAGGGGCAGATCCAGAAGCTGCGCGACGCAGAATATTTGTCCAGCAACATCGCACACCGGCTCCCCGACGAGGGAGAGCTCAATCCCACCCCCAGGCCCCATGAGAGGGTAGTATTTCTTCCCCATTTCCTCCGCGGACTGGGCTTCCCACTTCATCCCTTTGTCCGGGGGCTCATGTTCTACTACGGCCTAGATTTCCATGATTCGGCCCCGAATTTCATCCTCAACATCTCGGCGTTTATCGTCGTGTGCGAGGCCTTCCTCTGCATCCGGCCCCAGTCTGGGTTGTGGCTCAAGACCTTCAGTGTCAAGCCGAAGGTTGTGAAGGGCAGCCAAGCGGAGTGCGGAGGCGCCATGGTGGGCAGGATGTCCCACGTTACTTGGCTGGAGGGCACTTTTGTGGAAACCATCAAGGGGTGGCAATCGGGGTGGTTCTACATCACCGAGCCGCGTGACCCTGATTGGGCAGCGGCCCCCAAATTCAGATCCGGCATCCCTACACGGCTCACCTCCTGGAAAGAGAGTGGCCGGATCTGGGGGGATTCGGAGGAGCTGACCGGACTCCAAGCCTGTATCCAGAAGCTGGTGGACAAGAAGCTCTAGCTTGTCAACGCAGTCCAGGTCATGCTCATCCACCGGATTCTCCCGTGCCAACGACGGGGTTTCAACATGTGGGAGTTCGATCCGGCGCAGCACCAGACTCTGAGCAGGCTCTTCGACACTACGTACGAAGATGTCTGGAAGGTGCTGTTCGAGGGTGCCGAGGCTCCCGCATCCACTACCGAAGATCACGGATTCAGCTCGCAGCGTCCGGCTGACGAGGTAAGTGATTTTTTCCTTTACGGAACACTTGTTTTCCATAGTTTGACTCTATGCGGGATCTAAACTCCCTTTACCTTTGACAGCACTGGTTGTCGAAGGCCGAACAGACCATCTGTCCGGCCCCATTGCCAGAGGACCCAACGGACGCCCGCCTAACGGGGCTGCTGGCTTCGGCACCCCACGTGGTGCCGGAGAAGAAGGCCAAGAAGAAGGCCACGGGTACTCGAAAGAGTTCCTGTTTTCAAGTGTTATCGGATGATGAATCCGAGGCCGACTCCTCCCACCAAGGCGAGGAGAAGAAGAAGAAAGCCTCTCCCCCAGCGGGGGGAGGGAAGAAAAGGAAGGCCTCCCCAACAAGGAAGGCCGAAGGGTCCAAGAAGGGAAAAACTCTTCCCCCAGACTGCTCTGCCAACGCCAGCGACGACGACGAGGACTGGCCTCCAAGGGCCAAGCCCCTTGCGAGATCATAAGTATCCGGACTCCCGAATAACTTCAAGGTTTTTCCTTTTCGCCACATAATGTCTTTCTAATGACGCATACAACCCTGCAGTCCGCCCAAGGATGATCTTCCCGCTTCGTCGAGCGGGTCCTTAGGTGCGTCGGATATGGATTCTCTTCCGACTGCCTCCACCCCCCGTGACGCGGACGATGCCGAGGTGCGATCCCAGGAAGGGGCCCACCAGGAGGAGGAGGCCCCGGAGGTGTCACAGGACAACCTCCCGGAATTTGCACTGGACTCGGCCCCGGAACCCACAGTGGCTCCGGAGTCCGGCGGGCGACCCCTTCGTAAGAAGGGCAAGACCGTGACGCCGGCAGCCTCCGTCCAACTGGAGGCGCCGGATAACTTGCTGGAGGCGCTCAATGGCGCCTCCATTGAAGAGGAGCACCGCGCTGTTATGAGCGCGGTGATTCAGAAGGTTTAGCTCGCCAAGAGCGGGCTGACCGAAGCCTGCAGCAGCCTTCTAACAGGCTTTGAGGTAAGAATTTCGATATATGTAAAATAGTACCGCATAGACAGTAGCCCCTGATGCTCGGTTCGGTGTTTGGAAAGAAGAGCCGGACTGAGGATCTAAAAAGATATACGCAGGAGTCATAAAAAATATGTCAATATGGGATTGCAGGCTGCGCTGCTGACCTCTGCCGCACTGACTGCGGAGGTCAATACTTTGAAGGAAAGCCTCGAGCGGTCCGAGAACGAGCTCGGCCGTGCCAAGAAGCAGCTTGAGGGCAAGGAAGGTGAGTAACACCTTATTAAAATTGTACCTTACAGAAAAGGATCTTGGTTGCAAAAAGAATGACAAGGATAACGTGGGCATTGCAGGGGCCACTAACGAGGTGGCGTCCCTGAAAGAGGCGGTGGCCGCGGCCGAACGCAATGCGGCCGTGGAGCGCACCGAGCAAGAGAAGCAGGAGGCGCGGGTGGCGGAGGTACAACAAGAGCTCCAGGATCTCGTGAAAAAATATGAGAGCCTGGAGCATGACTCGAAGACTCGAGAGTCTGATCTTGCAACGGCTCGTGAGAGTGCCAAAGTCGCTATGGCCGAAGCCTACAAGGCCCTCCAGGAGATCGAGGCGGTGAAGAAAATAGCAGCGGGTAAGGCATTTTTCATGCAAAGTAAGCATGTGAGTGTTAATTACCTGTTGCTTACCCGAATTCGGAGCTCTCCAGGAGCGTTCGCAGATCTTCCTCACAGCGTGTCCGATGCTGACGCGTTCTACCGGGCCGAGGAGGGGAGCTCGACGGAGAAGGTCTTCTGGTCTCAGTATGCTGAGGCCGGACATCCGGTGCCCCTTAGTGACCAGCTGAAGCAGCTGGTCGAGCTCCACAAGGCATCCGAACAGGCCATGAAGGGCCTCATAGTTCGGCTGTGGCCTAAGGAGGCCATGCCTGGGAGCTACTTTGGCCTGGTGCGGCGGCTGGTGGATGCGTGCTCGTGGGTTGAAGTCATCAAGCCCTCTGCCTGTATTGAAGGTGCCTGTCGGGCCCTTGCCCGCGCAAAGGTGCACTGGGGCAAGATGGATGCCCAGAAACTCGTGACGGACCCGCCACCAAAGGGCAAGGAGCATCGCACGCCTGAGATGTATTATAAGAGTGTGCTGAAGGGCGCCCGCACTATTGCGGGTGAGTGCTCCAAAGATGTAATATTTGAGTAGACTCGCATTTTGTTATCCTGTGCGCTGAAAATTTAGTTCATATGCGCTAAGCAACGCTTGTTAATTTAAAATATTACCTTCTGTGCGGTTGTTTATCAAATCTGAGAGATGGCAAGTCGTCGGCTTCAGCCCCCATGCCGCGAGTGCTGGGGTGTTCGGGATAAACTTGAGCACTCTTGTTCCCATTTTTGGGTCCATCTAGGGAGGCGCTCAACACAGCGAACAAGGCAACCGGACTTATAATGCTTGAACACCCTCACTTAGCCATAGAATTCTATAATTTTAAATTTTGGCGAAGCCCCTAGTCTTCGGAAGGCCGAATTTGGGGCGCTATCCACGCCTGGGCCGGACAAGATCCGGCTCCTCGCTCTAAGCGGCATAAGTCTTTAAGGACTGGCAAAAAACCTCTCGAACAGCGACCGGCTCTTGCCTCATCATGACGGTCAGTTTTAGCTTTCTCCACTGAGGCGTTAACCCAGCTCAACTGGGGCGCAATCGCAGTGGTTCTCCCAGTGCTACCTTAGCCGATACAATGGAACGTAAGGTACCAAAACATGGGAGCCGGGCAAACCCAACTATTGACCCAAGACATGATTCGGAGCCAATGCATATAATGCTATAAGTTCGGGGTGCCGCACTTGTGAAAGTGTTCGGACTTATCACACCATGATGCGGGAAACATAAGCCCCTGGTGTGTTTTAACCGTACCAAAGTGTACGGATGCAACATGTCGTAAATGAACGTATGTATAAAAAAGAGATGCAATTATAAGCAAAAAGGTGCTGCATTGTTTTATTCAAGAAGTGCTGATATGAATGCAGAACGATACAAATAGTGCGATAAGCAAGGGACGGGACTGTTAAACATGTCCCCCTCCAGGGGTAGGCTGCGGAGTGGTGTATAAAACAGATTTAATGCCCGTAATGGAGACCACCTGGATATTCGTTGTAGCCTTTATCCTTCCCTGGCTGTTGCATCGTGAGTTCAGCAGGTTTGCTGCCGGACAGGGCCTCTGACGAACGGAGTCCCGTGGGTTAAAATAAAAAGGAAAAAAAAGAACGACACACTTGAGAGCCCCTGGTGTGGGTGAGCCGCAGTCTGGGCTTATCGTGGTCGTGCCCCTCTCCCCATGCCCATGGTATCTTCAGAGCGTAATGGTGTACGCGAAGGACCTGTTTTGATGTTTTACAGGGGCTGGGGTTGGGGCCGCAGTGCTACGCATGCTCGGAACATGCCAGGTGGTCTTGTTGTAGGTTACTCCGGGCGCGCTTAGCTATGTCCGGCCGCTTAACGGCTGGACTTGAGAATTGCCTTAAGAGGCTGCATTGTCCTTCTGCCGCGAGAGCCGCTGTATGTTCCTCCGTCCGGAGAGAACGTTCAGTGTTTCCGTTGACCGTGATGACTCCTCGAGGGCCTGGCATCTTGAGCTTGAGGTATGTGTAGTGCGGCACCGCGTTGAACTTTGCAAACGCGGTTCGTCCGAGTAGGGCATGATAGCCGCTGCGGAACGGAACTATGTCGAAGATTAACTCCTCGCTTCGGAAGTTATCCGGGGATCCGAAGACCACTTCCAGTGTGACTGAGCCTGTACAATTGGCTTCTACACCTGGTATGACGCCTTTAAAGGTCGTCTTGGTAGGTTTAATCCTTGGGGGGTCTAAGCCCATTTTGCGTACTGTATCCTGATAAAGCAGGTTCAGGCTGCTGCCGTCGTCCATCAGGACTTTGGTGAGGTGAAATCCATCGACGATTGGGTCTAGGACCAATGCGGCGAATCTGCCGTGGCGGATGCTGGTGGGGTGGTCCCTTCGGTCAAAAGTGATCGGGCAGGAGGACCATGGATTGAACTTCGGGGCAACTGGGTCCATCGCGTATACATCCCTGAGTGCACGCTTCCGCTCCCTTTTCGGTATGTGCATTGCGTATATCATGTTCACCATCCGCACCTGTGGGGGGAAACCCTTCTGTCCTCTATTGTTCGGCGGTCGGGTCTCTTCCTCGTCATCGCTATGCAGCCCCTTGTCATTGTTTTCGGCAATTAACTTGCCCGCCTGCTTGAATACCGAACAGTCCCTGTTGGTGTGGTTGGCTGGTTTTTCGGGGGTGCCGTGTATCTGGCACGAGCGATCGAGTATTCGGTCCAAATTGGACGGACCCGGAGTGGTTCTTTTGAATGGCTTTTTCCGCTGACCGGGTTTAGAGCCTCTAAATCCGGCATTGACTGCCGTATCCTCACTATTGTCGCCGTTGATGCGGCGTTTGTTTTTGTTATGACGCGACCTGCCAGTTCGGTCCTTGAAATCCAGACTACCAGAATTTTTGCTGAGGTTGTTGCTGCGTGCTAGCCAGCTGTCCTCACCCGCGCAGAAGCGGGTCATGAGTGATGTGAGCGCTGCCATGGATTTCGGCTTTTCCTATCCCAGGTGCCGGGCAAGCCACTCGTCGCGGATGCTATGCTTGAAGGCCGCGAGGGCCTCCGCATCCGGACAGTCGACGATTTGGTTTTTCTTGGTTAAGAACTGTGTCCAGAATTGTCTGTCCGATTCGTCTGGCTGCTGAATTATGTGGCTTAGGTCATCATCGTCTGGTGGTCGCACATACGTGCCTTGGAAGTTATCGAGGAATGCGGCTTCCAGGTCTTCTCAACTCCCAATTGACTCTGATGGCAAGCTGTTAAGCCAACGCCGGGCTGGTCCTTTAAGCTTGAGGGGGAGATATTTGATGGCGTGAAGATCGTCACCGCGGGCCATGTGGATGTGAAGAAGATAGTCTTCGATCCAAACCGCGGGGTCTGTTGTGCCATCATAAGATTCAATATTGACGGGTTTAAACCCTTCGGGGATTTGATGATCCATTACTTCATCTGTGAAGCATAGTGGGTGTGTGGCGCCTCTGTACTGGGCGATATCGCGATGGAGCTCAAGGGAGCTTTGGCTATTTTGTTCGGCCCGGCCAGACTTACTGTGTCCGGCGCGACGGTTGTCGTCATGTGTCGTGGGGCGCCCACGCGATCCATAGATCGATCTTGATTGTCTTGCCCTATCCTCCAATATATCTCGCAAGTCCGGAGCGTTCCCCTGTGGCCTCGTGCTTTTCGAGTGATGCCGGGGTACGGGTCTAGTGAAGGGCCTAGAGGCCTCTCTGTCACGACCACGGGGTGGTCGGTCAGCCGTATTGTCTCCTGGTGATGCGGGTTCATACGCTTCCTCCTCTAATTGGGGGAGCAGCTTGTGTTTAGGGTAGCTTTTGGAGGGGCGTTCGAGCTCATGCTCTTCGGCCGCGAGGACTTCAGTCCATCTGTCGGCTAGCAGATCTTGATCAGCTCTAAGCTGTTGCTAGTTTTTCTTGAGGCTGTTCGCCGTGGCCATACGCCTGCATTTAAAACGCTCTTGTTCGACGGGATCCTCAGGCATGACGAATTCATCGTCGTCGAGGCTTGCCTCGTCTCCGGAGGGAGGCATATAATCCTCTACCTCTTCTTCTGCCGCTCTCTCATGAGGGCTAGCGTCTCCGTCCTCCTGCGCCGGATCTTGCTG
The DNA here is from genome assembly GCF_018294505.1 of Triticum aestivum. Lineage (NCBI taxonomy): Eukaryota > Viridiplantae > Streptophyta > Magnoliopsida > Poales > Poaceae > Triticum > Triticum aestivum. The sequence goes on from NC_057810.1 coordinate 491,217,993, forward strand.
GAGTGGGTTGTCTTCGGCACTGTCCGGTGTATTATTATCTCCGGTGCTGGAATCTTCATTCTTGCTGTGGCGGGATTTAGAGCGGCGCCGCTGACGCCGGTGCTTGGGCTGTTTCTTGGAGGCGTCATCCTCCGCTGTTCCTTCACCATTCCCATCCTTTGGGATATCCACCATGTATATGTCATATGATGAGGTGGATTTCCAGTGCTTGGTGGGCGCTGGTTCTTGGTCGTCTCCGGCATCGTCGTCCATACCATCGATGTCTTCGGAGTCGTAGTCTAGCATGTCGGTTAGATCGTCGACAGCGGCTACCAAGTGGGTGGTTGGTGGGCTTTGAATTTCTTCGTCGTCCGCATCCCAAACGTCCTGACCGCAGTCCGGCCAAGGTTCTCCTGATAACGAGAGATACTTCAGCGAACTCAAGATGTCGCCGAAAGGTGAGTGTTGAAAGATGTCCGCTGCGGTGAACTCCATGATCGGCGCCCAATCGGATTCGATCGGAGGGGGTGCGGGAGGTTCGGAGTCCGGCGAGGAGTCTGGCACCTCGGAGTCATGAGCTTCATGAGGGACATGGTCAGTGTTCGGCTCTATCGCTGTAGAGGTTGCAGCCCCCAAGGCGGTGTCTAGCCATCCATCCTCGACCTGCACAGCCTGCTCCGAATTGAAGATCGGAGGGGGTTCGAGTGCGGCCTCCAGGGTACTGTCCGGCTGCAGAGCTAAATCATGCTCGCCATGACAGTGCGGCATGCTCGGCTGTGGCTCGAATCCATCAAGGATCAAGTCCCAACGGATGTCAGCCGTGAAGTTCAAACTTCCAAATCTGACCCGACGGCCAGGGGCGTACCTTTCGATCTGCTCCAGTTGGCCAAGCGAATTGGCTCGCAGTGCGAAGCCGCCAAATACGAAGATCTGTTCGGGGAGGAAGGTCTCACCCTGGACTGCATCGTTGATGGTGATCGAAGAAGCCATCGAGCCTATCGGTGATGACACAGAGGAACTCTCAATGAAAGCACCAATGTCGGTGTTAAAACCGGCGGATCTCGGGTAGGGGGTCTCGAACTGTGCGTCTAGGCGGATGGTAACAGGAGACAAGGGACACGATGTTTTACCCAGGTTTGGGCCCTCTTGATGGAGGTAAAACCCTATGTCCTGCTTGATTAATATTGATGATGTGTGTTACAAGAGTAGATCTACCACGAGATCAAGGAGGCTAAACCCTAGAAGCTAGCATATGGTATGATTGTTGTTCGTCCTATGGACTAAAGCCATCCGGTTTATATAGACACTAGAGAGGGCTAGGGTTACACAGAGTCGGTTACAATGGTAGGAGATCTACATATCCGTATCGCCAAGCTTGCCTTCCACGCCAAGGAAAGTCCCATCCGGACACGGGACGAAGTCTTCAATCTTGTATCTTCATAGTCTTGGAGTCCGGCCGATCACGATAGTTCGGCTATCCGGACACGCCCTAGTCCGGAACTCCCTCGAGGGGCTTTGGGTGGGCCAGGCTGGTCGGGAGCGGGCGTGGCAGCTGTCCACATGTCCCTACCGGACACGCCCGGAAACGAGAGGATGCACCGACTCTCGCAGCTAAAATCGTACACTACACACCATCTCTCTGTAGGAGTAGGTCGATCTGTCGCACTCTCTAACACACACATGCTGTTAAACACACACGCACCTTGGTCCAGTTGCACTTTCTAACGTGACTTATTACACCTAGATGGAGGGAGTAGTAAGTATACGAGATACAGTGGCACACTGACTTAATTCGAATACAAGTGCCCAAAATTTGTGTGCATGTTATAATAAGGATTCACTTAAAATAGTACATGAGTGAACAGGGGATCAATTGGATAGTGTTCCCAAGCAGTAGAGAGATGTGTGAGGTAAGATACACCGTTGGCGCTTTTAATTTTTTTTATTAATTTGTTTGTTTCACCCTCTAACTGGTGGGACCCAACGTACTACATGGAGAGAGGTAAGGCAACTAAGGCTGCATTATTTCTGCACCACTGTGGATAGTCTTACCACCAAAGCCACATGACACGATTATGATTGAAATCCCAATGACTCCCACACACACACAAAAAAACATGTCATGCTTGTCACACGAATGCAGGAATGTATAAAAGGTTATTTTCCTCTCGTTGAACATAACGGGAGGGTTGTGTAGCTGGTTAGCCTATTCGCTCATCAAACTTGAGGTCTCGGGTTCGATAACTACACTTGAGCATAATTTGTGCTAGGAGGATTCTTTGACTGGTCAAAATGCTTTCAATGGTTTGCACGCTTCACACTCTCTCTCCAGTATATATATACATGTTGGAGCCTCAGCGCTTGCAGTTGCTCTCTTCACACTCTCTCGCCCTCTCCCACTGGAGCCTCAGCGCTTGTAGTTGCTCTCTTCACACTCTCTCGCCCTCTCGAGATCTAAACAATACTTCATTAGCCTCTCTCTTCCCTCACTGCTGCTCAAAGAGCAGGCACGATCCGTCCGTCGGGAAGGGAAGGAGGCTTAACACTATCGCCGTTGGCAAGGGAGGGAATCTACTATCGGCGCAGCTGTTCACTTTCCAGCCAGCAGCGGTGCGGGAGGGCCTCCGACCCCTTCTTCTTTGCCGCCGTCCCATCGCCCATCGAACCATGCCCCAAGAACCTTAAGGTATAATTTACTTACTCCACATGCATTGCTCTAGCTGCATGTATACCATGAATCTAGGACGTGGTTCAAAGAGGAAAGGAGTGGGGGAAAGTAGTGGGAAAAGTTGTATATAGCATGAATCTAGGACGTGGTTCAAAGAGGAAATGAAGGGGGAAAGTTGTATAGCATGAATCTAGGACGTGGTTCAAAGAGGAAATGAATGGGGGAAAGTAGTGGGGAAAGTTGTATCGCATAAATCTAGGACGTGGTTGAAAGAGGAAAGGAAGGGGCGAAAGTACTAGTTCAAAAAGGAAAGGAAGGGACAAGGCTGTAGAGTTTGAGCAGGACTAGATTTGCTACGCTCACATAGGGAAAGGTGTCTAAAGATAACAAAACTAGGACCAACACAAATATGCTCCTTGGTTGTTTGTTCTTTGTTGCAATAGACTGTGCATGACCATAGTACATCGGTAGATGCACATGGTACTAGTGCGTCCACTGTCCCGTGCAACTCATTAGGTGTTGTTAATCTAAGGCCCTGTTTGGTTAAAAACTGTAAGTGGGCTGTAGTAAATTCCATTAGAATTCAAAAATGGGCTACAAATTCTTACAAATCTCAAACGGGCTATAAGTTCTCTGCCACACACTTCTGGCCTTATTAAGTTGACACGTCCCCTAAAAAAACAGAGTTGACGCGTATGCAAGGGTTTGTCAACTTATAATCAACACACGGTTCTTGCAGCAGTGGCCGTTGGATGTCCATCCAACGGATGCCATGCTTCTTCTTCAATCTCGGATATTCTAGCTTCACCCGCCCAAAAAATGATTCCTCCCCCTGACATCTGGGGTGCACCATTTTGGAAGCTGACCTATGGGCCTACTAAGTTGACGTACCAAGGGCTTTGTCAACTTAGTCAATATAAATGATTCTAGCTGCAGTGACCATACGATGTCCATCCAATGGCCGTCGTGCTTCTTCAACCTCTGGTCTTCTTGCTCCAGCCGCCCAAAGCAGTGTCGGTCGTGCCGCCTGCTCCTGCCTCCCGTGGCCAGCTGTGCTACCGCGGAGGCCTCACCGCCCCCTACTACTCCCACTGCTGGCCAGGCCATCCCTCCACTCACCCACACCCCCTGTTATTATGCGGCGACGGCAGCGCAGCCGAATCAGTGAACCCTCGTACTCCTCTCCGCGTGTGCATCCACTGCCGCGTCTTCCCTGGCTCCGCGTCGTCCCCTTCCTAGGCCTCGCCGTCGTCCACCGCCGTGGTGCTCTCGGCGCGGCGTCGTGAACGTGGTCAATGAACAACTTCCATCGGACGTGGACTGTACGTGGAGAGGCTGACAGCTGGGTCCACGGCAGCCGCAAGGAAGTGCCTCCTTATTACGTGCAAAATAATTATTCCTCCACCTGACAGCGGGGACCCACCGGACGGGCCACCGTATTTTACGAAAAAAATGATTCTCCCCCTGACTGCTGGGACCCACGAGCTACATCTTTATACGCAAGAAGTGCGTACGAAAAAAAAAACGATTCGCCCCCCGACTGTTGAGACCCACCAGCTACACCTTCGCACGCAAGGAAGTGCGTCCGGGCAAAAAAATGATTTGCCCCCTGACTGCTGGGACCCAGTAGCTACACCTTAGAACGCAAGGAAGTGTGTCCGGGCAAAAAAAACCAAAACGATTTGCCCCCATGACTGCTGGGACCCACCAGCTACATCTTCGCAGGCAAGGAAGTGCCTGACAGTCGGGACCCACCTGGTTGAAGCATACGTAGCGTTGTCATTCTGGTCGCGGACGTGTACGTACATACTGGTCGATGTAGAGGCGCACGCGTGTCATAGTAGAGGCGCGCACGTGTCGTAGTAGAGGCGCGCATGTAGCATGTACACGTACGTACAACGGCCAGGGTGCAAGAAAGAAAACATGGCCACGTACGTACATACGGGCGGGGTCTTGAACGCCTACTCACGCATACGTACGGCCAGGGCTCGTGTACATGGCTGGGTCGGAACAGAGAAACAATGTCGTCGTCGTGTTCATGGGGAGGCAATGGAAGGCGTCGTGTTCATGGGGATGCAACGGAATGCGTTGTGTTCATGGGGAGGCAACGGAATGCGTAGTGTTCATCGGGAGGCAACGGAACACGTGGGAGCCTACCAGCTGGGTCGGAACGGAATGTGTGGTCGTGTTCATCGGGAGGGCTTGGACGGAACAGGCGATGGAAACGAGGCCCGGCGTACCGCGGAACGGAGGAAATGGACCTCCTATGTTCAAAACGGGGTCCTGTTGATCGGGAGGGGTGTCGCATACCACAAAACGGAGGAAATGGACCTCCTACGGTCGAAACGCGGGTCCTATTGATCGGGAGGGGTGTGGCGTACCGCAAAACGGACGAAACGGGGGTCCTGTTGATCGGGAGGGGTGTGGCGTACCGCAAAACAGACGAAAAGGACTTGTGTTGGAGCGCTACGGTTGAAACGGGGGTCCTGTTCATCGGGAGGGGTGTGGTGTACCGCAAAATGGTACTCCACGGGATACTGTTCATCTCCACCGTTGACCTCCTCTAGCCTCCACGGGCCTGCAGTGCAATCGCTCGGGTTCAGTTAGAGCCCAACGCCTCGCTCGGGTTCAGTTAGAGCCAACGCCTTGCACACACGCATGTACGTGTATGAGAGAAACGCGCATCCCTCGGCCCCCGACCTCCCACCGTAACCGGGAACTCCCTGAAATTTTCCTCGCCCTCGCTTCTACCACAGTTTTTCCCATCATGGACGGCCCAAAGAATGTCATGCAGCTGCGTCTCCGGCCCACCCAGGACGAAAAGCCCATTTTCTATCATGATTTTTTGTCATAGAAGTAAGAGCCCACCACATCTATGATGAGACTGGGCTCCTACTTCTATGACAGAAAATCGTGACAGAAAATGGGCTTTTCGTCCTGGGTGGGCCGGAGACGCAACTGTATGACATTCTTTGGACCGTCCATGATTGAAAAAACCATGCATGGTAGAAGCAAGGGCGAGAAAAATATCAGGGTCTTCCCGGTTACGGTGGGTGGTCGGGGCCGAGCGATGCACGAAGGTTTGGGCGTTTCTCTCGTACACGCATGCGCATGGGTGCAAGGCATTGGGCTCTATAACTGAACCTGAGCGAGGCGTTCGCCTACTGAACCCGAGTGATTACACTGCAGGCTACGCATTACTGAACCTGAGCGATCGATCGATGGCTATTTACTGAACCCGATCGAGCGATTCCTTCGCTACTGCTGTTAACTGAAGCCGATCGATGCTGCCTCTGGATGAACAGTGAGCGTTGCTGAAGGGGGGTTTGGATGAACAGTTCCCGGTGGGGGTGGATGAACAGGACCCCGTGGTGTTGCCTCTGGATGAACAGGACCCCGATCGATCAAGCCGGTTGGGGCTGGATGAACAGGACCCCGTGGAGGGCTGGATGAACAGGATAACCCCATAGAGGGCTGGATGAATAGTAGATGGTGGAGGGCTAGATGAACAGTAGCTCGTGGAGGGGTGGTTGAACAGGAGCCCGTGAAGAGGGCTGGTTGAACAGTAGCCGGTGGAGTAGCGTGCGGTGGAGGCTAGATGAACAAGAGCCCGTGGATGAACAGTCGCAGGTGGAGGTTGAATGAGGTTGATGGTGGATGAACAGTAGCCCATGCAGGCTGGAGGAGGTCGATGGTGGAGTCTCGTTTTGCGGTACGCCAGACCCCTCCCGATGAACATGACCCCCGTTTCGACCGCAGCGATCCAACACAAGTCCGCTTCCTCCATTTCGCAGTACGCCACACCCCTCCCGATCAACAGGACCCTGTTTCGACCGTAGGAGGTCCAACACAAGTCCGTTTCCTCCATTTTGTGGTACGCCAGAACCCTCCCGATGAATAGGATCCCGTTTCGAATGTGGCCGGTCGAACACAAGGCCGTTTCCTCCGTTCTGCAGTACGCCAGGCCTCGTTTCCATCGGCTGTTCCGTCCAAGCCCTCCCGATGAGCACGACGACGCATTCCGTTCCGACCCAGCCGGTTGGCTCCTCATGAACACGACGACGACAATGTTTCTCTGTTCCGACCCAGCCATGTACACGAGCCCTGGCCGTACGTATGCGCGAGTAGGCGTCCGTGACCCCACCCATATGTACGTACGTGGCCATATTTTCTTTCTTGCACACTGGCCGCTGTACGTACGTGTACATGCTACGTGCGCGCCTCTACTACGACACATGCGCATCTCTACATCGACTAGTATGTACGTACACATTCGCGACCAGAATGACAATGCTACGTATGCTTCGACCAAGTGGGTCCCGACTGTCAGGCACTTCCTTGCGTGTGAAGATGTAGCTGGTGGGTCCCAGCAGTCAGGGGGCGAATCATTTTTTTGCCCGTAATATGGACGCACTTCCTTTCCTGCGAAGATGTAGCTGGTAGGTCCCAGCAGTCAAGGGGGAAAAGTTTTTTTTCGTGAAATACGGTTGCCCGTTCGGTGGGTCCCTGCTGTTAGGTGGAGGAATCATTATTTCCCACATAATAAGGAGGCACTTCCTTGCTGCGGTCGTGGACCCAGCTATTAGCTTCTCCACGTACAGTCCACATCCGATGGAAGTCATTCCTTGACCATGTTGACCACGCCGCGCCGAGAGCACCAGGGCGGTGGACGACAGCGAGTCCTAGGAAGGGGACAACATGGAGCCGGGGAAGACGCGGCAGTGGATGCCCACGTGTAGAGGAGTATGAGGGTTCACTGGTTTGGCTGCGGTGTGAGGCTGTCGTCGCCGCAGAATAACACGGGGTGTGGGTGAGTAGAGGGATGGCCTGGCCAGAGGTGGGAGTAGTAGGGGACGGTGAGGCCTCCGCGGCATCACAGCCGGGCACGGGAGGCTGGAGCACGCGGCACAACCGGTGCTGGTTTGGGCGGCTGGAGCAAGAAGACCAGAGGTTGAAGAAGCACTACGGCCGTTGGATGTACATCGTACGGTCACTAGAGATAGAATCATTCATATTGACTAAGTTGACAAAGCCCTCCGTTCCCATCAACTTAGTAAGCCCACAAGTCCGTGTCCCACTAAGGCGGGTCACAGCTAGCAGGGGGACTATTCATTTTTTTGTTCGTAACCAGGAGGCACTTCCGGTGGGTCCGAGCTCACAGCGGGGGAAACGTTTTTTTCGCGAAATACGGTGGCCCGTACGATGGGTCCCAATAGTAAGGGGGGAAATGTTATTTTTCTCATGAAATATGGTGGCCCATATGGTGGGTCCCTGCTGTCAGGTGGAGGAATCATTATTTTGCGCGTAATAAGGAGGCACTTCCTTGTAGCTGCCATGGACCCAGCTGTCAGCCTCTCCACGTACAGTACTCTTCCGATGGAAGTCGGTCGTTAACCACATTGACCATGCCATGCCGAGAGCACCAGGGTGGTGGACGACGGCGAGGCCTAGGAAGGGGACGACGCGGAGCCGGGGAAGACGCGACAGTGGAAGCCCGCACAGAGAGGAGTACAAGGGTTCACAGGTTCGGCTGCGGTGTGAGGCTACCGTCGCTGCAGAATAACAGGGGGTCTGGGTGAGTAGAGGGATGCCCTGGCCAGCGGTGGGAGTAGTAGGGGGCAGTGAGGCCTGCGCGGCAGCATAGCCGACCACAGGAGGCGGGAGCAGGCGGTCCCACCTGCGCTGGATTTGGCGGCTGGAGCAAGAAGATCAGAGATTGAAGAAACACGATGGCCATTGGATTGACATCCAATGGTTACGTCTGCTAGAATCATTTGTTGACGTATATAATAATTAAAAAAAATCTTGCATACGCGTCAACTTAAATAGGCCTACAAGTCAGACCATTCCCTCTTTTTTTAATAATTTATATATTGCTCATTGCAACTTCTTATGCAATTTATTGCAGTCCGTTTTTTCGTTGGCCAGGGCCAATTTCGCATATTTCTGTGGGTTCCAAACTATTTTTAATACTGAAATGTCGAGCCAGATTTAAAGTACTTTGAAGATATATTTAAATTGAGTTAATGCCCAGTGAAATAGGAACCTGAAAATGCAAAAAATTTAAGAAATTATAAAGTAATTGCCAATTTGTCATTTGTTTTTATATTTACAACCCATTTCATATTACTTTCAAGATTTGCAGGGGTCTTGAAAGAGTTGCAGCCCATCAGGGCGTAGAAAATTAAGTAGGCTTGGATTGGGTGTTCTTCAGAAAAAATAAACTGGGCTCATTTTCACAAAGAAAAAATAGTTGGGCTGGTCACATGGTGAACATAAAATATAAGCCTGGGCTAGACGGACCACAGCCCAGTTCAAACCCTGCTCTGTCTCAACAATAACAAAAAAAATACTGCTCGAGCAGCTACGTCCCATGTGTTAGCCGATCTTGTGTTGTTCTCTTGTCTACTGACTATATACGCTCACAATGTCGTGGGTCCTTGATGTCAGGAAAACACTAGGAGGAAGCATTTTATTTTTCCATACGCTGACATGGTGGGCCCTGAGGGAGTCCTGGATTAAGGGGTCCTCGGACAGCCAGACTATGTACTTTGGCCAGACTGTTGGACTATGAAGATACAAGATTGAAGACTTCGTCCCGTGTCCGGATGGGACTCTCCTTTGCGTGGAATGCAAGCTTGGATATTCGGATATGTAGATTTCCTTCTCTGTAACCGACTCGGTGTAACCCTAGCCCCCTCCGGTGTCTATATAAACCGGAGGGTTTAGTCCGTAGGACAACAACAATCATAATCATAGGCTAGCTTCTAGGGTTTAGCCTCTACGATCTCGTGGTAGATCAACTCTTGTAATACTCATATCATCAAGATCAATCAAGAAGGAAGTAGGGTATTACCTCCATTGAGAGGGCCCGAACCTGGGTAAAACATCGTGTCCCCTGCCTCCTGTAACCATTAGCCTTAGACGCACAGTTTGGGACCCCCTACCCGAGATCCACCGGTTTTCACACCGACATTGGTGCTTTCATTGAGAGTTCCACTGTGCCGTCACGATAAGGCTTGATGGATCCCTCGATCATCTTCAACGATGCGGTCCAGGGGGAGGTTTTCCTTCCCGGAAAGATCTTCGTATTTGGCGATGTCGTAGTGCGGGCCATCTCACTTGGCCATTTGGAGCAGATCGACAGCTATGCCCCTGGCCATCAGGTTAGGTTTGGAAGCTTAAACTATACTGCTGACATCCGCGGAGACTTGATCTTCGACGGATTCGAGCCCATGACAAGTGCGCCGAATAGTCACGACGGGCATGACTTTGATCTGCCACTGGACAGTATTCACGAGATCGCACCCGTGTTGGCACCGGGAATCAATCCGGAGCAGGTCGTGCCTTCCGAGGATGGGTGGATAGACCCCACCACGGAGGCCGCACACCCATCAGCGTCGGAGCCGAACACTGATCCCACCTCCTGTGAGGTTGGTGACATCGGACCCCCGGACTCTTCCCCGGTTGCAGGATCCGAACCGCGTGCGTCCGTGCCTATTGAATCAAATTGGGCACCCATCATGGAGTTCACCGCCGCGGATATTTTTCACCACTCGCCCTTGGGTGATGTGCTGAACTCATTAAGTTCTCTGTCCTTATCAGAAGATTCTTGGCCGAACTATGTCCGGCTCGAGTGGGAACCGGACGGCGAAGAAATTCGTACCCCACCCACCACCCACTTCATAGGCACTATCAATGACTTAACCGACATGCTCGATTTCGACTCCGAAGACGTCGACGGTATTTACGACGACACAAGAGAAGAATAGGAACCACCGCCCACTGGCCCCTGGACTGCCACCTCATCATACGATATATACATGGTGGACACACCAAAATAAGGCGATGGTGTCGATACCACAAAGGATAATCTCCTCGATAAGCCACCAAAGCGGCGCCGTAGACGTTGCTCTAAATCCTGCCACAGTAAAAACAATGACAACAGTGCAAGAAATAATAATACCCTGGTTGATCCCAACAGAAATGAAGACCCCATGGACCCAGCGATGGAGCAAGATGAGCCTGGGAATGGTGAAAACAGTCCGGAGCCAGCGTCAGACAATGCCGATCCCGAGGGTAAAAATCAACAACCTGTCTCCGAAGAGGAGAACAGCCCGGACGATGATGCACTCATCATCCCAGAAAAATTCCTGGAACAAGAGAACCTCCATAGAAGGCTTATCGCCACCGCGAGGAGCCTAAAGAAGCAGAAGCATAGGCTTAAGGCCTCGCAGGATACACTCAACCGCAGGTGGAACAAAGTGCTCGACACTGGAGAAAAATACGGTGACGATCGCCACACAAAGAGCTATCCAAAGCACAAGCTGCTGCCCGAATTCGACGACGAGGCCGTAGAGCCCACCCAGCCGAAAACAACCGATCAGACAGACCGACCACCCCGTGGCCGTGACAAGACGGCTAATGATGCCGCCCACAAGTCAGCACACGATTTACGTGAGCTCTTGGACAGAAAGTCCAGTATGGCCAGATCCATCTACGGATCTAGGAAGCGCGCTCCAGCACAGGATAAGAACTACCGAAACAATCACATCAATCGAATACCAGCTTGGAATCAGAACCGAACACAACAACCGTCGACAGCATGCCATGACACAACCAGATACAGGGGTGCCGCACACCCCCTGCGCTTCACCGATGAGGTACTGGATCATGAGTTTCCGGAAGGATTTAAACCCGTGAATATAGAGGCATACGACGGAACTACAGACCCTGGGGTCTGGATAGAGGACTTTATCCTTCATATCCATATGGCTCGCGGAGATGATCTCCACGCCATCAAATATCTACCCCTCAAATTAAAGGGACTAGCTCGGCACTGGTTGAAAGGCCTTCCCGAAAACTCAATTGGAAGTTGGGAAGAGCTCGAGGATGCTTTCAGGGCCAATTTTCAAGGGACTTATGTCCGGCCTCTGGACACTGATTACCTAAGTCATATAATTCAACAGCCCAGAGAGTCATCCCGAAAGCTCTAGAACATGTTTCTTACTAAGAAAAATCAAATAGTCGACTGCCCGAACGCCGAGGCTTTAGCGGCCTTCAAATACAGTATCCGGGACGATGGCTTGCCAGACACCTCGGCCAAGAAAAACCGAGGACGATGGCAGCCTTAGCAAGCCTAATGACCCGCTTTTGCGCGGGCGAGGACAGCTGGCTGGCCCGTAGCAGCACCAGCGACCCAAGCACATCCGAAGTCAGTGATGGCAACGGGAAGCCGCGACACAACAAAAACAAGCGTCGAAACAATAATGACAGCCCGGAGAATATGGCAGTCAATGCTTGATTCAGGGGCTCTCGACTTGGTCAACGGAAGAAGCCATCTAAAGGCAGTAGAGATGGACCGTCCAGCCTAAATAAGATTCTAGAAAAATTGTGTCAGATTCACGGCACCCCGAAATGCCTGCAAACCACACCCACAGAGAGTGTTGGGTTTTCAAACAGGCCGGCAAGTTGAATGCAGAAAAAAGGGGAGGGAGACGCCAAGTGAGGACGAGGATGAGCCTCGTCAGCCGAACACTGGAGGACAGAAAAAATTCCCACCAGAAGTCAAAACAGTAAATATGATTTACGTAACTCACATCCAAAGAGAGCGCGCAAACGCGCACTCGGAGACGTATACGCTTTTGCGCCCGTTGCCCCCAAATTTAATCCCTGGTCAGCCTGCCCGATCACCTTCGATCGTAGGGATCATCCGACTAGTGTCCGGCACGGAGGATCGGCTGCCTTGGTGCTCGACCTAATAATTGACGGATACCATCTCACACGAGCCCTCATGGACGGCGGCGGTAGTCTAAACCTGATATATCAGGACACTATCTGCAAAATGGGGATAGACCCTTCAAGAATCAGCCTTAGTAACACTACCTTTAAAGGAGTAATACCAGGCGTGGAGGCCCACTGTACAGGCTCTCTAGTACTAGAGGTTGTATTCGGTTCCCCCGACAACTTCAGAAGCGGGGAATTAACCTTCGACATCGCTCCATTCTGGAGTGGCTATCATGCACTACTCAGATGAACGGCCTTCGCTCATTTAACGCAGTACTGCATTATGCCTACCTCAAACTTAAGATGCCCGGTCCACGCGGCGTCATCATAGTTAGTGGAAACACGGAGCGTTCCCTACGCGTGGAAGAATATGTGGCGGCTCTAGCAGCCGAACACTGACCGGTCCCTCCAACTAGGACTAATGGCCGGTCGTCAAGACCATGGGCACAGTTAGACAAGTCCGGCGCTCCACCTAATGTAACAGCCTAGTTGGGATTTCCCCACAAAGGATGCTAGGGGCTGCTCGCAAAAAGAGCCCATAGTTCGGCTCGATCCTATCAATAAAAATAGCATATTGCATTTCCATGATTCATCCGGATTAACGAACACCTCGCACGAAATTTTTCACCCGGGTTTCTTATTTTACAGACAACCATCGTGCTACGCCCTTCCAGGATATGGCACAACAGAGATAAAGGCGCAGACGTGCAGCAGGGACCGCACAAATGTTTCTTTTTAGATTAAGACCCTGCGTAAACCTTTTTAACATCTCTTGTTGCTTCTTCCCCTCCGGAAACTTCATACAACCGGGAGGGATACTGGCGTTTTCGGCATTTTTGTCACACCAGAACACTGCTCATACCTGGAAACTCAGGGCTCATTGGTAAGGGTGTTATTCAGTCCAGTACACATTATAAAGTCCGAATACCTTAGGGAGTGTTCGGCGTCGCGAGTTTGGCATTATATGCATCAGCTCCGAATCATGTCTTTGGTCAAATGTAGGGTTTGCCCGCCTCCCGTGTTTTGCTACCTTACGTTCCGTTCTATCGGCTAAGGCGGCACCAGGAGAACTACTGCGATTGTGCGCTGGTTCACCTGGGCGAGCACCTCAGTAGAGAAAGCCGAAAACTGATTGTCATGAGACAGCGCGAGACTGGTCAACCACTCGATGACCCAGCAGAATCTTCGCGATTCCTCCGCATTAGCGAAGGACCGGTTTTCCGGTCACGTACATAGGCACACCATATCCGGCTGAACATGAAAGTACTAGGGGCTATATAGTAGCCCCACTGTCAAACTCCTATGGCTAAGTGAAAGTGTTAAAGGTATATAGTCCGATTGCCTGGTTTGCCACGCTATCACCTCCATAACGGACCAAGACGTTGGATCAAGTGTGACTACGTGCTTTCTCGAACACCCCCGCATTATATATATATATATATATATATATATATATATAGGAAAAAGCAAAGATATAAAGTTTCGCTGGCGCGACTGCAATCACAAGCGCTCATTCATGTGGAGATCTGGTCCCTCCTGTTGCCTCATTTGCATTTTCATGTTATATTTCATTTGTTGCTTATTTCCTCTTTTAGAGAAAGGTGGACCACACTGCTATCATTTCTGGAGCACCGCGCAGGCACTAGGCTGCCAAGTTGGCAGTCCAGCAGGAAGGGACCACACTCCTTCGAGCTGAACGGTTCCTATGACGAATCTAGAGAACAATTGAGTGAAGGTTCGAACCTTCCCTAGTGCCAACTCAAGTTTTCCCTCTTAACTATGTTTTTTATTTCTTTCGAGACATTTGTACGCCTTGTTGTGTTCGCCAGCGCCACCTCTTTGTTAGCAGCCCGTAGATCATGTTGAAGTAGGTGCTATGGGCTCAGGACATATGCACTCAAAAAAAAAGCAAGATGCGATAGAAAATGGAACAGAACTTAAAAAAAGGGATGAACACACAGCTTATCCCATATGGTCACTTTTTCTATGGCGAGAGCTAGGCCCGGCAACTCGAAGGAGATATATATCCTGATGTACATTCACGCGTGTGTGGTGCATGGCGTTCTAGCGACTAGAAACACGTCGAGTAATATCCAACGAACATGTTCGTTGAACGTTCCCTGGTCGAACCGTCACGGGCGCTTGCGGTTTTGGGGGTGATGCCCGTTTTCACTCAACAGTCAACATGCACTACGACCAAACAGGCGAGCCCCTGTGCGTGCCGCTGCATTCACGATTTCATGTGATGTTAGAAGTCGGAAGGTGCCCAATGCGCTGCTAGCGGCCATGACTTTTTTTTAGAACTCTTGCGCCCATGACTGTTGGGTTTCCCGCCGCATGTGCCTGCCTGCATGCAATAGACCGGATTTTTTATCGCTGCCCCATGTTGTTTCTAGGCATGCAGCACGGAGGTGAAACACAGCCATGGCAGACAGCAGGAAGCACATTGTTGTGAAACAGCAGGTCGCTGCCGTGAGACTAAAAAAAGTAAGCTGACCTTCATTAATCCGTGCGCTACACCCTATGGCCCCTTTGCTCTAAAAGGCATAGCACAGGGGTGCAGCCTGCTAGCAACCAACCGGAGAGCAAGCTCCATCATTTGACTGCCGCGAGCAGGTCGCACGCTGGTGTTGGTAAGTTGACCCATGACTTTTGTAAAACTGGCGACGATCAGGGTGCATGCATGGAGGCGCTTGTGTATATCCAATGAAAACTAAGGGCATGACTCAACTGTCTATAAGAGGTGCCACCTATGATATTTGGTGAGGTGGAGGAGAGAGAGGAAGAGAAAAAGAAAAGGTCGTCGGTAAATTAGTAGACGGTCGAATGGCATGAAAATCCGCTAGCTAACGACGCCACTTTTCCCGTTGTATGGCTGGTGTCGGTAGTGGTGCGGTTGTGCGACAGATTATCTCGTGATCCCATGGCAGGCCCATCTCAGGTGCTCATGATTCTACGATGGTGGACGTCCCCAGCCTTGATAAATCCACGACGCCACGATTGTTCATGCAGTAACAAGTTTACACAGACAACTGAAAAAGATAACCCACTGTAGAGGCTGTCTATAACACTATCTGCATATGACGTGGATATGTACTGCAGACTGTTGCCGTCTAAACCAATGTAGTTGCTCTAACCAACGTCCACACACATCCAACTTCTTGCTGCCCTACCCGACGGACACTCCTGTGAACGTACGTGCATGCATGTACTGCGGGCCCATGTCCGTTCGCCAGCGGCCAACGGTTGAGCGCGCATGCAAGTTCCGGACAAGTGGCCTGTGTCCAGTGAGTGATTAAAATGCATGGAAGCTGGATTGATCAAGTGGCCCATCGTTGGTACTCCCCGTTCCGATTTACTCGTCGTGGTTTTAGTTCAAATTTGAACTAAAACCACGACGAGTAAATTGGAACAGAGGGAGTACGTTGCATGCAAGTCCTGATAAAAGATAATAAGGGCAACTCCAACGTGTGGCGACCCAAATCGACATGGATTTTGTTTGCTTTTTTTTAGTTTGTGTTGGCCGAGAGCACAAATGTGTCCGTTTTTCGTTTGCTTCAGCCGCTGCGCCCAACGATGGTTGACGCATTTCTTTTGTGGGCTTAAAAATAAATGTTTGAAAACATGCACCTAGATTTAACATAATTAAACATTAAACGACCGGTCAATCACGACCAAAGTTCATTTAAACTTAATTAAACACAAATTAGGAACCCTTTTTTAAGGAACGAGAACCCTTTTTAAGGAACAAGAACCCTTAATTTAACACAAACCATCAATACACCTCCAGTAGGAACCCTTTTTTAAGGAACGAGAACCCTTCCATATAACGTAGACCGTGAGCATATCCACGACTCTTACTCGTCGTTGATGGGAATGACAGAGAGCGTCTCCACGCCGCGCCACCCTGTCCAGAAGCTCTGCCGTCCTCTACTTCTTCGAGCTAGCCGAGCCCCGAGCACTCGCGTGCCCCGAGACCACCGCACCGACCTCGCCTGAGCTCACCGTCGCCGGAGATCCCCTTCAACGCCGTCGCCGCCTCAGCTCGTCCCCGACCTCGCCGGTGGCCTCTACGGGAGCGCTGTGAGCCTAGCTACTCCTCCGACCCTCTCTCTCTCATTCCTGAGCCGTGTAGCCACCGCACGAGGATCACACGCCCGCACCGCCGCGGATCTCGTCGCCGACGTGCTTCCGGCCACACTCCGGCCACAAGATGGTGTCCATCTTACTCACCGAGTCCCGCAGCACCTAGCTAGCCGCTCCACGAGCCTCACCGACCCCTCTAGCGCCAAGTTCATCTTCGACCGAACCCCGGTGGCCGCCAAAGTCGTCGCCGGCGCCAACTCCGGCCACCCCGACCCCAACGGACTCCGCCAAGAGCTGCGGTTTGTCCTCAGCTCCACTCCGGTGGTCTCCGCGGCCCATTTGGTGGCCGAAATGGCCAAAACCACTCCCGCCGCCGCGTCGGGCTCGCCGGCGGCTAAACGCCGGCGTCGCTGGCTTTGACTTTGACCACGGGTGGGCCCTGGTTGACTCCCCTGAGTCAATGACAGGTGGGGCCCAGCCCTGTTAATTAAACAGGATTAGTTTTAATTAAATTTTAATTAAAATAATCACCCTGACATGCGGGACCCACTGTCAGGTTTGACCCAGACCTGTTCCGTTGACCTGCTGACGTCACACTGACGTCAGGCTGACGCAGTAATTGATTTTCTGGATTTAATTTAAATCAGGAAATTCCAGAATATTATTTAAACTTCAAAAATTCATAACTTTTATTCTGTAACTCCAAATTGGACAAATTATATATGAAAAATGATCAGAAAAATCCAATCTATCCATCTGTACTATTTTCATGCATGATCAAACAAGTTAAATTGATGTTTTAAGCAGAACAAGGAAAAGCACTTTAAAAGGCCATGTTTGAGTTTGAAATTTGAATCTTTGATTCAAATTTGTTCAAACCCTTCTGGTTTTAGTTGCATTAGCCCAACACACTCATATTGCCATGTTTCATGCATGCATCATATTGTTGCACATTGTTTGGTGATGGTTGTGTATCGGTGTCCTTTGCGACAGGTTCTGCCTCCGAGGAGTACCGTGATTACCCTAACGAAGAACCGTATCAGTGCATCGAACCATCAGGCAAGCAACCAACCATTTGATCATATCGATACAATCCCATGTTCTCGCTCCTGCTCTCTTTTACTGCATTAAGACAACGCGTTTCAAACTGCTGTGTGCTACGGTAGTTGAACCCATTTCCTCTGCATGACCTGTCATTGCCACAGTAACTAGATGAAACCCACTAGCATGTGTAGGAGTTGATTGAGCCATATGTATGTGTTGTTCCTACCTTGCTATGCCTGCTATGCTTAGAGTCGTGTCAGGTCTGGTTCATCTGGGTGATGGGCTAGAGTGAAATGTTTATGTCGGTAATGAGAGTGGTGTGGTGAACACGATTTGGTAAAGGTATCGATGAGAGGCCATGTAGGAGTACATGGTGGGTTGTTTCATTGAAGCCGACCTTAAGCACTGAGATCTGTATGTGTGATTTAAGAATCAGCTACTACCATGCATTGGGCCCGAAACCAATGGACCCTCTCGGCTTCTTATTCACCCTAGTTCTCCGTCCAGGAGTTGCAAGTAGTTTCTGGTGTTTGTAGCCTACTGGAGGCCGTGGACAGCGCTGACCGTAGGGGTGGGCTGTGATGCGGTAGGTACGTGGCACGGTGTACCGAATACCCGTTAGGTATCTCGGGAACCCTGTTCACATCGTTCGGGGCCGTATGGGAAACCTCGGCCGGACTCCCTGCGGATGGAACCTGGATAGGCGATAAACCTGGACTGGAGGCTTAGGTGATTAGGTAGGTCGTGGCCGACACCCACGTTGGGCTTCCGCTTGAAGGTTGCCGAGTACATGTCGTGTAAACGACGGTAAGTGGTGAGAGCGTGTATGAAGGAAGTACACCCCTGCAGGGTTAACATGATCTATTCGAATAGCCGCGTCCGCGGTAAAGGACTACTTGGTTGCCTATACAGTTCATAGACAAGTAAATGGAAACTACTAAAAGCCTCAAGATAAGTGTGAGTGCCGAGGATGGCTCTTCCGTAGGAAGACGGAGGTGGATCCTCGGTAGTGTATTGAAGTGGTGAGTAGTGGACTCGTGTGCGCAAAACCATTTCAAGTTGGAGTATCGTAGGATAGTCTAGCCAAGAGTCAAAGCTGGCTTGCTGCAATAACTCCACCAACCCTTCTTGATACTATGCATGTATGTAGGATCTGATGTAAGTCTTGCTGAGTACCTTTGTACTCATGTTGCTATAATTTACATTTTTACAGAAGACGCTGCAACCCCTTCTGATGGGTTCTATGTAGACGTTGACATCAACGAGTAGGCTAAAGACCCAGGTGGTGACCCTGAGCTTGTGAAGGACCATGTAGTATAGCTAGGCTTTCCAAGCCTCTTTTATTTTACTAGTTGTCTGTACTCAGACAAGTTACTTCCGCTGCTGGTTTGTATGACTGTATGACTTGTATGTTGGGTCGTGAGACCCGTACCTTTGTGTATGTTATGTATGGCTCCCTGAGCCTTAAATAAAGTACTTGTGTCGTAGAGTCATGTTGTGATGCTTCGTTGTATTTGCACATATCGAGCATATTGTGTGTATGATTGAAATGCTTGGTATGTGTGGGATCTGACTATCTAGTTGTTTATCTTTAGTAGCCTCTCTTACCGGGAAATGTCTCCTAGTGTTACCGCTGAGCCATGGTAGCTTGCTACTGCTCTGGAACACTTAGGCTGGCCGGCATGTGTCCTTCTTCGTTCCTGTGTCTGTCCCTTCGGGGAAATGTCACGCTTTGAGTACCGGAGTCCTGTTAGCCCGCTACAGCCCGGTTTACCGGAGTCCTGCTAGCCCAGTGCTACAGCCCGGACCCACTTGCTGATGACCGACACGTTCGAAGCTGGGTCATGGATGCCTGTCCCTGTAAGTCTGTGCCACTTTGGGTTTACGACTAGTCATGTCAGCCCGGGCTCTTTATCATATGGATGCTAGCGACACTATCATATACGTGAGCCAAAAGGCGCAAACGGTCCCGGGCAAAGGTAAGGCGACACCCGTGGGGATACCGTGCGTGAGGCCGCAAAGTGATATGAGGTGTTACCGGCTAGATCGATGTGACATCGAGTCGGGGTCCTGACAGCGTTGGCATCAGAGCCGGACTGCCTGTAGGTTCTCCAAGCCAAACTGGTCGATGTTGAGTCTAGAAATTCTTTAGTTATATGTAGGGGAATTGTTTGTGGGTTGGAACGTAAGGCTCTTTTTACTCCTTTATCTTATGACATTCTGATCTGAGTCAGTCCATTCTTCCACCGGGGGTTAAGGAATTAGGATCTGTTCTCTCTATCAGGATCACGTGTTACTAATCAGTAGTACCTTATAAGTTTGATGGATACAAGCCTAGTTCAGTTCTACTACCACATTATGTTGTTAGAATGGATTCAGAACTTTGATATGATGATGTTGAGTGTGTACGAAATCCTTTGTCAAATGTCTCAAAATCCTTCTTGAGCATTTACAGCTGTTATGCTGCCGAAATTTTGCTAGAAATTCTAATGCCTTTGCATTATGATTGTGCTTTCAGATGGCCACTCGCGACCTCAATCAAGTGGTTCGCCTGACTCGATGCCTAGATGTACCCGGCCATACTGCCAAGTTGGTCAGGGTAATGACTGAGGCTGGATACCGCTGGTATCCTGAGTACACGGTCGAAGAGCAATTCCGAGACTTTAATCAAAGCCAGTATCTCTGCACTGTCAGGATATTTCCATCTTATCCTGGATCCACCGAGCCTCTTCACTGCTCCTATGGACTCGGGGTTACTATTGAGATGGCTGTGCAGGACGCCGCCTACTCTATGATGACCATTATGCGAGTCAGATCTGGTCTATTTCGGGACTCTGATTTCCGGTATATGCCAGGATCACTTCCGGGAGCACAAGGGTATCTCCAGGCTATCTATGCTGACCCCACTCAGGAGGATTCACGGACTCGCACCACTGCTGAGATGCTCGAGGATAAGGACCGTGAAAATCGGGCCTTGAGGTTAGAGCTCTTCAATACCCGTGCTGACCACTGGGCCACTTTGACTCTGTTCGCACCGGTGGTGCAAGTTGGATATTCAGATATGCGCGATCTCTATCCTGTGAGATCTGCTCTGCCAGACGTGATGGTTTGGCGTGATGTAGGAGGCATCACCCCACCTCGCGGTCCCCGCAGGCCACCGTCTGTTGGTCCAAGACCTCATCCTAGCCCCTATGGTCCACAAGCTCCACGAGATCGTCTGTTTCCGGATGATCATGTTGAGCTTCCAGGCTATGGAGGTGACTTCTACGAGGACTACTACGGATCGGTCTGAGTTAGTGGTAGTATCACTAGTTCACACTAGCTGTGTCGTCTATCGTCCCGCGTGACCCGTGGGATATGACCTAGTTTGTACTCTTTCCGGAGGTGTAGAAAAATAATGTATAGGAGCTTGGGATGCCTCCGATGAGATGTAATCCTTTTCTCACCGTAATAGTACTTTGTTTGGTCTTGTACTAAACCCTGTATGGTGTGTATGACGATGGAATAAAGAAGCAGTTTCTGTATTTACCATGTCATACGGATGATCATCTTGCATTCCGAGTTATTCCTTACATTCTGTATCCTATGTCGGAATTTTATCATTCTGACTAAATCATTGTCTTGCTTACCTAGGATGGTCAACACGCGCGCTAACCCTGCTTCTCAAGAGCAGGCCGAAGGCAGTGAAGGCAGGAATGAAAATCTGCCTCATCCTCCTTCACTAGCCGAGGTTATGATGGAAGCTGAGAGAAACAAGCGGGAGACCAACCGTTTGTTGGAGCGTATTGAACAGAATACAGCACACCATCAGAGGACTAACGTGGTGTCACCCAGTGATTTTATCAAATTGCATCCACCCATGTTCCACCACTCCGTCGAGCCTCTCGACGCTGATGACTGGCTTCGCAGTATCTCTCACAAGCTGCGTTCCGCGCTAGTAGCTGAGGCTGACAAGGTCACCTTTGCTGCATATCATCTTGAAGGCCCCGCCAGTCTATGGTGGGAGAATTATGGAGCTATGCGCCCAGCGGGCCATGTCACTACTTGGGCTGAATTCAGCAAGGCTTTCCGTGAACATCACATTCCGGAGGGTCTCATGGACCGTAAACGTGAAGAATTTTGCAGTTTCACCCAAGGCCGACTTTCTGTGGATGCTTACAGCAGGGAGTTTGGTAATCTCGCACGATATGCAACTGAGGAAGTGTCTACTGATGCCAAGAAGCAAGCAAGGTTCCGTAAGGGCCTTAGTCCTGAGCTTCGCCGCGACCTCCGTCTGCATGAGTGCACATCCTTTCAGAAACTTGTCAACAAAGCCATCAGTGCTGAAACTGGTCAGACTGACTATGACGCAACACGCAAGCATGGCCGGGATATGGGTTCCTCATCCGGTGCTGGTCCTCAGAAGCGCCGCGTGTGGGTACCCAACACCGCCCTGCCACCCAGGTTCACACCGAGGCCATCCTTCCAGGCGCCTCGCCCCGTTCAACAGTCTGCACCGGCCAAGCCCTATGGGGGTCCAACCAACAATGCTCCTCCACGTA
This sequence comes from Triticum aestivum, assembly GCF_018294505.1. Taxonomy (NCBI): domain Eukaryota; kingdom Viridiplantae; phylum Streptophyta; class Magnoliopsida; order Poales; family Poaceae; genus Triticum; species Triticum aestivum. Next base: position 491,240,097 of record NC_057810.1, read on the forward strand.
CCAGTTCCGTGACCTGTTTCAAGTGTGGGGAATCTGGTCACTATATGCGTGAGTGTCCCCAGACCAACCCCAACCAGTCTGCTAAAGCTGTTGGCCGTGGCAAGCCGACAGGAAAAATATTCCACGCCAAGCCGGTCACCACTTCACGTGGCCATGTCAACTTTATCTCTGCCGAAGAAGCTCAAGAGGATCCCAACGTCGTTCTCGGTACGCTTCTTGTTAATTGCCACCCGGCATCTGTTCTTTTCGATACAGGAGCCTCTCATTCTTTTATATCTGAAAATTATGCTCGTTTGCATAACGTCGCATTCGGTGATATGCCAACCTCTATGGTAATTCAAACTCCGGGATCCAAATGGCAAACTTCTAGGGTAAGCCATGGAAATGAAATCCAAGTCGACAGACTTGTTTTCCTCGCGTCTTTGATAGCCCTTAAATATTCAGATATTAATATCATTCTGGGTATGGACTGGATGTCAGCTCATCAAGCCAAAATTGATTGCTTCTCTAGGACTGTTCAACTCACCCATCCTTCGGGGAAGATAGTCAATGTCTTGACCCGAATAGCCAAGCGACAATTATATTCTCTTAACGCCAGCCCTTTGCCAGACCTTGAGGACGTTCCGGTAGTCCGTGACTTCCCGGATGTCTTTCCAGAGGAATTGCCAGGTGTTCCACCTGACAGGGATGTTGAGTTCGTAGTAGACCTCATTCCAGGAACCGTTCCGATTGCTAGAAGACCTTATAAGATGGCACCACTAGAACTAGCCGAGCTTAAGAAACAACTCGATGAGTCCTTGAAAAAGGGTTTCATCCGACCTAGTTCATCTCCGTGGGCTTGCCCCGTCCTATTCGTCAAGAAGAAGGATGGTACGGACCGGATGGTTGTAGATTACCGACCTGTCAATTTGGTCACAATCAAGAACAAATATCCGCTTCCCAGGATCAACGACCTGTATGATCAGCTCGCTGGATCCTCAGTCTTCTCCAAGATGGATTTGAGGTTGGGCTACCATCAAATCAAAATCAGAAACGGGGACATTCCTAAAACGGCCTTTGTTACTCGTTATGGCCAATACGAGTACACCGTCATGTCCTTCGGTTTAACCAACGCTCCAGCCACCTTTTCTCGGTTAATGAACTCAATCTTCATGGAGTATTTGGATAAATTCGTCGTGGTTTACCTCGATGATATACTCATCTACTCCAAGAACGAGGAAGAACATGCCGAACATCTAAGGCTAGTGTTGAAGAAACTTCGAGAGCATCGCCTTTATGCCAAATTTTCTAAATGTGAATTCTGGTTGTCAGAAGTGACCTATCTGGGTCATGTAATATCTGGTAAAGGTATTGCTGTTAACCCTGAGCGAGTTCAAGCCGTCCTTAACTGGACTCCACCTGAATCGGTCAAGCAAGTTCGGAGTTTTCTGGGCTTAGCGAGCTATTGTCGTCGCTTTGTCGAGAACTTCTCCAAGGTTGCTAAACCTCTAACCGAACTCCTCAAGAAAGATAAGAAGTTCGAATGGACTCCACAATGTGAGCACAGCTTTCAGGAACTGAAAAGACGCCTGACCTCTGCTCCCGTACTGGTACCGCCAGACTTCTCCAAGGACTTTGTTATCTACTGCGACGCCTCGCGACAAGGACTAGGTTGCATTCTCATGCAAGATCGACACGTAATTGCCTACGCTTCACGGCAATTGCACCCACATGAGGAGAATTATCCTACTCATGATCTAGAGCTTGCAGCCGTAGTCTATGCACTTAAGACCTGGCGACATTACCTCCTCGGTAATCGTTGCGAAATATTCACTGATCACCAAAGTCTGAAGTACATTTTCACCCAACCGGATCTGAATCTCAGGCAAAGACGTTGGGTTGAATTGATCACAGACTTCGACTTAGGAATAACCTACACCCCAGGGAAAGCCAACGTCATGGCTGATGCGCTAAGTCGTAAATCTTATTGTAACAACCTGATGTTACAACAAAGTCAACCGCTTCTCCATGAGGAATTTCGGAAGCTTAACCTTCACATTGTACCTCAAGGTTTTCTTTCCACCTTGGTGGCAAAACCTACCCTTACGGATCAGATTATCAAAGCACAGAAGGTAGATCCGGGAATCTCCCGCATCAAGAGAAACATCCAGAAAGGAATTGCGAATTGTTTCTCCATTAATGATCAAGGGGTCGTATACTTCGGGAATCGACTAGTGGTTCCCAAAGTGCGAAACCTGAGGCGATTGATCCTTAAGGAAGCTCATGAATCTCCTCTCACTATTCATCCCGGTAGTACTAAGATGTATCAGGACCTACGCCAGAGGTTCTGGTGGACTAGGATGAAGAGAGAAATTGCTCAGTATATTGCTAATTGCGACGTCTGTCGTCGTGTAAAAGCAGAGCATCAACGGCCTGCTGGCACCCTTCAACCCTTAGCTATTCCTGAATGGAAATGGGATAAAATTGGTATGGATTTCATTACCGGTTTTCCCAGGACCAAGAGAGGGAATAATGCTATCTTCGTCGTTGTCGATCGTCTTTCCAAAGTAGCCCATTTCTTACCTGTTCGTGAGAGTATAACCGCTAGCCAGCTGGCAGACTTATACATCTCCCGAATAGTGTCTCTCCATGGTGTTCCTTTGGAAATTAACTCGGATCGAGGAAGTCTTTTCACCTCTCGATTTTGGGAAAGTTTCCAAAATGCTATGGGAACCCGTCTCTCCTTTAGAACCGCCTTCCACCCTCAGTCGAGTGGTCAAGTGGAACGCGTCAACCAAATTCTAGAAGACATGCTTCGAGCCTCTGTTATCTCGTTCGGAATGGACTGGGAGAAGTGCCTTCCATTTGCCGAATTTTCTTACAACAATAGCTATCAATCTAGCTTGGGTAAAGCCCCTTTTGAAGTTCTCTATGGACGACGGTGTCGAACACCCCTTAACTGGTCAGAGACCGGGGAAAGACAATTCTTTGGCCCGGATATGATTCAGGAAGCAGAAGAACAAGTTCGTATCGTTCGTGAAAAGTTGAAAACAGCTCAATCTCGTCAAAAGAGTCAATATGACCGAAAACATAAGGCTATGACTTTCGAGGTTGACGAGAAGGCTTATCTTCGGGTCACCCCTCTAAAGGGAACCCATCGTTTCGGTATCAAAGGCAAATTGGCTCCTCGTTACATTGGACCTTTTCGCATTCTCGCCAAACAAGGAGAAGTTGCCTACCAGTTGGAACTACCTCCGCACCTCTCCAGAGTCCACGATGTCTTCCACGTTTCTCAACTCAGGCGTTGCTTCTCGGATCCTATCCGTGGAGTGGACCACGAAACGCTTGATCTCCAAGATAATCTTACATATCGAGAGTACCCCATTCGTATCCTCGATCAGGCCGAACGTACCACCTGACGTCATAATATCAAGTTTCTCAAAGTTCAATGGTCGCACCATTCTGAGGATGAAGCAACTTGGGAAAGGGAGGATCGTCTTCGACTCGAGTATCCCGCCTTCTTCCCGGAGGAACCCAAATCTCGGGACGAGATTCTTTTGAGTGGGGGTGAGTTGTCACATCCTAGTTAGCCATGCATTAGAGTGTTGCATCATGTCTACTTTTTCATCAGAAACTTGAAATGGGGATGACAGAACCCCCAGTCCCCTCTGAAACCAACTAGGGTTTACTAAAAAACTTTTCAATGAACCTGAAATGCCCTTCTAAAATGCCCATCATTTTTGTCTTGGTTCAGAACCTCTGCCAAAAGTGGTGCACATTTTCCTAGGCCATCTTAGGGTTTTTGAATTAAGTCATAAATATTTGAATTTGGGCATTTAAAATTATATAAAATATTTAAATGCTCAAATATCTCCAAACTAAAATGTTTCATGTTGGAAATAATCCAACTATGGACCAGGAGTAATTTGGTGATTTTAGGAGTTGCCTAAGTATTTTATTTAATTCAACAAAGTTGCAGAAGTATTAAAAAAGAACAGAAACAGAAAGAAAAGGGAAAACTTACCTCGCGCCACCACAGGCCCACCAGCCAGCCCACCTGGCCGGCCCAGCCCGGCCACCGCTCCAGCGAGCTGCTTGGCTTGCCAGGCAGGCAGCCAAGGTGCTCGGCGGCGGCACCGCAGCTCGCCACGCAGCTGCACGCCGCCCTGCCTCCCCCTCTCACCGCCCTGATGGCCTGGACGAGCTCCACGTCGCGCCCCGACCCTCTTGGACACCTCCATTCGCCCCCAGTTCCTCTCCCTCGCGCTCCCACGCCATGGCCGACGCCACCGTCGCCGCACCACCGCCGTAGCCATGCTCCCCGTCGTCTCCACGCCGCGCCACCCTGTCCAGAAGCTCCGCCGTCCTCTACTTCATCGAGCTAGCCGAGCCCCGTGTGCTCGTGCGGCCCGAGACCACCGCACCGACCTCGCCCGAGCTCACCGTCGCCGGAGATCCCCTTCAACGCCGTCGCCGCCTCAGCTCGTCCCCGACCCCGCCGGTGGCCTCTACGGGAGCGCTGTGAGCCTAGCTACTCCTCCGACCCTCTCTCTCTCATTCCTGAGCCGTGTAGCCACCGCACGAGGATCACACGCCCGCACCGCTGCGGATCTCGTCGCCGACGTGCTTCCGGCCACACTCCGGCCACAAGATGGTGTCCATCTTACTCACCGAGTCCCGCAGCACCTAGCTAGCCACTCCACGAGCCTCACCGACCCCTCTAGCGCCAAGTTCATCTTCGACCGAACCCCGGTGGCCGCCAAATTCGTCGCCGGCGCCAACTCCAGCCACCCCGACCCCAACGGACTCCGCCAAGAGATGCGGTTTGTCCTCAGCTCCACTCCGGTGGTCTCCGCGGCCCATTTGGTGGCCGAAATGGCCAAAACCACTCCCGCCGCCGCGTCGGGCTCGCCGGCGGCTAAACGCCGGCGTCGCTGGCTTTGACTTTGACCACGGGTGGGCCCTGCTTGACTCCCCTGAGTCAATGACAGGTGGGGCCCAGCCCTGTTAATTAAACAGGATTAGTTTTAATTAAATTTTAATTAAAATAATCACCCTGACATGCGGGACCCACTGTCAGGTTTGACCCAGACCTGTTCCGTTGACCTGCTGACGTCACACTGACGTCAGGCTGACGCAGTAATTGATTTTCTGGATTTAATTTAAATCAGGAAATTCCAGAATATAATTTAAACTTCAAAAATTCATAACTTCTATTCTGTAACTCCAAATTGGACAAATTATATATGAAAAATGATCAGAAAAATCCAATCTATCCATCTGTACTATTTTCATGCATGATCAAACAAGTTAAATTGATGTTTTAAGCAGAACAAGGAAAAGCACTTTAAAAGGCCATGTTTGAGTTTGAAATTTGAATCTTTGATTCAAATTTGTTCAAACCCTTCTGGCTTTAGTTGCATTAGCCCAACACACTCATATTGCTATGTTTCATGCATGTATCATATTGTTGCACATTGTTTGGTGATGGTTGTGTATCGGTGTCCTTTGCGACAGGTTCTGCCTCCGAGGAGTACCGTGATTACCCTAACGAAGAACCGTATCAGTGCATCGAACCATCAGGCAAGCAACCAACCATTTGATCATATTGATACAATCCCATGTTCTCGCTCCTACTCTCTTTTACTGCATTAAGACAACGCGTTTCAAATTGCTGTGTGCTACGGTAGTTGAACCCATTTCCTCTGCATGACCTGTCATTGCCACAGTAACTAGATGAAACCCACTAGCATGTGTAGGAGTTGATTGAGCCATATGTATGTGTTGTTCCTACCTTGCTATGCCTGCTATGCTTAGAGTCGTGTCAGGTCTAGTTCATCTGGGTGATGGCTAGAGTGAAATGTTTATGTCGGTAATGAGAGTGGTGTGGTGAACACGATTTGGTAAAGGTATCGATGAGAGGCCATGTAGGAGTACATGGTGGGTTGTTTCATTGAAGCCGACCTTAAGCACTGAGATCTGTATGTGTGATTTAAGAATCAGCTACTACCATGCATTGGGCCCGAAACCAATGGACCCTCTCGGCTTCTTATTCACCCTAGTTCTCCGTCCAGGAGTTGCAAGTAGTTTCTGGTGTTTGTAGCCTACTGGAGGCCGTGGACAGCGCTGACCGTAGGGGTGGGCTGTGATGCGGTAGGTACGTGGCCGGGTGTACCGAATACCCGTTAGGTATCTCGGGAACCCTGTTCACATCGTTCGGGGCCGTATGGGAAACCTCGGCCGGACTCCCTGCGGATGGAACCTGGATAGGCGATAAACCTGGACTGGAGGCTTAGGTGATTAGGTAGGTCGTGGCCGACACCCACGTTGGGCTTCCGCTTGAAGGTTGCCGAGTACATGTCGTGTAAACGACGGTAAGTGGTGAGAGCGTGTATGAAGGAGTACACCCCTGCAGGGTTAACATGATCTATTCGAATAGCCGCGTCCGCGGTAAAGGACTACTTGGTTGCCTATACAGTTCATAGACAAGTAAATGGAAACTACTAAAAGCCTCAAGATAAGTGTGAGTGCCGAGGATGGCTCTTCCGTAGGAAGACGGAGGTGGATCCTCGGTAGTGTATTGAAGTGGTGAGTAGTGGACTCGTGTGCGCAAAACCATTTCAAGTTGGAGTATCGTAGGATAGTCTAGCCAAGAGTCAAAGCTGGCTTGCTGCAATAACTCCACCAACCCTTCTTGATACTATGCATGTATGTAGGATCTGATGTAAGTCTTGCTGAGTACCTTTGTACTCATGTTGCTATAATTTACATTTTTACAGAAGACGCTGCAACCCCTTCTGATGGGTTCTATGTAGACGTTGACATCAACGAGTAGGCTAAAGACCCAGGTGGTGACCCTGAGCTTGTGAAGGACCACGTAGTATAGCTAGGCTTTCCAAGCCTCTTTTATTTTACTAGTTGTCTGTACTCAGACAATGTACTTCCGCTGCTGGTTTGTATGACTGTATGACTTGTATGTTGGGTCGTGAGACCCGTACCTTTGTGTATGTTATGTATGGCTCCCTGAGCCTTAAATAAAGTACTTGTGTCGTAGAGTCATGTTGTGATGCTTCGTTGTATTTGCACATATCGAGCATATTGTGTGTATGATTGAAATGCTTGGTATGTGTGGGATCTGACTATCTAGTTGTTTATCTTTAGTAGCCTCTCTTACCGGGAAATGTCTCCTAGTGTTACCGCTGAGCCATGGTAGCTTGCTACTGCTCTGGAACACTTAGGCTGGCCGGCATGTGTCCTTCTTCGTTCCTGTGTCTGTCCCTTCGGGGAAATGTCACGCTTTGAGTACCGGAGTCCTGTTAGCCCGCTACAGCCCGGTTTACCGGAGTCCTGCTAGCCCAGTGCTACAGCCCGGACCCACTTGCTGATGACCGACACGTTCGAAGCTGGGTCATGGATGCCTGTCCCTGTAAGTCTGTGCCACTTTGGGTTTACGACTAGTCATGTCAGCCCGGGCTCTTTATCATATGGATGCTAGCGACACTATCATATACGTGAGCCAAAAGGCGCAAACGGTCCCGGGCAAAGGTAAGGCGACACCCGTGGGGATACCGTGCGTGAGGCCGCAAAGTGATATGAGGTGTTACCGGCTAGATCGATGTGACATCGAGTCGGGGTCCTGACAGCGTTGGCATCAGAGCCGGACTGCCTGTAGGTTCTTCCAAGCCAAACTGGTCGATGTTGAGTCTAGAAATTCTTTAGTTATATGTAGGGGAATTGTTTGTGGGTTGGAACGTAAGGCTCTTTTTACTCCTTTATCTTATGACATTCTGATCTGAGTCAGTCCATTCTTCCACCGGGGGTTAAGGAATTAGGATCTGTTCTCTCTATCAGGATCACGTGTTACTAATCAGTAGTACCTTATAAGTTTGATGGATACAAGCCTAGTTCAGTTCTACTACCACATTATGTTGTTAGAATGGATTCAGAACTTTGATATGATGATGTTGAGTGTGTACGAAATCCTTTGTCAAATGTCTCAAAATCCTTCTTGAGCATTTACAGCTGTTATGCTGCCGAAATTTTGCTAGAAATTCTAATGCCTTTGCATTATGATTGTGCTTTCAGATGGCCACTCGCGACCTCAATCAAGTGGTTCGCCTGACTCGATGCCTAGATGTACCCGGCCATACTGCCAAGTTGGTCAGGGTAATGACTGAGGCTGGATACCGCTGGTATCCTGAGTACACGGTCGAAGAGCAATTCCGAGACTTTAATCAAAGCCAGTATCTCTGCACTGTCAGGATATTTCCATCTTATCCTGGATCCACCGAGCCTCTTCACTGCTCCTATGGACTCGGGGTTACTATTGAGATGGCTGTGCAGGACGCCGCCTACTCTATGATGACCATTATGCGAGTCAGATCTGGTTTATTTCGGGACTCTGATTTCCGGTATATGCCAGGATCACTTCCGGGAGCACAAGGGTATCTCCAGGCTATCTATGCTGACCCCACTCAGGAGGATTCACGGACTCGCACCACTGCTGAGATGCTCGAGGATAAGGACCGTGAAAATCGGGCCTTGAGGTTAGAGCTCTTCAATACCCGTGCTGACCACTGGGCCACTTTGACTCGGTTCGCACCGGCGGTGCAAGCTGGATATTCAGATATGCGCGATCTCTATCCTGTGAGATCTGCTCTGCCAGACGTGATGGTTTGGCGTGATGTAGGAGGCATCACCCCACCTCGCGGTCCCCGCAGGCCACCGTCTGTTGGTCCAAGGCCTCATCCTAGCCCCTATGGTCCACAAGCTCCGCGAGATCGTCTGTTTCCGGATGATCATGTTGAGCTTCCAGGCTATGGAGGTGACTTCTACGAGGACTACTACGGATCGGTCTGAGTTAGTGGTAGTATCACTAGTTCGCACTAGCTGTGTCGTCTATCGTCCCGCGTGACTCGTGGGATATGACCTAGTTTGTACTCTTTCCGGAGGTGTAGAAAAATAATGTATAGGAGCTTGGGATGCCTCCGATGAGATGTAATCCTTTTCTCACCGTAATAGTACTTTGTTTGGTCTTGTACTAAACCCTGTATGGTGTGTATGACGATGGAATAAAGAAGCAGTTTCTGTTTTTACCATGTCATACGGATGATCATCTTGCATTTCGAGTTATTCCTTACATTCTGTATCCTATGTCGGAATTTTATCATTCTGACTAAATCATTGTCTTGTTTACCTAGGATGGTCAACACGCGCGCTAACCCTGCTTCTCAAGAGCAGGCCGAAGGCAGTGAAGGCAGGAATGAAAATCTGCCTCATCCTCCTTCCCTAGCCGAGGTTATGATGGAAGCTGAGAGAAACAAGCGGGAGACCAACCGTTTGTTGGAGCGTATTGAACAGAATACAGCACACCATCAGAGGATTAACGTGGTGTCACTCAGTGATTTTATCAAATTGCATCCACCCACGTTCCACCACTCCGTCGAGCCTCTCGACGCTGATGACTGGCTTCGCAGTATCTCTCACAAGCTGCGTTCCGCGCTAGTAGCTGAGGCTGACAAGGTCACCTTTGCTGCATATCATCTTGAAGGCCCCGCCAGTCTATGGTGGGAGAATTATGGAGCTATGCGCCCAGCGGGCCATGTCACTACTTGGGCTGAGTTCAGCGAGGCTTTCCGTGAACATCACATTCCGGAGGGTCTCATGGACCGTAAACGTGAAGAATTTTGCAGTTTCACCCAAGGCCGACTTTCTGTGGATGCTTACAGCAGGGAGTTTGGTAATCTCGCACGATATGCAACTGAGGAAGTGTCTACTGACGCCAAGAAGCAAGCAAGGTTCCGTAAGGGCCTTAGTCCTGAGCTTCGCCGCGACCTCCGTCTGCATGAGTGCACATCTTTCAGAAACTTGTCAACAAAGCCATCAGTGCTGAAACTGGTCAGACTGACTATGACGCAACACGCAAGCATGGCCGTGATATGGGTTCCTCATCCGGTGCTGGTCCTCAGAAGCGCCGCGTGTGGGTACCCAACACCGCCCTGCCACCCAGGTTCACACCGAGGCCATCCTTTCCAGGCGCCTCGCCCTGTTCAACAGTCTGCACCGGCCAAGCCCTATGGGGGTCCAACCAACAATGCTCCTCCACGTACCAGTTCCGTGACTTGTTTCAAGTGTGGGGAATCTGGTCACTATATGCGTGAGTGTCCCCAGACCAACCCCAACCAGTCTGCTAAAGCTGTTGGCCGTGGCAAGCCGACAGGAAAAATATTCCACGCCAAGCCGGTCACCGCTTCACGTGGCCATGTCAACTGTATCTCTGCCGAAGAAGCTCAAGAGGATCCCAACGTCGTTCTCGGTACGCTTCTTGTTAATTGCCACCCGGCATCTGTTCTTTTCGATACAGGAGCCTCTCATTCTTTTATATCTGAAAATTATGCTCGTTTGCATAACGTTGCATTCTGTGACATGCCATCCACTATGGTAATTTCTAACTCCGGGATCCAAATGGCAAACCTCTAGGGTAAGTCATGGAAATGAAATCCAAGTCGACAGACTTGTTTTCCTCGCGTCTTTGATAGCCCTTAAATCTTCAGATATTAATATCATTTTGGGTATGGACTGGATGTCAGCTCATCAAGCCAAAATTGATTGCTTCTCTAGGACTGTTCAACTCACCCATCCTTCGGGGAAGATAGTCAATGTCTTGACCCGAATAGCCAAGCGACAATTATATTCTCTTAACGCCAGCCCTTTGCCAGACCTTGAGGACGTTCCGGTAGTCCGTGACTTCCCGGATGTCTTTCCAGAGGAATTGCCAGGTGTTCCACCTGACAGGGATGTTGAGTTCGTAATAGACCTCATTCCAGGAACCGTTCCGATTGCTAGAAGACCTTATAAGATGGCACCCCTAGAACTAGCCGAGCTTAAGAAACAACTCGATGAGTCCTTGAAAAAGGGTTTCATCCGACCTAGTTCATCTCCGTGGGCTTGCCCCGTCCTATTCGTCAAGAAGAAGGATGGTACGGACCGGATGGTTGTAGATTACCGACCTGTCAATTTGGTCACAATCAAGAACAAATATCCGCTTCCCAGGATCAACGACCTGTATGATCAGCTCGCTGGATCCTCAGTCTTCTCCAAGATGGATTTGAGGTTAGGCTACCACCAAATCAAGAACATAAATGGGGACATCCCCAAGATAGCCTTTGTCACTCGTTATGGCCAGTACGAGTACACCGTCATGTCCTTCGCTAACCAACGCCCCAGCCACTTTCTCCCGCTTGATGAACTCGATCTTCATGGAGTACTTAGATAAGTTCGTCGTGGTTTACCTCGATGATATTCTTATTTACTCGAAGAACGAGGAAGAGCATGCCGAACATCTTAGACTTGTGTTAGGAAAACTCAGAGAGCACCGCCTTTATGCCAAGTTCTCCAAGTGCGATTTTGGTTGCCAGAAGTGACCTACCTAGGCCACGTGATTTCTGGTAAGGGCATTGCTGTCAATTCCGAGAGAGTTAAGGCCGTTCTCGATTGGACTCCACCTGAGACCGTTAAAAAAGTTAGGAGTTTCCTTGGTATAGCTAGCTATTGTCGTCGCTTTGTTGAAAACTTCTCCAAAGTAGCCAAACCCCTCACGGAACTTCTCAAGAAAGATAAAAGTTTGAGTGTCCCCACAGTGTGAGTACAGTTTTTCAGGAACTGAAAAGGCGCCTGACTTCTGCTCCCATACTTGTGCCACCGGATTTCACAAGGACTTTTTTATCTACTGCGACGCCTCACGACAGGGACTAGGTTGCATTCTTATGCAGGATCGTCATGTGATTGCCTATGCATCTCGACAGTTGCATCCACATGAGGATAATTATCCTACACATGATCTAGAGCTTGCAGCCGTAGTCTATGCACTCAAGACCTGGCGACATTACCTTCTGGTAAACGTTGCGAGATCTACACCGATCACCAGAGTCTCAAGTATAATCTTCACACAACCAGATTTGAACCTTAGGCAAAGACGTTGGTTGGAGTTAATCACATATTATGATCTAGGGATTACCTACACCCCAGGCAAAGCCAATGTCATGGCTGATGCGTTTAAGCCGTAAATCCTATTGCAACAATCTCATGTTGCAGCAAGGCCACCACTTCTCCATGAGGAATTCTGTAAGCTTAATCTTCACATTGCTCCTCACGGATTCCTTCTACCTTGGTGGCGAAACCTGATCTTGAAGATCGGATTGTCGCTGCTTCAAAAGCAAGACACAGGAATTCTCGGATCAAGAGAAAACATTAAGAAGGGAGTTGGTGGATGTTTCTCTATGGATGATCGTGGTGTTGTTTTCTTTGAGAATCGCTTGGTGGTTCCCAAGAATCAACATCTGCCGACAATTGATTCTTAAGGAGGCGCATGAATCTCCTCTCACGATTCATCCCGGTAGTACTAAGATGTATCAGGACCTACGCCAGAGGTTCTGGTGGACTAAGGATGAAGAGAGAAATCGCTCAGTTTATTGCTAACTGTGACATTTGCCGTCGCGTTAAGGCAGAGCATCAAAGACCCGCTGGCACCCTTCAGCCTTTAGCTATTCCTAAGTGGAAATGGGATAAAGTTGGTATGGATTTCATCACCGGCTTTCCCAGGACCAAGAAAGGGAATAACGCTATCCTCGTAGTCGTTGATCGTCTTTCCAAAATGGCTCACTTCCTTCCTGTTCGAGAGAGTATCACTGCTAGTCAGCTCGCTGACTTATACATTTCTCGAATAGTGTCACTCCATGGTGTTCCACTAGAGATCAATTCAGACCGTGGTAGTCTTTTCACTTCCCATTTCTGGGAGAGTTTCCAAACTGCCATGGGAACCCATCTTTCCTTCAGTATCGCTTTCCACCCTCAGTCGAGTGTTCAGGTGGAAAGGGTCAACCAAATTCTCGAAGACATGCTTAGAGCTTGCGTTATCTCATTCGTATGGATTGGGAGAAATGGTCTTCCTTTCGCCGAGTTTGCTTATAACAATAGCTATCAATCCAGCCTCAAGAAGCTCCTTTTGAGATTCTCTATGGACCGAAGATGTCGAACACCTTTGAACTGGTCAGAAACCGGTGAAAGACAATTCTTTGGACTGGACATGATCTGGGAGGCAGAAGAGCAAGTTCGCATCATTCGTGAGAATTTGAAAACAGCCCAGTCTCATCAGAAGAGTCAGTATGACCGTCATCATAGGGAGATGACCTATGAAATTGGCGACAAAGCTTATCTTCGGGTTACTCCCATGAAGGGTACCCATCGTTTCGGTATCAAGGCAAGTTGGCTCCTCGTTACATTGGTCCCTTTCGCATTCTCTGCTAAACGAGGAGAGGTTGCCTACCAGTTGGAACTACCCCCACATCTTTCCAGAGTGCATGATGTCTTCCACGTCTCTCTACTCAGGCGTTGCTTCTCGGATCCCATCCGCGGAGTAGACACGAAACGCTTGATCTCCAAGATAACCTCAACATACCGAGAGTACCCGGTTTGCATTCTTGATCAAGCAGAGGGTGTCACTCGACGTCAGAACATCAAGTTTCTCAAGGTTCAGTCGTCTCATCATTCCGAGAGAGAAGCTACTTGGGAGCGAGAAGATCGTCTTTGGCTGGAGGACCCCGCTTTCTTTCCGTCGACCCCCTGAATCTAGGGACGAGATTTTTTCAAGTGGGGGCGAGTTGTCACATCCCTAGTCTGGTATGACCTAGACTAGCTAGTCATGTGTGCATCATGTTTAAATTTCATTTAATTCTGAAATGAGGATTTGTGAAACCCTCAGAATCATTTCTGGAAATGACCCAAATAAAAAATTGCTCCAAAAAGGTTCAAGAAAATGCTCATGTTGCTCCTGAAAATATTGGATAGAGATAAAATCAAAGCAATTTTTAGGATCTCATAAGTATTTATTTTGGGCATTTGGAATTAATAACAGTAAATTATTTTCTTTGGATGTATATTGTTATATATATAAAATATTGTCCAAAAACTATGCATTTGTTACGGAGCTCTGGAATAATATAACTATGCTTCTATAAAAATTGGCATAAGAAAATAAAATGGTTTTAGTATTTTTATTAAACCAAAACAAATGTCAAAAAAACAGAAACAGAAAGAAAAGGGAAAACTTACCTGGCGCCACCACAGGCCCACCAGCCAGCCCACCTGGCCGGCCCAGCCCGGCCACCGCTCCAGCGAGCTGCTTGGCTTGCCAGGCAGGCAGCCAAGGTGCTCGGCGGCGGCACCGCAGCTCGCCACGCAGCTGCACGCCGCCCTGCCTCCCCCTCGCCGCCCTGATGGCCTGGACGAGCTCCACGTCGCGCCCCGACCCTCCTGGACACCTCCATTCGCCCCAGTTCCTCTCCCTCGCGCTCCCACGCCATGGCCGACGCCACCGTCGCCGCACCCCGCCGTAGCCGTGCTCCCCGTCGTCTCCACGCCGCGCCACCCTGTCCAGAAGCTCCGCCGTCCTCTACTTCTTCGAGCTAGCCGAGCCCCGAGCGCTCGCGTGCCCGAGACCACCGCACCCCTCGCCCGAGCTCACCGTCGCCGGAGATCCCCTTCAACGCCGTCGCCGCTCAGCTCGTCCCCGACCTCGCCGGTGGCCTCTACGGGAGCGCTGTGAGCCTAGCTACTCCTCCGACCCTCTCTCTCTCATTCCTGAGCCGTGTAGCCACCGCACGAGGATCACACGCCCGCACCGCCGCGGATCGTCGCCGACGTGCTTCCGGCCACACTCCGGCCACAAGATGGTGTCCATCTTACTCACCGAGTCCCGCAGCACCTAGCTAGCCACTCCACGAGCCTCACCGACCCCTCTAGCGCCAAGTTCATCTTCGACCGAACCCCGGTGGCCGCCAAAGTCGTCGCCGGCGCCAACTCCGGCCACCCCGACCCCAACGGACTCCGCCAAGAGCTGCGGTTTGTCCTCAGCTCCACTCCGGTGGTCTCCGCGGCCCATTTGGTGGCCGAAATGGCCAAAACCACTCCCGCCGCCGCGTCGGGCTCGCCGGCGGCTAAACGCCGGCGTCGCTGGCTTTGACTTTGACCACGGGTGGGCCCTGGTTGACTCCCCTGAGTCAATGACAGGTGGGGCCCAGTCCCCATTTAATTAAACTAAACTACCCCCCTGTTTAACCTGTGTCACTGACGTGTGGCCCCACACGTCAGGTTTGACCCGATCAGCCACGGTTGACTCGCTGACGTCATGCCTCTGTAATGCTGTCGCAATTATGCATTTCCTGGATTTAAATTAATCAGGAAATTCCAGAAAATGATTTAAACTTCAAAAATTCATAGAAATTCAAACCGTAGCTCACATTGAAATAATTTATATATGAAAAATTATCAGAAAAATGTAAATCTATCCATCTGTACTAGTTTCATGCATGACAGACCAACCTAAACCTTCTGTATAGGTGAAAACATATAAATGGCATATATAAGAGCTTAATTTGGGAGTTGCATTTGAACCCTTGATTCAAATGGACTTCATTCAATTTGAATACTAGTTGCATTAGCTCAAACAGCATCACATCTACATGCCATGTTCATGCATCATATGTTTGCATATGTTTGTGTATTGATTGCCGACCTGTTCCTTCTCGATAGGTCCTGCTCTGGAGTCCGTTCCAGCGTACCTTTCTGAGGAGCAGGGCCCCCTTGTTGATCTACCAGGCAAGCAAAACCCCCCTTGTTCATTCCGATACAATCCTACTCTCTCGCTCCTGCTCTCAGTTATTGCATTAGGACAACAACGATTCATCTGCTACTTTGTGCTATGGTAGTTGAACCCATTCCTCTACATGACCTGTCATTGCCACAGTAAATAGTTGAAACCCACTAGCATGTGTAGGAGTTGATTGAGCCATGTTGTGTTCCTACCATGCTATGCCTGCTATTGCTTAGAGTGTGTCAGGTCTGATTCATTGGGAATGAATTGGAGTGCAGCGCTCTATGTTCTGATGCTGAGAGTTAAGTGTGTGAACACGATTTGGTAAAAGGTAGCGGCGAGAGGCCATGTAGGAGTACATGGTGGGTTGTCTCACTGGAACCGCCCTTAAGCACTAAGTTCTATGTATGTTGTCCAATGAATCGATACTACCACACATTGGGCTCTGGGCGCTCCAAGCCCTCTCGACTTATTAACCGACTTGATCTCTGTCCAGGAGTCGCAACTAGTTTCTGGTGTTTGTAGGTAGTGCTATTTTTCTACCGAGTGGCACCCGGCAGGGTGGGCTTGGGACAGACTAGGCACAGGTGGCATGGTGTACCAAGTGGCACCCGGATGTGGGCTTGGGAACCCTGCTCACATCGTTTGGGGCCGTGAGTGACACCCCCGGCCGGATCTCCTTGCGGATAGAACCCGAATAGGCGATAAACCTGGACTAGAGTCTTGTGTGGTTAGTCAGGTCGTGGCCGACACCCTCGCCAGGCTTCCGCTTGAAGGTTGCCGAGATACATGACGTGTACATGGTGGTAAAGTGGCGAGAGCGTGTGTGAAGAAGTACACCCCTGCAGGGTTAACATGATCTATTCGACATAGCTGGGTCCGCGATTATGGACTTCTTGGATGCTTACATGGTACATAGACAACTTGAAGTGGATACTCTAAAATGCTCAAGACAAGTGTGAGTGCTATGGATGGCCTTCTCGTCGGGAGACGGGGATGAATCCATAGTAGTGTATTGTGTGGTGATTAGTGGACTCGTGTGCGTCATATCACCTCAAGAGTTTCTGGTAGTCGTAGAATAGGATAGCCACAGAGTCAAAGCTGGCTTGCTGCAACTAAACCCCAGATTACCCTCTTGATACAAATGCATGTATGATAGGATCTGATGTAAGTCTTGCTGAGTACCTTTGTACTCATGTTGCTTTATTTATGTTTTTGCAGCGGAGACTTCGGTCTTACTAGTGTTCTCGTGGACTTCGACGAGTAGCTTGTACCTCAACTACGATCTTGATCGGATGTTGTAGATAGTCAGGCTCTTTAGCCTTTTTTCATTTGTAGATGTCTGTACTCAGACATGTAATGCTTCCGCTTGTTGCTTGTATGCTCTGTATGATGGGTCCTGTGACCCCTATTTGCAATAAATGCTATGATGGCTCTTTGAGCCTTATCTATATGAGTTGTTGAGTTATGCTGTGATGCCATGTTGTACAACACATACTTGCATGTTATGCGTATGTGTAATGTGTATTGCTATGTGTGGGATCTGACTATCTAGTTGTTTATCCTTAGTAGCCTCTCTTACCGGGAAATGTCTCCTAGTGCTTCCACTGAGCCCTGGTAGCTTGCTACTGCTTCCGGAACACTTAGGCTGGCCGGCATGTGTCCTTCTTCGTTCCTGTGTCTGTCCCTTCAGGGAAATGTCACGCGGTGTCTACCGGAGTCCTGTTAGCCTGCTACAGCCCGGTTTACCGGAGTCCTGCTAGCCCAGTTGCTACAGCCCGGATTCACTCGCTGATGACCGACACGTTCGATGCTGGGTCATGTATGCCTGTCCCTATAAGTTAGTGCCACTTTGGGTTCACGACTAGCCATGTCCAGCCCGGGTTCTTTGTCATATGGATGCTAGCGACACTATCATATACGTGAGCCAAAAGGCGCAAACGGTCCCGGGCAAAGGTAAGGCGACACCCGTGGGATACCGTGCGTGAGGCCGCAAAGTGATATGAGGTGTTACCGGCTAGATCGATGTGACATCGAGTCGGGGTCCTGACAGTTGAACTGCAGCAACAAGTTATTTGCCACATGGTGAAGCAAAGAACAACAGTGGAGGTGCCCAAATGAACAAAGAACTTGTTGGGGATTTTATTTTGAAACTTGCCTTGGAAGTAATACTAGTACTCTAGTCCAGTACAAGTATCATGCCTATATAATTTGTAAACATAAAAAGATGCAGAATTCACAAACGAAATTAGAATAAAAGTGAAACCTCCGTTATGCACTGCAAGAACCAGCAACACACATACAATAGAAACCCTTTCTTAAGGATGAGAACCCTTCCATATAGTGTAATCGTGAGCATATCGACGGTTCTTACTCATCGTTGATGGGAAATAAGGTAGAGGCAATCGACCCTCATTTACAATTTTGACTGAATGTCGCATAGTCACAAGGGGGGTGCACTCGTCTTACAGGTGAACGAGAACCGAGCCTCCATTTTAATGATGTTTTGTTGCAAACACGTGGGACATCCGTTTTACACTTTGAGAACCGTAAGCAACTGCACATTTACCAATTTTCTGCGTGAACGACACCCCCCCCCCTCGACCGCACCGTCATATCACGCGGAACCTCCGTCATGCACTACGGGAACCATCAATGCACCTACAGTAGGAACCCTTTTTAAGGAACGAGAACACTTCCGAACAACATAGACCATGAGCATATCGTCGATTCTTACTCGTCATTGATGGGAAAGAGGGCGGGAGAGAAAAATTGCTCGCCCACAAAAATTGCTTTAAACCGCCAGTCAGTGTCGACGTGCTAACATATAGTGATCCTAATCTCTATCAGCATTTCTATAAATTGAGCGAGCACTTGAAATGATCATCATCGAGGGTTGTGAAAAGGTTTCCCATAGCAACATGAGCTCCAATAACAGATCTGAAACAAGCATGCTGTCAAGTGTACTACCAGAATTTTTTTGGCTGCTGCAAACATGAGGCGGTGTTTTTTTTACCTGAGTTGCTCCGCATCCACACTGATTTGAGATTACATCAGAGAGAATGAAGCACCGTTCTCCAACTCACTATTCACAAATCGGCGGTGATCGATACAACTAAGGAAAAAGCAGTAAAACACGATAAAATTTGCAACTTAGGAACACATGCACTTGTAGAATTCCTGGATGGTAGAATATTCGCAGCACGTCATCGAAAAGCATGTTTGTACCATTTGGAACAGAAGATGATTGCTCATAGGCGGTTTCAACCAAGTCTCTCCGACGGATATCTATTTGGCTCGCATTGTAATGTATAAACATGAATAGCTGGGTAAACAAAAAAGCATACATCACATGCTTACTACTTGAAAAATGCACCGAAAAGGGTAAACCATGCCTTTTTCTTAAGATCCAAGTGAACATTTACGCAGTGGAGGAAGTGATGAGTGATGTCGTTGTAGCTCGTCACGATGCTGAAAAACAAAGTAGTGCCACAAGTTTTGTTATTTCAGAACTAATCACTCAGCAAGCGCTTAAAACTGACGAAATGCATACATAGGAATACTGATGCAAAAATGAGGAAGATTCTTGTTATATGCAAAGCGAGAGCTGAGCCGTGGATTTGGCTATTGCATGCAGCTTGCCGCAGCTGGACGGCCGCCGGGACAGCAGCTCAACATTTACTCACGTACACCTTTTTTGGTTGCATGAAACGGTGGCTTTTCTGCTGCAACAAAAAAGAACCCATCCAAGCGGCTTCATTTACTAGGGCAAACGGTGCTGAACCTTGTACAACTAGACCAAAATGGCAACCGGATTAGTGCACAGATCAGAACTTTTTCCTCCACCATCCACTGTATCTATTTGCCCGAAATAGTCCCTGTCACGCACTGCCGGGTGGAAAAGCAGCAGCAGCCTTAGGTCCTGAAAACTACTGTGAAGTCAGACACTAGGCTGCCATTTCGGGACTATGCTGGCATAAAGGTGCAAGCCCAGCTTACTTGTTCTGTCATGGCGAAATTCAACAATTTATAAATTCAGAACCTTATCCACCCAAAGGTGCATATCTCAAGGCGCATGAACGGCTCCGATAACACCCCCTCTAGCTAGTGTGGATAGCAAATCCATGTTCTATATATATATATATACATAAATGGCCTAATAGGAGGCATTATAATACTTTCGTATAAAAACAACCTTTATAAATCGAAATAGCATTGTCTTTACAATCGCGATACATGTCATTCGAACATGGCACTCTTCGAACACTGAGCCTCTATTAAACGAGCGCCTTCTAGGACTTCTTCGAAATAGTGCTCGGCCGGGTCCTGGCCGTCTGCCGCACTACGGCTTGCAACAGCGGTGGCTTCCATCCTAGCCCAGTATGTTTTAACACGGGCAAGAGCCATCCACGCACCCTCTATGCACGCCGACCTCTTCACAGCATCGATATGCAACACAACACCAAGGAATTGTTGCACCAATCTGAAGTATTTGTCCAGCCTCGGTCCTTGTGGCCAAAGATGATCCACGACAGACCTCATAGCAAGCCCGGATAACCTGTGGAGTTCGGCCCATGCGGCCATCTTTTCATTCAATGGCAACGGACGCGTCGGGGCACTGAACTGCGACCAGAATAACCTCTAAGCCTTATGGTCCTTCCGATCTTTGTAAAACTCGGATGCATCAGCAGCGCTCTTTGCCAGGTCCGCGTATGAGTCCGCTGCACTCCACAACTGATCCAGAGGGGCATACTTCGGATCTCCGAATTTCATCCGCAATAGATAGGGCTTTCCGGCCATGATATCTCCGGCCTCACGAACCTCCTCCCTCACCCCCCTCATTTCAGAGCGGGTTTCCTTGGCCGCCTCCAAGGCCTTCTTCAGGTCAGTCGCCTTTCCTTGATTTTCCTTTTCAAGGAGCTCAAGGCGGTTGGCGGCATCTTCTAGCGCGGCAGCCATCTGGGCTATCTTTTCTTCGCTTCGGCGATGAGCAGCCTGTTCGGCTCTTAACTCCTCGACCGCCTTCAGAGCGGCCACATCACTCGTCCGGGCTTGCTCCTTGGCTCGGGCAAGCTCCGCCCGAAGGGTCTCCACGGCAGCAGCTCCATCTGCAGTCACAGCATATTACAGATACTAGCATCATGCTCCTCTTAAAGATTTGCTGACAAGCCAAATATACATACCTTGGGCCTCGTCAAGCCGCTTGTTAACAAGCGTGATGTCAGCATCGGCCACGTCTTGCTGCCGCTTTAGTTCGGTAAAATCAGCAGATCGGTCGGCCGCCGAACCCTCAGCAACCTACACATAAAGCAGCGCGATTATTAACAGAGTTTATGATCCTCTGTCCGCCACGTTGATGGCAACCAGAGTCTCATGGGCTACTATATATATAGAGCACACTTAGCGTGTGCGGAGCCATCAAAAATACATTTTTTGCATACCTCAAAGCCTCTTTGCAGACTCGTAAAAGCTTCGTTCAAACCGCTTTTCACGGATGAAATCCTCTCAACTACCGTGCCCATTAGAGCATGATGCGTCTCAGAGACGACTGCTCGCTCCAGAAGGCCCATTAGTGTGTCTGGCTGTGCACCGGACAACCCGGACTCCTCCTAAAGCTCTCCTCGAGAGCCGTATACTTCAGACTCCGGGCAGCCAAAGTGTCAACTTCTGGCCTTGGTGGATCCGGAGAAATCCTCCGTGACGACACTTCGGGGTCGTCCGCCCCATGTGACGGGGAGGTAGGGGGAGGAGACTCGCTCTCCATCATCTCCGGAGGAAGATCCCCCGAGGACGAATTCTGTGAAGAAGGGCTACGAGCCGGACTGCAACGAATATGTTTTGGTCATTATTCTCAAAGACAAAATAGGATATGCTTATCAAAGTACTCTTTCACTTATGCTTCGGTGGAGGACCGACCCCCTGGCGAGGTTTTCTTCCCTCGTTTAGAAGCTTCCGCTTCCAAATCCTTGGAGGTGCCCCTTTTCTTACCTTGGGGAGAGGGGATTTTAGATTCCCCTCCCCGATTATCCTCCTTCACGGAGGCACCTACTCCTCCAATCTGGATGTGTAAAAAATGAGGCCCATCTGTGGCTTCTCTATCCCTCCCCTCATCTTCACCTGGTGGCACCTGATACGGCGCGCAGTCAAGCATCCTGGTCAACAAAGGATTCGGCGAGCCTTCGGGAAGAGGGGCCGGACACCTAATCCTCTCCGCCTACTTCAGCCAGTCCTGGCAGAGAACATTTTTTAGGATGATGATATAATAAATATAAAGGATGGTGTGTTCGGCAGCAGAAGTATTTACCGGGGTATCCGGGTGGTTACAATTGAGACCCACGTCCTCGGTGGTGTCCGGACACTTTATTCGTGATCCGAAGAATAACTTGTACATCTCTTTGAGCGTCATGCCAAAGAAATGTTGAATGGTTCACGGTCCTTCTGGGTTGAACTCCCACATACCGAGAGGACGACATTGGCAGGGCAGGACTCGACGAACCAACGTCACTTGCATTATCTTGGCAAGACTGATATCCCTCTTGAGAAGGTCTCGGATGCGGCTCTGTAATGTCGGCACGTCATTTGCCGGTCCCCAGTCCAGCCCTTTGTTGACCCATGATGCCAGTTGTGGTGGAAGGCCCGGCCGGAACGCTGGAGCAGCCACCCGCTTTGTACCTTGCGAGCGGTGATGTAAAACCACTCCCGCTACCGTAAATCAGATGTCTCCACGAAAGAGCCCCTTGGCCATGGGGCGTCGGCGCCTTTGCTTATTGTAGAGCCTCCGCACTCCGCGTGACGCCTGTCGATCACCCTTGGCCTCACATTGAAGGTCTTGAGCCATAGGCCGAAGTGGGGGGTGATGCAGAGGAAGGCTTCACACACGACGATAAACAACGAGATATGAACAACAGAATCCGGAGCTAGATCGTGGAAATCTAGTCCATAATAGAACATGAGCCCTCTCACGAAGGGATCGATGCTAAGACCTAGCCCTTGGAGAAAGTGGGAGATGAAAACAACACTCGCGTTAGGTTCGGGAGTGGGGACGACCTGCCCTTGAGCAGGTAGCCTGTGTGGAATCTCGACTGTGAGATACCTGGCCTCCCTAAGCTTCCAGATGTCCTCCTCTGTGATGGAGGAGGTCGTCCACTGGCCTTGATTGGATCCGGACATGGTCGAAAGACCGAAGAGCTTTGGCTTGAGCCTTGGGTGTTGTAACTCAAGGTGGGGAGGGGAAGGATCGAGCGTGGAAAGAAAAGGACAGGCCTTGGCCCCCTTTGTAAAGAGGACGAATACCAAGCGTCCCCCACGTGACCGTTTGGAACTTGCCTAAAATCGAAGAGTCCTCTTAAACAAACATGGTTGGGTTACCCATGCCTGTATTGATGAGAATCCCGTGATAAAGTGGACACGATCTCTGCTTCGACAAGACATGACAAGGAAACTGCCTCGCATTACGTGCAATGGCTGGTTGTGAAGAAACGGTTCGAATAATGACCGAACCATGGCATGGTGTCATGCTATAAAAAGCTGTCAACAGATTAGATTTGTGGAATATTATACTCTCTACGGTGGAATGTGGAATTTGTTTTGGAGAGCCAGACAAGATCCTTGTGTTCTAAATCTTCTATGGAGTATTCGGAGAAGGAACCCGCCTTGCAATGCTGAAGATAATATGCGCGCCAGACTCATTGTCATTGAAGGCTGGTTCAGGGGCTACTGAGGGAGTCCTGGATTAACGGGTCATCGGACAGCCGGACTATATACTTTGGCCGGACTGTTGGACTATGAAGATACAAGATTGAAGACTTTGTCCCGTGTCCGAATGGGACTGTCCTTTACGTGGAAGGCAAGCTTGGATATTCGGATATGTAGATTTCCTTCTCTGTAACCGACTCGGTGTAACCCTAGCCCCCTCCGGTGTCTATATAAACCGGAGGTTTAGTCCGTAAGACAACAACAATCATAATCATAAGCTAGCTTCTAGGGTTTAGCCTCTACGATCTCGTGGTAGATCAACTCTTGTAATACTCATATCATCAAGATCAATCAAGCAGGAAGTAGGGTATTGCCTCCATCGAGAGGGCCCGAACCTGGGTAAAACATCGTGTCCCCTGCCTCATGTTACCATTAGCCTTAGACGCACAGTTCGGGACCCCCAACCCGAGATCCGCCGGTTTTGACACCGACAGGCCCCTACTGTCATCCTCTCCACGTACTTCTGCCGATTCTTGTTGTTTGTTGACCATGTTGACAACGCGAGAGGACGATGCCGCGGCGGGTGCACCAAAGCACACGGAGGACGACGACGAGGCCTCGGACGGTGATGTTAATGATTTAGGAGACGGTGGGGCGGCGATGCATGCGCTGAGGCGCAACCAGCCATGGGAGGCGGAAGCAGGCGGCCCCGTTGGCGCTGGTTTGGTTTTGGCGGGTGGAGGAAGATAGGACTGAAGAAACATGACAGACTGTAAAAGCAGCAGGAGTACTTAACAAGCTTAACTAAAACCAGCTGGGGCACTTAACAACCATAGCTGAAAGCAGTATGAGTACTTATACAGGTTCAACCATACAAAGCACGCCCCGAACAGTGCTACTTTTCCTACAGTTAACCAAGGGTGAAGCCGCCAAGCCCCAGGACAAGGCCCAGGCACCACCCCACGCATCCACTACCTTTTGAAAGCGGCTTCATCTCGCAAAGTGGTCAATAAACAGGATATTCACTTTAGAGAGATGGAAAAGCAGGAACATAATCTTATGTCCTATTCTCCATGATGGACCTTCATTATTTGAGACCACCCATGAATAAGTATCTTTTCACCTCCAAGGGGAATGGAGGAGGTCGACATAAACATCATGTTGTGACCAAGCGCAAGTCTGACCCGGCGATGGTCAGGCAACTGTATAGGAACAATATAACTGGGCAGTTTCTGTTTCAAGAAGATCATTGCTGTAAAACTGTGTATAAGCAATAGTTTATGAACAACATATATAATAGAAAATAGCTCATACCATAAGTTTCTCGACACAGTTGGACCTGTTCAACGAGTGCAGCAGTGGCACACATATCCCACGTGGCCTTCCACCATTGAAACGCCCCACAAGGATCTCAAGATGATCAATAAAGTGTAGGAACTTGTGGATGTCGTCCCAGTCAACTTT
Source organism: Triticum aestivum (assembly GCF_018294505.1). NCBI lineage: Eukaryota > Viridiplantae > Streptophyta > Magnoliopsida > Poales > Poaceae > Triticum > Triticum aestivum. Next base: position 491,264,884 of record NC_057810.1, read on the forward strand.
AGTGCCATCAGTAACAGTTGAGTTATTACAGAATAACAAACGAGCGGCCTGCTTAACTCCGAAAAAAACCTACACATGCCACCAATTATAAGAGAATATTGATTAGAAGTATCATCTTCGTGATAGATTCGTTGCTACTTCTAAAGTTAAATTGTGATTAGTTAGACAGAATATGTGGATTAAGAAGTAATCGAGGCAACAAGCAAGAACCAGATACAAAACTAACATGGATGAACAATTGGAACGACGTCGGGGTGGAAGATTGCAGTGAAGATGAGACCAGGATCTGCTATTTCCATCAACATTCGTGCGCCAACTTTCAGTCCGTAACACTTGAGAAAGTTTATCCAAGTTCGGCCATAAATAAGCAGCGATCTTCTTTGTTCATGAACCCAACTCAGAACTTATATCCATGGCTTGTCTTCACTGTGACCATTAAATTGGTGTATTCAGTTATGGCAAGGCCGAGCATCTTGAGTACATGTGTTCTGGCAGAGCAAATAATGCACTACAGGAAAAATAATATGATAACATAATGTATTCCCTATCCAAATCTAGAAATAACTTCCTCCTACACGTTAGTGTTGACCATCATATTAGTAGTACCTTTTATCCAAATATAGAAATCCAAATTTCCAAATTAGTCGACAACATGTTCAAAAAAACCCCACCCTCCCGGATAGAAAAGAGGATTCTAGGAACATACTGTGCGTGTTTAAAAATCCTATTTTAGGATGAGAAGGAACAAGTGTGGCGTGTCACCGAGGGCGCAGAAACCTGTAGGGTCCTTGCACTTTGGGCACTGCAAATGAAACACACTAGATTCAGTAGGAACAAAAATGCATCAACGGCGGCGGCTGCCATCTTAGGATTACCCGCGACCAAGGGACTTGGATTTATCAGGGATGGATGAAGAATTCGTACCTGGTTCTCCATGAGAAAATCCTATGCAATCGCCAAGATAGGGTTTTCTCTGAACAAGCAGACGAGGGAGAAGGGGATTTAGTCATTCAGGCCCAGTGAAATATTGCCGCTTCACCCGTCCAGCTTACTGCTAAAGCTAGAAAGGGGGGGGGGTGTGATTTGATGGCTCATTGGGCATTACTGTGGCGCTACGACCGGGGTGTGACTATCGTGCCGTTGTGCACTCTAATTTTTGCATATGGCACATGGACCCCGTTGCCGGATGCCCCACATATCAGCGAAAGGAAGTAGAAAGACAGGAGTAACTAGTTACACATAAATATATTTTTGACAGAGAGATACTCCCTCTATAAAGAAATATACAAATCTTTTATATCACAACTTTATACATAAGAAAAATCAAGGGAAATATATATAACATATATAATTATAAAAAACAGAGTTGTTTTTAACACAGTACATACGAGTTGGTGATGATGGTGCGCCTGCCATCCTGCAATATAGGTCGTCCAATTTATATCTGATGTATAGGAAGGAAACTATGGCAATTTTGTAAAAAGGTACCCACACACCTATCCACATTAGCAAATAAGGCCTTCCCACGTTCATCCTTTTCTCTCACAAGATAAAATACTCATACAAATGTATCTTGATGTTACGTGCAACGCACGAGCATTATGGGGGTTCAACTAAGAATATAATACTCAGACAGGCTCACGGTTCTGGACTTTGGGCCACAGGCCCACCCTGCATGTTTGGGGGCCCATGTGTTCTCCTCAGTGCTTTTCATATTGCAAGTGATCGGTATGGCACTGGTTTTAGATGGTGTCGCAAGGCGAATACACAAAATTGAATAAAGCATGGCAGCTGTTGGAATGAAATCGAACGACAGTTCCTAACCAGCAATGAGAGTTACAATTCTATCAACGATATACCATGTGATAAATAATACTGTCGTACTACTTATACACACAGGTCACTTGTTTCACCATGCCAGATTATTACATCAAAATCTCTCGGAGGATAGATCAGTTCAGCAGTTGCGTGCTGCTACTGAAGAATTTCAAAGTTGATTTGGACCAGCTCTCCTTGCCGAGAAAGTTCGATTTTACATCATCCCCTACCACAAGATATGATTTAGATTTGAACCTTGATCATCATTTAGCATCAATCATGGGACCATCGTTTGTACTTACGGTATATTGAGCAGGTTCATTCACACCAAGGTTGTGCATGGTAAGAGAAACTTGGTCGCGGTTGCCCGGATTGTTGAACGACTCCCTCGTTACTCTAGGAATTCTCTGTTTGCAAACAAGAAGACATACCCAAACAGTTAGATCAACACAGTGAATCATGTGAAACAACATGGAAAGAAACAAGAACGAAGCACTTGGGCGGCCAATGCTTCCCAAGAAGGTGGACATGTTGGTTTTTGTCAGGAGTTTGGTATATGAAGTGTGAACTACAGCCCAGTCTATTGTCGGTGCAACTGCTCGTTTGGTTGCTGCTGCACGGGCCAGAGTAGATGCAAGTGCATGTGTTGGTGTAGGTGTCGAAGCCGCTGCTGCCGCCAGAGATGGTGCTCCTTGTAGAGCTGGTACCGGTGTCGGAGCAGGTGCCGGTGTCGATGCCCGATCCTCCGGTAGATTAGCCTGATCCGCTGATGCGGTCGGTGCCCAATCTTTAGCTGGACCAGACTGAGCTACTGCCGCTGTCAGTGCTAGAGCAACTGCTGGTGCTCGATCCGTTGCTGAAGGTGGTACCGATGTGCGAGACAACGGCGATCGTGTCTGGTCTGCTATGATCAGCTTTCTAACTTGACTAGGATCCATGACCGTGATCCAGTTTTTTTCTTCATTTCTTTTAAACATGAGAAGGACTAATTGTGGCGTTTTTGTTAAACCAAACTGCAGCTCATCATAGGGATTCAGCTTGTACTCAAACAACAGACTGATCCAATTTTTTCCAGTAATATAATGATGGACAGTGCCTTCGTTACTGACACGACATAAGAAGTGAAACCTGCAAAAATAGCCATCGTAGAGCAAACCAAACGGTTTATTCTATGATGAATGTCACATGGCAAAACCTGCATTGTAAAATTGCTGGAAAAGAAAGAAAACATGACATTAAATCAATAAGATTTAGATAGTAAATCAATAAGATTTACTTGATGTGACACGAGTGAATCCTTAGCAGGAAATCACTATGTTGAAGTACTAAACAGAAGATTGATCGTCCAACTATGGGTGGCATGCAGGGGCCCTGCCTACTCCCACAAGCAGGACAGTCCAAAGGTCGTGACAAATCGTATGGACCGAACATCCATGGGACTGGAAATCCTGCTGGGTGCGATAAACCCTGCAATGCATACAGATATTGGTGTGTAACCATAATTGATAAACCCTCCTCACAAAAAAGATGATCTGGACACTTCAAAATATACAGACTGAATTGAGTGGACAGACATTAACATAGACCGTTCTCAAGACTGACCACACACCAAAAGCGGCAGTACTAATAAACAATACAGGGTTCACAAATACAAATCAAGTACTGAACAATAGTACTTACTACAGACAAGCAAAGTTGCACTAATTAAACTCCACAGACTATTTCTTGCCACCGACCTACGGGATGAACCCCGCATAACTGACTAGGCCATGGACTTCGTGAGAGATGTCTACATGCACCATCACCATCTCGTCAACCTTGGAGAACCTAACAGAGTGGTCTTCCCACTCATAAACATGATGATGAAGACATGCCGCATCAGATTTGTTGGGAAGCTTTACAAGAACCACACCCTTCGTAATTGAAGGCACAACTAGGAAATTGTTGTGGTCAAGTACAGCCTCGAGAACACGCCTGGCAACAATGCTACAAGAAACACTAGTTCAGGACACGTAGCGACAAGGACACACAGTTGGATAGTTTAGCAGTAGAACTCATCCTCAGGCCGTCCAGTTCACACGACATGACTTTGAGAATTTCATATCCACCGTGGACCTGGTTCTAATTCAAACAGAAACCATATTTTATTACTACTTCCGTTCAGAAATATAAGATGATTTTCGATATTATGCTCCATATAGGACTACATATACGCACATAAATGAGTGAACAAAGACATTAGAACATGTCTTCAAAGGCATGAGAGCAGAGGGATTACTTGCAATATCCATAACACAAGTTACTGAGGCAAATATACTGCTACCTCTTGAGCACTGCGTTGGTTTTCCCTTGAAGAGGAAAAGGGTGATGCATCAAAGTAGTGTAAGTATTTCCCTCAGTTTTGAGAACCAAGGTATCAATCCAGTAGGAGGCTACATGCAAATCCCTCGTACCTACACAAAGAAATAAGAACCTCGCAACCAACGCGATAAAGGGGTTGTCAATCCCTTCATGACCACTTGCAAAAGTGAGATCTGATAGAGATAATAATAAGATAAATATTTTTGGTATTTTTATGATATCGATTGGAAAGTAAATATTGCAAAATAAAATAGATCGGAAACTTATATGATGGAAAATAGACCTGGGGGCCATACGTTTCACTAGTGGCTTCTCTCAAGATAGCATATGTATTACAGTGGGTGAACTAATTACTGTCGAGCAATTGATAGAAAAGTGCATAGTTATGAGAATATCTATGCATGATCATGTATATAGGCATCACGTCCGCGACAAGTAGATCGAAACAATTCTGCATCTACTACAATTACTCGACACATCGACCGCTTCCCAACATGCATCTAGAGTATTAAGTTCATAAGAACAGAGTAACACATTAGGAAAGATGACATGATGTAGATGGATAAACTCAAGCAATATGATATAAACCCCATGTTTTTATCCTCGATGGCAACAATACAATACGTGCCTTGCTGCCCTGCTGTCACTGGGAAAGGACACCGCAAGATTGAACCCAAAGCTAAGCACTTTTCCCATTGCAAGAAAGATCAATTTAGTAGGCCAAACCAAACTGATAATTCAAAGAGACTTGTAAAGATAACCAATCATACATAAAAGAATTCAGAGGAGATTCAAATATTTCTCATAGATAAACTTGATCATAAACCCACAATTCATCGGATCTCGACAAACATACCGCAAAAAGAGTTACATCAAATAGATCTCCAAGAAGATCGAGGAGAACTTTGTATTGAGATTCAAAGAGAGAGAAGAAGCCATCTAGCTAATAACTATGGACCCGAAGGTCTGTGGTAAACTACTCACACTTCATCGGAGAGGCTATGGTGTTGATGTAGAAGCCCTCCATGATCGATTACCCCTCTGGCGGAGCGCCAGAAAAGGCCCCAAGATGGGATCTCACGGGTATAGAAGGTTGCGGCGGTGGAAATAGGTTTTCGTGGTGCTCCTGGATGTTTTCAGGGTATGTAGATATATATAGGTGAAGGAAGTCGGTCAGGGGAGCCATGAGGGGCCCAGGAGGGTGGGGGGCGCGCCCACCCCCCTGGGGCGCGCCTCCCTGCCTTGTGGCTTCCTTGTTTGCTTCTTGATGTCCACTCCAAGTCTCCTGGATTGTGTTTGTTCCAAAAATAACTCTCCTGAAGGTTTCATCCCGTTTGGACTCCGTTTGATATTCCTTTTATTCAGAACACTGAAATAGGCAAAAAAACAGTAATTTGGGTTGGGCCTCTGGTTAATAGGTTAGTCCCAAAAATAATATAAAAGTGTAGAGTAAAGCCCATAAACATCCAAAACGGGTAATATAATAGCATGGAACAATCAAAAACTATAGATACGTTGGAGATTTATCAAGCATCCCGAAGCTTAATTCCTGCTCATCCTCGAGTAGGTAAATGATAAAAACAGAATTTTTGATGTGGAATGCTACCTAGCACATTTCTCAATGTAATTTTCTTTATTGTGGCATGAATGTTCAGATCCAAATGATTCAAGACAAAAGTTTAATATTAACATAAAAATAGTAATACTTCAAGCATACTAACAAAGTAATCACGTCTTATCAAAATAACATAGCCAAAGAAAGCTTATCCCTACAAAATCATATAGTTAGGCCATGCTTCATTTTCGTCATACAAAATACTCCCATCATGCACAACCTCGGTTTCAGCCAAGCAGTTGGTTCATACTTTTTAACGCGCTTCAGCTTTTTCAACCATCACGCAATACATGAGCGTAAGCCGTGGATATAGCACTATGGGTGGTATAGAATATGATGATGGAGGTTGTGTGGAGAAGACAAAAAGGGAGAAAGTCTCACATTGACGTGGCTAATCAACGGGCTATGAAGATGCCAATCAATTGATGTCAATGCGAGGAGTAGGGATTGCCATGCAACGGATGCACTAGAGCTATAAATGTATGAAAGTTCAGCAAAAGAAACTAAGTGGGTGTGCATCCAACTCGCTTGCTCACAAAGACCTAGGGCATTTTGAGGAAGCCCGTCATTGGAATATACAAGCCAAGTTCTATAATGAAGAATTCCCACTAGTATATGAAAGTGACAACATAGGAGACTCTCTATCATGAAGATCATGGTGCTACTTTGAAGCACAAGTGTGGAAAAAGGATAGTAACATTGTCCCTTCTCTCTTTTTCTCTCATTTTTTCTTTTTTTATTTTGGTGGGCTTATTTGGCCTGTTTTTTTATTTGGGCTTCTTTGGCCTCTTTTATTTTTCATAAAGTCCGAAGTCTCATCCCGACTTATGGGGGAATCATAGTATCCATCATCCTTTCCTCACTTGGGACAATGCTCTAATAATGAAGATCATCACACTTTTATTGATTTACAACTCAAGAATTACAACTCAATACTTAGAACAAAATATGACCCTATGTGATGCCTCCGGCGGTGTACCAGGATATGCAATGAATCAAGAGCGACATGTATGAAAAAATTATAAAGCTGGCCTTGCCACAAATACGATGTCAACTACATGATCATGCAAAAGCAATATGACAATGATGGAGCGTGTCACAATAAATGGAACGGTGGAAAGTTGCATGGCAATATATGGCCATAATAGGTAGGTATGGTGGCTGTTTTGAGGAAGATATAAGGAGGTTTATGTGTGATAGAGTGTATCGTATCACGGGGTTTGGATGCATCGGCGAAGTTTGCACCAACTCTCATGGTGAGAAAGGGCAATGCGCGGTACCGTAGATGCTAGCAATGATGGAAGGGTAAGAGTGTGTATAATCCATGGACTCACATTAGTCAAAAAGAACTCATATACTTATTGCAAAAGTTTATTAGCCTCGAAGCAAAGTACTACTACGCATGCTCCTAGGGGAAGGGTTGGTAGGAGTTAACCATCGCGTGATCCTGACCTCCACTCATAAGGAAGGCAATCAAAGAAAACCCCATGCTACAAATTTGTCACACAACTTTTACCATACGTGCATGCTACGGGACTTGGCAACTTTAACACAAGTATTTCTCAATTTCATAATTACCCAACTAGCATGACTCTAACATTACCACCTTTATATCTCAAAACAATTATCAAGTATCAAATTTCTCATAGTATACAATTCACTTTCTATGATAGTTTTTATTATACCCAACTTGGATGCCCATCATATTAGGACTAATTTTATAACCAAAGCAAATACCAAGATGTTCTAAAAGACTCTCAAAATAACATGAGTGAAGCATGAGAGATCAATAATTCTACAAAATTAAACCACTGTCATGCTCTAAAAAGATATAGTGAAGCACTAGAGCAAAATTGTCTAGCTCAAAAGATATAAGTGAAGCACATAGAGTATTCTAATAAATTCCGATTCATGTGTGTATCTCCCAAAAGGTGTGTGCATCAAGGATGATTGTGGTAAACTAAACGGCAAAGACTCATATCATACAAGACGCCCCAAGAAAAACACATATAATGTGGTGAATAAAAATATAGCTCCAAGTAAAGTTACCGATGGACGAAGACGAAAGAGGGGATGCCTTCTCGGGCATACCCAAGCTTAGGCTTTTGGTTGTCCTTGAATTTTACCTTGGGGTGACTTGGGCATCCCTAAGCTTAGGCTCTTTCCACTCCTTATTCCATAATCCATCAAATCTTTACCCAAAACTTGAAAACTTCACAACAAAAAACTCAACAGAAAATCTCATGAGCTCCGTTAGTGCAAGAAAGCAAACCACCACTTTAAGGTACTGTAATGAACTCATTCTTTATTTATATTAGTGTTAAACCTACTGTATTCCAACTTATCTATGGTTCATACCCCCCGATACTAGCCATATATTCATCAAAATAAACAAACAACACACGAAAAACAGAATCTGTCAAAAACAGAACAATCTGTAGCAATCTGTAACTTTCGAATACTTCTGGAACCTTAAAAATTCTACAAAAATCGGAAGTCCAGGAAATTTTTCTATTAATCTTATGCAAAAATAATCAACTAAAAATCACGTTTCTGTGATTTATTAAAATTATTCTCGTGCGCTTAAAAGTTTCTGTTTTTCAGCAAGATCAAATTAACTATCACCCAAGATGATCCTATAGGTTCTACTTGGAACAAACACTAACTAAAACATAAAACCACATCTAAACAGAAGCTAGATGAATTATTTAATACTAAACAGGAGCAAAAAGTAAAGAACAAAAATAAAATTGGGTTTCCTCCCAACAAGCGCTATCGTTTAACGCCCCTAGCTAGGCATAAAAGCGAGAATAGATCTAGGTATTGCCATCTTTGGTATTCAATTCATAAGTGTCTCTCATAATACATTCATAAGGTAATTTGATTTTCTTCCTAGGGAAGTGTTCCATGCATTTCCTTAATGGAAATTGGAATCTAATATTTCCTTCTTTCATATCAATAATTGCACCAATCATTCTAAGGAAGGGCCTACCAAGAAAAATAGGACATGAATGATTGCAATCTATATCAAGAACAATAAAATCTACGGGCACATAATTCCTATTTGCAACAACAAGAACATTTATAATCCTTCCCATAGGTTTCTTAATGGTGGAATCCACATGGTGCAAGTTTATAGAGCAATCATCAAATTCACAAAAACCTAGCACATCACATAAAGTTTTTGGAATCGTGGAAACACTAGCACCAAAATCACACAAAGCATAGCGTTCATGATCTTTAATTTTAATTTTAATAGTAGGTTCCCACTCATCATAAAGTTTTCTAGGGATAGAAACTTCCAATTCAAGTTCTTCTTCATAAGATTGCAATAAAGCATCAACGATATGTTTAGTAAAAGCTTTATTTTGACTATAAGCATGAGGAGAATTTAACACGGATTGCAACAAGGAAATATAATCTATTAAAGAACAATTATCATAATTAAATTCCTTGAAATCCAAAATAGTGGGTTCATTGCTATGTAAAGTTTTGACCTCTTCAATCCCACTTTTACCAATTTTTGCATCAAGATCTAATAACTCTGAATCATTGGGAAGCCTTTTAACTAAAGTTGACTCATCTCCAGTACCATAATTATCAAGATTCATATTGCAAAACAAAGATTTAATAGGAGCAACATTAATCACTTTTAGATCTTCATCATTATTATCATGAAATCTAGAAGAACACGCTTTTACAAAGCAATCTTTCTTAGCACGCATCCTAGCGGTTCTTTCTTTACACTCATCAATGGAAATTCTCATGGCTTTGAGAGACTCATTGATATCATGCTTAGGTGAAATAGATCTAAGTTCCAAAGAATCAACATCAAGAGATATTCTATCCACGTTCCTAGCTAATTCATAAATCTTAGGCAATTTTTCTTCAAGCAAAGCATTGAAATTCTTTTGAGAGATCATAAATTCTTTAACATTAATCTCAAAATCATAGGTCATCTTATTCAAATTTCCATAAGAGTTGTTGTAGGAATTACCATAATTATTAGAGGAATTGCTAGGGAACGGCCTAGGATTAAAGTTTCCTCTATAAGCATTGTTACCAAAATTATTCCTACCAACAAAATTCACATCCATAGATTCATTATTATTCTCAATCAAAGTAGACAAAGGCATATCATTAGGATCAATAGGAGCACTTATTAGCAAACAATTTCATAAGTTCATCCATCTTTCCACTCAAAACATTTATCTCTTCTATCGCATGAACCTTTTTACTAGTAGATCTTTTGGTGTGCCATTGAGAATAATTAACCATAATATTATCTAGGAGTTTAGTAGCTTCTCCTAAAGTGATTTCCATAAAAGTGCCTCATGCGGCCGAATCTAAAAGTGTAGCGACCAGACCTCAAACAGTCTAGTCTTTTTGCATCAGTGTCATCACTAGATCGGTAATGCTCACCCGCACAGTACTTGAGGATTTATAACAGAGTTTCAATCACAGACTTATTACATCAAATGTCTCAAAAGAGAACTTATTACAATAATATGGCTTAAGGTCATCTGAAAATGATAACAACGGAAGGCTTGGAAGATAAAGCGAGTCCATCAACTCCAACGGCATAGCTGAGTGAACGATAACGACCTATGGCACCTTACTCGTTGTCTGAAAAGTCTGCAACATGAAATGTTGCAGCCTGAAATGGGTCAGCACATGGAATATGCTGGCAATGTAACACATAGAGTAATGAACAGAATGAATGTTATCACTACATGCATATATGGCTGGTGGAAAGCTCTACGGTTACAGTTTTGCATAAAGCCAATTTTTCCCTACAACAAAGGAATAAATTTTATTTCACTATCATGGTGGTTGTTAAACATTGAGAAGGTTCCTCCAACTCAATCCCAATTAAGCATCATCATTAAACCCAATCAAATTAATTTAGAGTGATGAGATCAACATGATAATCCAAGAACCAGATACTCAAGATGTCCATAACCGAGGACACGGCTAACCATGATTAGTTTGTACACTCTGCAGAGGTTTGTGCACTTTTCCCCACAAGACTCGAACACATCCATGGTCGGAGATTTGAGACACAGTCTTTCTGAATCATTAACTCTCTACTCTGGGTAGACAGTACCACCTACAACCCACCTACATCTGCTAGTCTACCACTTCAAGAGCTTCACGCAACTTACTCAACTATGCCAGAGCCCATATTGGCTTGTGGCTGCACACGGAAGTTTCTAGCATGAATAATCTTATGATCCCTTTGAGCCTAGGTGGCGAACCGTAGGATGATCACACGGGTACTCCGGGATATCCTAGGACAACACTGGATTCTCCAGGTGCCCTGACAACCACTGGGTACTCCAGGGTGCCTCAAGCAATCCACCCAGATGTATATTTAAGTAGCCACCTTAAGTTAACCATTAATTAACAATACTCACATCTGTCATGGAAACACTCACCCAAACCATGTCTACGAGCATCGCATAGCAATATAATCATCACGTAAAAGTACCTCCCAAAGGTTTGATAATAAACAGGGCAATAGGTTCTACCTCATCATCTACTTCCCAGAACCCACATGTTAATCAGATCCTAACCATGCAATGTTTGAGGGTTGATCTAATGCAATAAAACTGGGTAGTAAAGAGGTATGATCAAAGTGTTACTTGCCTTGCTGATGATCCGCAAAACCTAGAGGCTCGTAGTAGCACGCTTCGCACTCCGGGTACTCTATCGCAGACAAACAATAGCATACAATAAGAACTCAACTAGAAGCACAGGTAAAACTAAAATACGAGATCTAACCAGAAAGTTCAACTAAAGAACTCCGGTTTGCAAAAAGAATCAAATCAAACGGAGCAACGAAACTCAAACTGCAAAAGAAACAAGATATGTTTACTAATCTGAACTAAAGTCAAATTTTACAGAACCAAAATCTTGTTCTAGTTGTTTAAACAGAAAGAGGGCTTCGAGACAGAGATCTAGGCGCTTGAATAACCTGATTCTGATAAACGAGCGAAAAGATAAACTAAAACGAAGATCAGGGCAGAAATCGCGATCGAAAATAATCGCGGAAAACCTTGGAAAAAGAAAAACTGACGAACAGGCTAACGAACGAACGTTCACTCTCTACGGCTAACGGACAAACAACGTTAGTTAAAACGAATGTACGGATGAACATCCGCTATTTAAGTAAACCGAAAAAATAAAAACCAATCTAAATAAAAAGATGAATTTAGTAAACCGGCGGCGGCGGTGGCGGTTATACCTCTGGCGAGGTCCGCGGCGGCAGGCGGGATCGGCGGCGGCTCCTCCGGTGGCGACGGGCGGTCCGCGGGGTGGCGGGACGGGGCGGCGGCGGACGGCGGCATTGGCGACGGGGGACGGCGGCGGCTCCGCGCGGCGGCGATGACGAGAGGTGGCGGCGACGGCGCTAGGGTTTGCGGGGGCGGGGCTGCGGGACGGGCTGAGGCGGCTCGGGGCCTCGGCCTTTAAATGGGCCGGCCGGGCTGGAGTCCTGGGCGGACACAGCCCGGTTAGGTCGGTTGACTTTTTTTTTATATTTTTTAAAAAACCCTGACATAGAAAAACTAATAAAAGAAATACTAAACGGACTCCAAAAATCCTGAAATAAATTTTCATGGTCCTCTAATAATATTGCGGACAAAGTGAACATTTATTTGTGCCTCTAATGCAATTTTGAAAAACACATTTGTTTTCCTAATTCAAATAAAATAGCAGTAAAACTCTGAATAAAATTCTTATTTGATTTTACTATTTTCCCTCCAATATTTTTTTATTTTGTCCTATCTCTTTTATTTTTCCTATTAGAAATATTCGAAGAGAAAAATAATTAAATCCGAATGATCCTCTTTTCAAAATTTGAGAAAACTCAAATATGAAAATAACGAAATCCCAACTCTCTTCGTGGGTCCTTGAGTTGCTTAGAATTTCTAGGATCGACCAAAATGCAATAAAATATGATATGCAATGATGATTTAATGTATAACTTTCCAAATTGAAAATTTGGGATGTTACAAACCTACCCGCCCTTAAGATGAATCTCGCCCTCGAGATTCGGATTGGCTAGAAAATAGGTGTGGGTGGTCCTTCCATATATCTTCCTCTCGTTCCCAGGTGGCTTCATCCTTGGTATGGTGGCTCCACTGAACTTTGCAAAACTTGATAACCTTGCTGCGCGTGACTCGGCTGGCAAACTCGAGAATCTTCATGGGTTTCTCCTTGTAGGTCAAATCGCTATCCAACTGAATCGCTTCCAGTGGCACTGTATCCCTTAGAGGAATATCGGCCATCTCTGCGTGGCACTTCTTCAACTAGGAAACGTGGAACACATCATGAACTCCTGAAAATCCTTCTGGCAATTCCAACTTATAAGCAACTTCTACCATACGCTCCAAAACTTTGTATGGTCTCACAAAATGTGGTGCTAACTTTCCCTTAACTCCAAAACGCTTAACTCCTCGAAGTGGGGACACACGAAGATACACTCTATCTCCGACTTTGTAAACTGTCTCCTTGCGTTTAGAATCCGCATAGCTCTTCTGCCTGGACAGGGCTACCTTGAGTCTATCGCGAATCAACTTTACCTTCTCTTTAGACTCCTTAATCAAATATGGTCCAAACAACTGACGGTACCCAACTTCATCCCATAACAACGGTGTCCTGCACCTCCTTCTGTACAAGGCTTCGAAAGGGGCCATCTTAAAACTGGCTTGATAACTATTATTATAAGAGAACTCTGCATATGGCAAATTTTCGTCCCAACTAGATCCATAATCTAGCCCACAAGCTCTCAACATGTCCTCCAGAATCTGATTGACTCTCTCGGTCTGTCCATCTGTCTGTGGATGAAAGGCTGTAGTAAACTCTAGCCTGGTACCCAAAGTCTCATGCAACTTATTCCAGAACTTTGAGGTAAACTGGGTTCCTCTATCTGATACAATGGTCCTTAGAACTCCATGCAGACATACTATCCTGGTCATGTATATCTTTGCCAACTTAGCACTGGTGTAAGTGGTCTTCACTGGGATGAAATGAGCTACCTTCGTCAAACGATCGACTACAAACCATATCGAGTCATAGCCTAAATGAGTCCTGGGCAATCCCGTGATAAAATCCATGCCTAGCTTGTCCCACTTCCATTCGGTTATCGATAATGGCTGTAGCAATCCTGCTGGCTTCTGATGCTATGCCTTTACTCTCTAACATCACATACTGCCACATACTCCGCAATATCCTTCTTCATTCGAGTCCACCAGAAACTATCCTTCAAATCCAGATACATCTTGGTATTTCCTGGGTGAATCAAATACGGTGAATTATGGGCCTCCTGCAGAATCAACTTCCTGATCTCGGGGTCATTAGGCACATATACGCGGTCCTCAAACCATAAGGTATCGTGCTCATCCTCACGAAATCCTTTAGCCTTTCCTTTGCTCATCCTTTCCTTTATCTCGGCAATCTCTTTGTCGGTCTTTTGAGCTTCCCTGATATTATCCATCAAGGTAGACTGAATTTCCAACGCTGCTACATAACCTCTCGGAAATATTTCCAAAGATAGTTCGCAAAGATACTCCTTGGGAAATACTCCGGTCATGAGTGTATTGACATGACTCTTGCGACTCAACGCATCGGCTACTACATTAGCCTTTCCGGGATGATAGTGCAACTTCATACCATAATCCTTGATGAGCTCCAACCATTTCCTCTGCCTGAGATTCAACTCCTTCTGCGTGAAGATGTACTTCAAACTCTTGTGATCCGTGTACACCTCACAATGGTTTCCAATGAGAAAATGTCTCCATGTCTTCAACGCATGCACTACTGCTGCTAACTCCAAATCATGTGTAGCATAACTCAACTCATGGGGTTTAAGTTGTCGTGAGGCATATGAAAAAACTCTTCCCTCCTGCATTAGCACAACTCCAAGTCCTCGATGAGAAGCGTTGCAGTACACTTGATAATCCTCGCGTTAATCTAGAAGAATCAACACTAGGGCTGTAACCAAACGTTTCTTTAACTCCTGAAAACTGGCCTCACATTCCTCAGCCATTTGAACTTGGTGTCCTTCTTCAACAACTTCACCATGGGCTTTGCAATCTTAGAGAAATTCTCAATGAACCTCCTGTAGTATCCTGCGAGTCCAAGAAAACTCCGGATCTCTCCAACTAACATGGGTGATTCCCAATTTATCACAGTGACAACCTTGGTGGGGTCTACTGCTATTCCTTCTCCAGATATAACATGTCCGAGGAATCCAACTTCCTTCAACCAAAGCTCACACTTGTTGAACTTGGCGTATAACTGATGTTCTGCGAGCTTCCCAAGTACCAAACACAAATGCTCCTTATGCTCCTCCTCATTCTTCGAGTAGACCAGAATATCATCGATGAACACTACGACGAACTTATCCAAAAACTCCATAAACACCTTGTTCATCATGTTCATGAAATAGGCAGGCGCGTTAGTCAGATCAAATGACATAACGGTGTACTCATATAGCCCGTACCTTGTGGTAAAGGCTGTCTTAGGTATATCCTGCTCTTTAATCTTCAGCTGATGGTATCCTGATCGCAGATTGATCTTGGAAAATACTTTAGCTCCTTGCAAATGGTCAAAAAATCATTGATCATCAGCAGTGGGTACTTATTCTTGATTGTCACTTCGTTCAATCCACGATAATCAACAACCATCCTCATTGGTCCATCCTTCTTCTCCACTAGAAGCACTAGTCATCCCCAAGGTGACGAACTTGGGTGAATATAGCCTTTATCCAGTAACTCCTTAATCTGCTTCTTAATTTCTTCCAAATCCTTTGCGGGCATCCGATACGGTCTCTTAGATATTGACCCCGTACCTGGAAAAAGCTCAATCAAAAACTGAATGTCTCTATCTGGTGGCATGCCTGGCAACTCCTCTGGAAATACATCAGGGAAATCCTTCACCACTGGCACTTCCTCCGGTACATACTTAATCCTTCTTCCTTCTGGGGTGGTGAGCAGAATCGACTTACTAGCACAGTCAATAAACCCTCCATACTTTGAAAACCAATCCATGCCTAATATTACATCCAGCCCTCGTGACTCCAATACTATTAGGTCTAAGGGGAACACGTAGTTACCAATCCTTAATGGTAACCGATCACACCATAGGCTAGCCATATACTCTGCTCCTGGCGAGGTTACTAACATGGGTGACCTAAGGGCTTGGGTTGGCAGGTTATACTTGTCCACAAATCCCCTTGATATGTATGAATGCGATGCACCAGTATAAAAAAGAACGATTGCAGTAAATGACTTAACAAAAAACTTACCTATAACTGCATCGGGTTGTGCTTCAACCTCCTCCATGCTAATGTACTTCACTTGTCCCCTGCTGAAAGGGTTGGTCTTCTTCCCAGAGCTTCCATTGCCATTTCCATTCTTTGCTTCAGAACACTCCGTGGCGTAATGTCCATTCTTCCCGCACTTGAAACAAGTAATGTGACTTAGATCCTTCTTGGCGGGCGATGCTGGATTGGAACGGTTCTGAACGTTGCTTCCTCCATTCCCATTCCCATTCTTGAGGCCACTATGGTTATGCGAACTCCCTCCATTGGGATTAGGGCCTCCATGGTTATGGTGAATGTGTCCTCCCGAGTTCGGGGTAAAACGGGGCCTCTGTTGAGCTCCTGAACTGTACTTCCCTTGTCCATACTTCCTCTTGCGGTTGTCAATCTGCTGTTGCTTCCCTTCAATCATGAGAGCTCTATCTACCAACTCCTGGTAGTTGTTGAAGGTTGCCACCCTCAACTGCATGCTCAGCTCATCATTTAGTTCTTTGATGTCTACTACACAACCTTCTTCTTGTAGACGTTGTTGGGCCTCCAAGTGTAGAGGTTTGTAGGACAGTAGCAAATTTCCCTCAAGTGGATGACCTAAGGTTTATCAATCCATGGGAGGCGTAGGATGAAGATGGTCTCTCTCAAACAACCCTGCAACCAAATAACAAAGAGTCTCTTGTGTCCCCAACACACCCAGTACAATGGTAAATTGTATACGTGCACTAGTTCGGCAAAGAGATGGTGATACAAGTGCAATATGGATGGTAGATATAAGTATTTGTAATCTAAAAATATAAAAACAGCAAGGTAGCAAGTGATAAAAGTGAGTGTAAACGGTATTGTAATGCTAGAAAACAAGGCCTAGGGTTCATACTTTAACTTGTACAAGTTCTCTCAACAATAATAACATAATTGGATCATATAACTATCCCTCAACATGCAATAAAGAGTCACTCCAAAGTCACTAATAGCGGAGAACAAACAAAGAGATTATTGTAGGGTATGAAACCACCTCAAAGTTATCCTTTCTGATATATCTATTCAACAGTCCGTAGTAAAATAACACGAAGCTATTCTTTCCGTTCAATCTGTCATAGAGTTCGTACTAGAATAACACCTTAAGACACAAATCAACCAAAACCGTAATGTCACCTAGATACTCCGTTGTCACCTCAAGTATCCGTGGGCATGATTATACGATATGCATCACACAATCTCAGATTCATCTATTCAACCAATACAAAGAACTCCAAAGAGTGCCCCAAAGTTTCTACCAGAGAGTCAAGACGAAAACGTGTGCCAACCCCTATGCATAAGTTCATTGAACCCGCAAGTTGATCACCAAAACATACATCAAGTAGATCACGTGAATATCCCATTGTCACCACAGATAAGCACGACAATACATACATCAAGTGTTCTCAAATCCTTAACGACTCAATCCGAAAAGACAACTTCAAGGGGAAAACTCAATTCATCACAAGAGAGTAGAGGGGGAAAAACATCATAAGATCCAACTATAATAGCAAAGCTCGCGATACATCAAGATCGCAACACCTCAAGAACACGAGAGAGAGAGAGAGATCAAACACATAGCTACTGGTACATACCCTCAGCCTCGAGGGTGAACAACTCCCTCCTTGTCATGGAGAGCGCTGAGATGATGAAGATGGCCACCGGCGAGGGATCCCCCCTCCGGCAGGGTGCCGGAACGAGCTCTCGAGAGGTTTTTGTTGGCTACAGAGGCTTGCAGCGGCGGAACTCCCGACCTGTTGTGTTCTACGAATTTTTTAGGGTATATGGACATATATAGGCGAAAGAAGTCGGTCAGGGGGCCATGAGGGTTGGGGGTGCGCCCAGGGGGGTAGGGCATGCATCCCTGCCTCGTGGCTTCCTCGTTGCTTCCCTTACGTATACTTCAAGTCTCCTGGATTGCTTCTGTTCCAAAAATAACTCTCCCGAAAGTTTCATTCCGTTTGGACTCCGTTTGATATTCCTTTTCTTTGAAACACTGAAATAGGCAAGAAAACAACAATTTGGGCTGGGCCTCCGGTTAATAGGTTAGTCCCAAAAATAATATAAAAGTGTATAATAAAGCCCATAAACATCCAAAATAGATAATATAATAGCACGAATGCTTCATAAATTATAGATACGTTAGAGACGTATCAGCATCCCCAAGCTTAATTCCTGCTCATCCTCGAGAATGTAAATGATAAAAGAAATAATTTATGTAGTGTGAATGCTAGCAGGTGCATAAGTTTGATCAATGGTAATTTCAATCACCTTTTCTAGCATCATTATATGTCAAAACAGTAGCTCATCTCATAAAACTTCTCATGAACAAGTGACAAACTATTCAAATGTTAAAGCATAGACCATAAACTTTCTTGAAAACTAGCAAACTATGTTCTCAGTCATCAAACAATTGCAGTTCATCTTATTTCCAGGAAGGGTCTATGTAAGAGCTTTGATTTAGCAAATCCCACAAACTCAACTATCATATAGTCTTCCATGATTGCTACCACTCAAAGCATATTTTTTAAACAAATAGCATCGACCGAACACAGAGAAGATAGGGGCTTAATGTTTCGCCTCCCAACTTACTTACATATATATAATTGTCAACAATAATAATTCATGATCAAATATATTTGAATGGCCATATATGCTTAGATCTTACCCCATAACACGATGCTTGCCAACTAAAGAGTAGGTTGGAATGAGAAGGAATACTACTGACTCTTGCATAAAAGTAAAAGATAGGCCCTTCGTACAGGGAAGCAGGGATTTGTAGAGGTGCTAGAGCTCGAAGCTTTTAAACAGAGATGAAAATAATTTTGAGAGGTATACTTTCACTGTCAACATAACAACCAGGGGTTCCTAGTTTCTTCCATACTAGATACATTATAGGCGGTTGCCAAACAGAATGGTAAAGTTTTTCTTCCCCCTCCACCAACAATCATCAATCCATGGCTTGCCCGAAACAACGGGTGCCTCCAACTAACAACAATCCTGGGGGAGTTTTGTTTGCAATTATTCTGATTTGATTTTTGATCTTTGGATCATAGGACCGGGCATCCCAATTACCAGCCATTTTCTCGTGAATGATGAGCGGAGTCCACTCATCGTGAGAATAACCCACCTAGCATGGAAGATACCGACAGCTCCTAGTCGCTACATGAGCGATTCGGGCATACAAAACAAATTATTATTTGAAGGTTTAGAGTTTGGCACATGCAAATTTACTTGGAATGGTAGATAAATACCGATATAGTTAGGTATGGTGGACACTCATGGAAGAAACTTGGTTCAAGGGATTTGGATGCACAAGCAGTGTTCCCGCTTAGTACATATATTTTGGCTAGCAAAGGATTCTAAATAGCAAGCACCACATGTTGGAGGATCTATAACAATATAACTTCTACACAAATATACCCAAGCATAACTCATTACGTTGTCTTCCTTGTCCAATTTCAACTAATTTGCTCAGGTTTGAAAATAATTAATGGGGCTCACAATCATAGAAGATGTCTAGGATAGTATATTCATATGTGAAATCTCTCTTCCTTCAATATTCTTTCATGAATTGTTCAAATGACCAATAATTTTACCACCTCTATTTCTTATAAGTGAAGTCATTATTCCCCATGGGATAAGCATATGAAACATGTATAATTTCATATTTATGATATTCAAATCATTCAACCATTTACTCATAGGATATAAGTGAAGCACACGAGCAAATGACAAACTACTCCAAAAAGATATAAGTGAAGATCAATGAGTAGTTAAATAATTAAGTAGCTATATGGAGACTCTCTCTCATTTAAGAATTTCAGATCTTAAGGAATTTATTAAAACAGCAAGCAAAACAAAATAAAACAAAATGACGCTCCAAGCAAAACACATATCATGTGGCGAATAAAAATATAGCTCCAAGTAAAGTTACCGATGAATGAAGACGAAAGAGGGGATGCCATCCGGGGCATCCCCAAGCTTAGGATCTTGGTTGTCCTTGAATATTACCTTGGGGTGCCTTGGGCATCCCCAAGCTTAGGCTCTTTCCACTCCTTATTCCATAGTCCATCGAATCTTTACCCAAAACTTGAAAACTTCACAACACAAAACTCAACAGAAAACTCGTAAGCTCTGTTAGTATAAGAAAATAAAACCACCACTTAGGTACTGTTGTGAACTAATTTTATAGCGGCGCAGTAATAATGATAATGGCAAGTCAAATCACAGGGCTCCACCATGAACCGTCAAATCACATCCCTACGTTTGCAGCAGCCTACTCCCTCATTTTCTCGCCTCTCTGTCGAACTGACTAGGAGGAACTGCCTCGCCTACTGATACGTCCATTTTGCATCATGATTTTATATCAATATTTATTGCATTATGGGCTGTTAGTACATGTTATATCACAATACTTATGCCTTTTCTCTCTTATTTTATAAGGTTTACATGAAGAGGAAGAATGCCGGCAGCTGGAATTCTGGACTAGAAAAGGAGCAAATATTAGAGACCTATTCTACACAACTCCAAAAGTCCTAAAACTTCAGGGAGATCGGTTTTGGAATATATAAAAAATATTGGGCTAAGAAAGCACTAGAGGGGGCCACCAGTCAGCCACGAGGGTGGAGGGCGCGCCCTACCCCTTAGGCGCGCCCTCCTACCTTGTGGGCCCCTTGGCAGGCCCCCGACTCCCATCTTCTTCTATATGGTGTCTTTTGCCCTGGAAAAAATCACAGAGAAACTTTTGGGACGAAGCACCACCGTCTTGAGGTGGAACCTGGGTACGACCAATTTAGGGCTCTGGCGGAGCTATTCTACCGGGGAAACATCCCTCCGGGAGGGGGAAATCACCACCATTGTCATCACCATCGATCCTCTCATCGATAGGGGGTCAATCTCCATCAACATCTTCACTACCACCATCTTCTCTTAAACCCTAGTTCATCTCTTATATCCGCTCTTTGTCTCAAAACCTCAGATTGGTACCTGTGGGTTGCTAGTAGTGTTGATTACTCCTTGTAGTTGATGCTAGTTGGTTTATTCGGTGGAAGATCACATGTTCAGATCCTTAATGTTTATTAATACTCCTCTCATTATGAACATGAATATGCTTTGTGAGTAGTTACGTTTGTTCCTGAGGACATGGGAGAAGTCTTGTTATAAGTAATCATGTGAATTTGCTATTCGTTCGATATTTTGATGAGATGTATGGTGTCTCTCCTTTAGTGGTGTTATGTGAACGTTGACTACATGACACTTCACCATGACTTGGGCCTAGGGGAAGGCATTGGGAAGTAATAAGTATATGATGGGTTGCTAGAGTGACAAAAGCTTAAATCCTAGTATATGTGTTGCTTCGTAAGGAGCTGATTTGGATCCATATGTTTCATGCTATGGTTAGGTTTACCTTAATTCTTCTTTCGTAGTTGCGGATGCTTGTGAGAGGGGTTAATCATAAGTGGGAGGCTTGTCCAAGGAAGGAGAACACCCAAGCATGGGTCCACCCACATATCAAATTATCAGAGTAACGAACACGAATCATATGAGCATGATGAAAACTAGCTTGACAATAATTCCCATGTGTCCTCGAGAGCGCTTTGCTTCATATAAGAGTTTTTCCATGCTTGTCCTTTGCTACAAAAAGGATTGGGCCACATTGCTGCACCTTGTTTACTTTTTTTACTTGTCACCCGTTATGAATTACCTGATCACAAAACTATCTATTACCGATAATTTCAGTGCTTGCAGAGAATACCTTGTTGAAAACCGCTTGTCATTTCCTTCTGCTCCTCATTGGGTTCGACACTCTTACTTATCGAAAGGACTATGATAGATCCCCTATACTTGTGAGTCATCAAGACTCTTTTCATGCACCATTGTCGGGAGTGAAGCGCCTCTGGTAAGGAAACATTTATATAGTGTGCTGAAATTTACTGTCAATTGTTACTATGGAAAATAATCCTTTAAGGGGCTTGTTCGGGGTATCTTCACCTCGACCAGAAGAGCAAAGAGTTGCTCCTCAACCTACTGAACCTACTGAAAATATTTACTTTGAAATTCCTTTGGGTATGGTAGAGAAACTGCTAGCTAATCCCTATACAGGAGATGGAACATTACATCCCGATATGCAGCTAATCTATGTGGATGAAGTTTGTGGATTATTTAAGCTTGCAGGAATGCACGACGATGTTATCAAGAAGAAGGTCTTCCCTTTATCTTTGAAGGGAAATGCATTGACATGGTATATGCTATGTGATGATATTGGATCATGGAACTACAACCAATTGAAATTGGAATTTCATCAGAAGTTTTATCCTATGCATCTAGTTCATCATGATCGGAATTATATATATAATTTTTGGCCTTGTGAAGGAGAAACTATGGCTCAAGCTTGGTGGAGGCTTAATTCAATGTTATATTCATGCCCCAATCATGAGCTCTCACGAGAAATTATTATTCAAGAAAATTATGCTTGGCTTTCCCATAATGATCGCTCCATGCTCGGTACTTGTTGTATAGGTTCTTTTATGATCAAGACTATTGAATTCAAATGGGATTTATTGGAAAGAATTAAATGCAACTCTGAAGATTGGGAACTCGATGAAGGTAAGGAGTCAGGTATAACCCCTGGGTTTGATTGTGTTAAATCTTTTATGGATGCCGATGTTTTTCGTGAATTTAGCACTTAATATGGACTTGACTCTGAGATAGTAGTTTATTTCTATGAATCATTTGGTACTCATGTTGATCTCCCTAAGGATAAGTGGTTTAAATATCATCCTCCCATTGAAGTTAAAGTAGTAGAACCTATTAAAGTTGAAGAAGAAACTATTACTTATAATGTTGATCCTATTGTTCCTACTGCTTATATCGAGAAACCACCTTTCCCTGTTAGAATAAAGGATCATGCTAAAGCTTCAACTGTGGTTCGTAAGAGTAATACTAGAACACCTACACCCCCTTGAGCAAATTAAAATTGAACCAAATAGTGCTATGGTTAAAGATCTCTTGGTCGATAATATTGAGGGGCAAGTTATTTATTTCTATGATGAAGCTGCTAGAATAGCTAAACCTAATACTAAAGGTAAACATAGACCTGTTGTTGGCATGCCCGTTGTTTTTGTGAAAATAGGAGATCATTGTTATCATGTCTTATATGATATGGGTGCTAGTGTGAGTGCAATACCTTATACCTTATATAAAGAAAATATGCATGATATTGCACCTGCTGAGATAGAAGGTATTGATGCTACTATTAAGCTTGCCAATAGAGATACTATTTCACCGGTTGGGATTGTTAGAGATGTTGAAGTTTTGTGTGGGAAAATAAAATACCCGACTGATTTTCTCGTTCTCACTTCCCCACAAGATGATTTTTGTCCCACTATATTTGTAGACCCTTCTTGAATACTGTTAATGCTAAGATAGACTGCAAAAAGGATATTGTTACTATTGGTTTAGGGGATATGTCTCATGATTTTAATTTCTCAAAATTCTGTAGACAGCCCCATGATAAAGAATTTCCTAGTAATGATGAAATTATTGGTCTTGCCTCTATTGCCATGCCATCTAATGATCCTTTAGAACAATATTTGCTAGACCATGAAAATGATATGTTTATGAATGAAAGAAGGGAATAGATGAAGTATTCTTTAAGCAAGGACCTATTTTGAAACACAATTTGCCTGTTGAAATTCTCGGAGATCCTCCTCCACCCAAGGGTGATCCCATGTTTGAGCTTAAACAATTAACTGATACTTTGAAATATGCTTATCTTGATGAAAAGAAGATATATCCTATTATTATTAGTGCTAACCTTTCAGAGCATGAAGAAGATAAATTATTGAAAACTCTAAAGAAGCAATGTGCTGCTATTGGATATACTCTTGATGATCTTAAGGTCATTAGTCCCACTTTATGCCAGCACAAAATAAAACTGGAGAAGGACGCTAAACTAGTTGTTAATCACCAAAGACGGTTAAATCCTAAGATGAAAGAAGTGGTAAGAAATGAAATATTGAAGCTTCTGGAGGCAGGTATAATTTATCCTATTGCTGATAGTCAATGGGTAAGTCCCGTTCATTGTGTCCCTAAGAAGGGAGGTATTATTGTTGTTCCTAATGATAAGAACCAATTAATCCCACAAAGAATTGTTACAGGTTATAGAATGGTAATTAATTTTCACAGATTAAATAAACCTACTACAAAAGATCATTAGCCTCTACCTTTTATTGATAAAATGCTAGAAAGACTATCCAAACATACACATTTTTGCTTCCTAGATGGTTATTCTGGCTTCTCACAAATACATGTGTCAAAAGAGGATCAGGAAAGGACCACTTTTACTTGCCCTTTCCGTACCTTTGCTTATAGACGTATGCATTTTGGTTTATGCAATGCACCCACTACCTTTCAAAGATGTATGACTGCTATATTCTCTGATTTTTGTGAAAAGATTGTTGAGGTTTTCATGGATGATTTCTCTGTTTATGAAACTTCTTTTGATGAATGATTAAGCAACATTGATCGAGTTTTGTAGAGATGCGAAGAAACTAATCTTGTCTTGAATTGGGAGAAGTGCCACTTTATGTCGTGTCCTAAAGATATCAAAGGTATAAGAAGTTTCCTTGGCCATGCGGGTTTCTATAGGAGGTTTATTAAAGACTTCTATAGAATATCCAGGCCTCTCACTAATCTCTTTCAAAAATATTTTCCTTTTGTTTTCGATGATGATTGTGTAGAAGCATTTGAAATACTTAAGAGGCCTTGATTTCTGCACCTATTGTTCAGTCACCTGATTGGAATTTACCCTTTGAAATTATGTGCCATGCTAGTGATTATGCTGTTGGTGTTGTTCTAGGACAAAGAGTTGATAAGAAATTAAATGTTATCCAATATGCTAGTAAAACTCTAGACAGTTTCGAAAGAAATTATGCCACTACTGAAAAAGAATTTTTAGCAGTTGTATTTGCTTGTGATAAGTTTAGACCTTATATTGTTGATTCCAAAGTTACTGTTCACACTGATCATGCTGCTATTAAATATCTTATGGACAAGAAAGATGCTAAACCTAGACTTATTAGATGGGGTCTCTTGCTACAAGAATTTGATTTGCATATTATTGATAGAAAGGGAGCTGAGAACCCCGTTGCAGACAACTTGTCTAGCTTAGAAAATGTTCTTGATGACCCACTGCCTATTGATGATAGCTTCCCTGATGAACAATTAGCTATCATAAATGCTTCTCGTACTGCTCCATGGTATGCTGATTATGCTAATTACATTGTTGCTAAACTTATACCACCTAGTTTCGCATACCAGCAAAAGAAAAAGTTTTTCTATGATTTAAGACATTTCTTTTGGGATGACCCACACATTTATAAAGGAATAGATGGTGTTATTAGACATTGTGTACCTGAGCATGAACAGGAACAGATCCTATGCAAGTGTCACTCCAAGGCTTATGGAGCACACCATGCTGGTGATAGAACTGCACATAAGGTATTGCAATCTGGTTTTTATTGGCCTACTCTTTTCAAAGATTCTCGTAAGTTTGTCTTGTCTTGTGATGAAAGCCAAAGAATTGGTAATATTAGTAGATGTCAGGAAATGCCTATGAATCATTCACTTGTTATTGAACCATTTGATGTCTGGGGCTTTGATTATATGGGACCCTTTCCTTCCTCCAATGGGTATACACATATTTTAGTTCTTGTTGATTATGTTACTAAGTGATAGAAGCTATTCCAACTAGTAGTGCTGATCATAACACTTCTATTAAGATGCTTAAAGAAGTTATTTTTCCAAGGTTTGGAGTCCCTATATGTTTAATGACTGATGGTGGTTCACATTTTATTCATGGTGATTTTCGTAAAATGCTTGCTAAGTATGGTGTTAATCATAGAATTGCATCCCCATATCATCCTCAGTCAAGTGGTCAAGTAGAATTAAGTACTAGAGAGATTAAACTGATTTTGCAAAAGACTCCTAATAGATCTAGAAAGAATTGGTCCAAGAAACTTGATGATGCATTATGGGCTCATAGAACTGCTTATAAAAATCCTATGGGTATGTCTACGTATAAAATGGTCTATGGAAAAGCATGTCATTTACCTCTCGAACTAGAACATAAGGCATATTGGGCTATTAAAGAGCTCAATTATGATTTCAAACTTGCTGGTGAGAAGAAGTTGTTTGACATTAGCTCGCTTGATGAAAAGAGAACCCAAGCCTATGAGAGTGCCAAGTTGTTTAAAGAAAAAGTTAAAAGATGGCATGACAAAAGGATACAAAAGCATGAGTTTAATGTAGGCGATCATGTTTTGCTATACAACTCTCATTTAAGATTTTTTGCAGGAAACTTCTATGTAAATGGGAAGGTTCTTACATTATCGACGAGGTCTATCGTTCCGGTGCCATCAAAATCAACAACGCTGAAGGAATGAATCCGAAGGTGCACTACTAGGGAAAACCTTATACACAGAATCTCAGCAGCAGCGCGGCTCAAAAAGAAGCGCTACTGCTAATTAGCAGTAGCACATGCATGCAAAACTCGCTACTGACACGACGTTAGCAGTAGCGCGCTTGGAACAACCCGCGCTGCTACAAATATCGACCGACAGTGTCCACCAACCTACATTTAGCAGCAGCGTGTTGTCACGACACGCGCTACTACTGAAGCTGTAGTAGTAGCGCGTTTTTTCTAAGGTCGCTGCTGCTAATTTTCAAATTGGGCACACTGTTGGACCCGATTAGCAGTAGCGCGTGTGTGGAAAGCGTGCTGCTCCTACTTTCTTATCAGCAGCGCGTTTTACGTCCCGCGCTACTACTAAGCCGCACCAACCCACCACCTTTCCCCACCCATCCTCCCCTCCCCTATCTCCTCTCTTCCCTTTCCCCTACCTCCCACATCCTCCCTCTCTCACTCTTCTTTTTCCTCAATAATTCTCCCCCATTACACTCCCTCTTCTACCTACCTTTCTCTCTCTTCATTACTCCTAGCTAACTACACCACATCCATTAATGCATCTTCTTTCTCTTTTTCCTCCCCCCTTCACTAGTTGAAGTTGTCTTCTCCCAAATTAGCTAGCTAGGTAGATGTAGCATTTAGTTAAGTGACCTATTTTCCCCCTAACTAGATCTATCTTTGTCAAGAAGAGCTTTGTGCACTTTTGATCTCCCTCCATCATCATCTCCATTGTGTGCTCGATCTCGAGATAGAGGTGATTAAAATTTCATGCTTTTGCAAAATGGAAATATGTTTATGTGTGTGATATGATGGAAATTGTGTGTGTGGCATGAGTTGACGCCAAATCGTGCTTTTGAGTTGCCTATGTTTTGCCGAAATGTCGATTTATTTCCGTTTCGGCAAATTCCGGGCAAACTCTAGATCTATATATGTCTATTTCTAGGGAAGGTCATGCCGAATTTTTGTATGACTTTGATGCATGCACGCATTTTTATAATCAATTTTTTTATTATTACCGTGTAGATGTTCACGATGGTCAGTGGAACGATGGTGGACAGGTGGTTGCGGTCGGCGGTGCAGGACATGAAAGAAAATAACCGGACAGAGGTTTTATGTCCGTGTCGAAAATGCAATGGAATAATTTGGCTCGATCCCCATGACGATGGTCGTGTCGAAGCACACCTGCTCATGACTGGTTTCATGGATGGGTATACTCGGTGGATAATTGAAGATGAGGATGACGATGTTGAGGACGCCGACGGGGCAGGCAATGATGACACGGGGCAAGATGAAGAGATGATCGATAATGGCGGCGGGGAAGAGGCCGGACATGGCGGCAGAGAAGTGGCCGGACATGGCGGAGGAGAAGGGGCCGGACATGGCGGTGGAGAGAATGACGTGGACTCCATACAGCAGAGTTTGTCGGTACTAAGTTCAATTGTGCGGGACCCTCATGTTCAAGCATTGCTTCGCAAGGAGACGAGTACTGAGAGAGCTACTTCTAGAGAGGAGGCTAAACTGGAGCAACTGGTGGTAGACTCAAACACTCCATTGTATGATGGTTGCAATCCTGAGGTGACCCGCTTGAGTTTCATGCTCCAACTCCTGACGACGAAGGCTAAAAACAAATGGACCGATACTAGCCTCGATGAGCACCACAAGTACCTAAAGGATGTTCTTCCCGTGGGGAATCTATGTCCTACTAGTGTTGATGAGGCCAAGAAGATCGTGTGCCCTCTTGATCTGCCACACGTTAGATACCATGCATGCATCAACGATTGCATAATTTATCAAAAGGAGCACACAGAAAAAACAAGTTGTCCGGTGTGCAATGCTTCTCGATACAAGAAGGCTGGGAAGAAATGTCCCGAGAAAGTTGTATGGTACTTACCAATCACTCCCCGTCTCCAGCGGTATTTTGTAGATCCCAAGGAAGCAAAGCTAATGCGCTGGCACGCGGTGAGGAAGAATCCTGACGATGGAGATGATCCAAAGCTGAGACATGTCAAAGATGGAAGCCAATGGAGCGCGTTGAACAACTTCTATCGGTATTTCGAATGTGATGCAAGGAACATCATGCTCAGCGCGTGTACCGATGGCATGAATCCGTTTGGCAACCAGAACACCAACCATAGCACATGGCCCTTGTTTGTATGGATGTACAACCTCCCCCTGGTTGTGCATGAAGTCGAAGCACATTCACATGAGCATGCTTATTCAAGGGCCGAAACAACCAGGAAATAATATTAATTTGTATCTGGTGCTACTTCAAGAGGAGTTAGACACGTTATGGAAAACACCGGCCAAGACATGGGATGCCAGCAAAGGCGAGTATTTCTACATGAGAGCCGTGCTGATCATGACGGTGCACGACTATCTCGGTTACGGATATGTCGCAGGCCAGATGTGAAGGAAATATGCCCTAGAGGCAATAATAAAGTTATTATTTATTTCCTTATTTCATGATAATTGTTTATTATTCATGCTAGAATTGTATTAACCACAAGCTTGATACATGTGCGAATACATAGACAAACATAATGTCACTAGTATACCTCTACTTGACTAGCTCATTGAATTAAAGATGGTTGTGTTGCCTAGCCATAGACATGAGTTGTCATTTGATTAACGGGATCACATCATTAGGAGAATGATGTGATTGACTTGATCCATTCCGTTAGCTTAGCACTTGATTGTTTAGTATGTTGCTATTGCTTTCTTCATGACTTATACATGTTCCTACAACTATGAGATTATGCAACTCCCGTTTACCGGAGGAACACTTTGTGTGCTACCAAATGTCACAACGTAACTGGGTGATTATAAAGGAGCTCTACAGGTGTCTCCGAAGGTACATGTTGAGTTGGTGTATTTCGAGATTAGGATTTGTCACTCCAATTGTCAGAGAGGTATCTCTGGCCCCCCTCAGTAATGCACATCACTATAAGCCTTGCAAGCAATGTGACTAATGAGTTAGTTGTGGGATGATGCATTACATAACAAGTAAAGAGACTTGACGATAATGAGATTGAACTAGGTATTGAGATAACGACGATCGAATCTCGGGCAAATAACATACAGATAACAAAGGGAACAATGTATGTTGTTATGCGGTTTGACCGATAAAGATCTTCATAGAATATGCAGGAGCCAATATGAGCATCTAGGTTCCACTATTGGTTATTGACTGCAGATGTGTCTCGGTCATGTCTACATAGTTCTCGAACCCGTAGGGTCCGCACGCTTAACGTTTGGTGACGATTTATATTATGAGTTATGTGTTTTAATGTACCAAAGGTAGTTTGGAGTCCCGGATGAGATCGGGGATATGACGAGGAGTCTCTAAATGGTCGGGACGTAAAGATCGATATATTGGACGACTATATTTGGACATCGGAAAGGTTCCGAGTGATTCAGGTATTTTTCGGAGTACCAGAGAGTTACGGGAATTCGCCTGGGAGTATATGGACTTTATTGGGCCATACGGGAATAGAGGAGAGAGGCCAAAAGGAAGGAGGCGCGCGCCCCCCCTCTGGTCCGAATTGGAGAAGGGGTGCAGCCCCCTTTTCCTTCTCCCTCTCCCCCTCTTTCCTTCTATCCTACTCCTACAAGGAAAGGAGGAGTCCTACTCCCGGTGGGAGTAGGACTACCTCCTTGGCGCGCCCACCTCTTGGCTGGCCGCCTCCCCCCTTGCTCCTTTATATATGGGGGCAGGGGGCACCTCTAGACACACCAAGTTGATCTGTTGATCTCTCCCAATCGTGTGCGGTGCCCCCCTCCACCATATTCCACCTCGGTAATATCATAGTGGTGCTTGGGCGAAGCCCTGCATCGGTAGCATCATCAACACCGTCATCACGCCGTCGTGCTGACGGAACTCTCCCGCAAAGATCTGCTGGATCGGAGTTCGTGGGACGTCATCGAGCTGAACGTGTGCTGAACTCGGAGGTGTCGTACGTACGGTACTTGGATCGATCGGATCGTGAAGACGTACGACTACATCAACCATGTTGTGTTAACGCTTCCGCTTTCGGTCTACGAGGGTACATGGACAACACTCTCCCCTCTCGTTGCTATGCATCACCATGATCTTGCGTGTGCGTAAGATTTTTTTTGAAATTACTACGTTCCCCATAAGTGGCATCTGAGCCTGGTTTTATGTGTAGATGTTATATGCACGAGTAGAACACAAGTGAGTTGTGGGCGATACAAGTCATACTGCTTACCAACATGTCATACTTTGGTTCGGCGGTATTGTTGGATGAAGCGGCCCGGACAGACATTATGCGTACGCTTACGCGAGACTAGTTCTATCGACGTGCTTTGCACATAGGTGGCTGGAGGGTGTCAGTTTCTCCAAATTTAGTTGAATCGAGTGTGGCTACGCCCGGTCCTTAAGAAGGTTAAAACAGTACTAACTTGACGAACTATCATTGTGGTTTTGATGCGTAGGTAAGAACGGTTCTTGCTCAGCCCGTAGTAGCCACGTAAAACATGCAACAACAAAGTAGAGGACGACTAACTTGTTTTTGTAGGGCATGTTGTGATGTGATATGGTCGAGACATGATCCTAATTTTTTATTATGAGATGATCATGTTTTGTTGAAGTTATCGGCAACTGGCAGAAACCTTATGGTTGTCTCTTTATTGCATAAGATGCAAGCACCAAATAATTGCTTTACTTTATCGCTATGCGATAGCAATAGTTGCAAGAGCAATAGTTGGCGAGACGATCATGTGACGACACATTGATATAGATCAAGATGGTGGAGATCATGGTGTCATGCCGGTGATGATGGAGATCATGACAGTACTTTAGAGATGGAGATCAAAGGCGCAAGATGATCATGGCCATATCATGTCACATATTTTGATTGCATATGATGTTTATCTTTTATACATCTTATTTTGCTTAGTTCGACGGTAGCTTTATAAGATGATCTCTCACTAAATTTCAAGGTATAAGTGTTCTCCCCGGGTATGCACCGTTGCGAAAGTTCTTCGTGCTGAGACACCACGTGATGATCGGGTGTGATAGGCTCTACGTTCAAATACAACGGGTGCAAAACAGTTGCACACACGAAATATTCAGGTTAAACATGACGAGCCTAGCATATACAGATATGGCCTCAGAACACTGGAGACCGAAAGGTCGAGCGTGAATCATATAGTAGATATGATCAACATAGTGATGTTCACCATTGAAAACTACTCCATCTCACGTGATGATCGGACATGGTTTAGTTGATTTGGATCACGTGATCACTTAGATGATTAGAGTGATGTCTATCCAAGTGGGAGTTCTTAAGTAATATGATTAATTGAACTTTAATTTATCATGAACTTAGTCCTGATATTATTTTGCAAATAATGTTGTAGATCAATAGCTCGCATTGTTGCTTCCCTATGTTTTATATGTGTTCCTAGAGAAAACTAAGTTGAAAATGATAGTAGCGATGATGCGGACTGGGTCCGTGATCTGAGGTTTATCCTCATTGCTGCACAGAAGAATTATGTCCTTGATGCACCGCTAGGTGACAGACCTATTACAGGAGCAGATGCACACGTTATGAATGTTTGGCTAGCTCAATATGATGACTACTTGATAGTTTAGTGCACCATGCTTAACGGCTTAGAATCGGGACTTCAAAGACGTTTTGAATGTCATGGACCATATGAGATGTTCCAGGAGTTTAAGTTAATATTTCAAGCAAATACCCGAGTTGAGAGATATGAAGTCTCCAACAAGTTCTATAGATAAAAGATGGAGGAGAATCGCTCAACTAGTGAGCATGTGCTCAGATTGTCTGGGTACTACAATCGCTTGAATCAAGTGGGAGTTAATCTTCCAGATAAGATAGATTGACAGAGTTCTCTAGTCACCATCACCAAGTTACTAGAACTTCGTGATGAACTATAGTATGCAAGGGATGACGAAAATGATTCCTGAGCTCTTCGTGATGTTGAAATCAACGAAGGTAGAAATCAAGAAAGAGCATCAAGTGTTGATGGTTGACAAGA
Organism: Triticum aestivum; assembly: GCF_018294505.1. NCBI lineage: Eukaryota > Viridiplantae > Streptophyta > Magnoliopsida > Poales > Poaceae > Triticum > Triticum aestivum. The sequence continues at coordinate 491,297,506 of NC_057810.1, forward strand.
TCACTAGTTTCAAGAAAAGGGCAAAGGGAAGAAGGGGAACTTCAAGAAGAATAGCAAGCAAGTTGCTGCTCCAATGAAGAAGCCCAAAGCTAGACCCAAGTATGGAACTGAGTGCTTCTACTGCAAAGGGAATGGTCCTGGAAGCTGAAATACCCCAAACATTTGGCGGGTAAGAAGGATGGCAAAGTAAACAAAGGTATATTTGATATACAGATTATTGATGTGTACTTTACTAGTGTTCATAGTAACCCCTCGGTATTTGATACTAGTTCAGTTGCTAAGAGTAGTAACTCAAAACGGGAGTTGCAGAATGAACATAGAATAGTTAAGGGTGAAGTGACGATGTGTGTTGGAAGTGGTTCCAAGACTGATATGATCATCATCGCACACTCCCTATACTTTCGGGATTAGTGTTGAATCTAAATAAGTGTTATTTAGTGTTTGCGTTGAGCATGAATATGATTTGATCATGTTTATTGAAATAAGGTTATTCATTTAAGTTAGAGAATAATTGTTGTTCTGTTTACATGAATAATACCGTCTATGGTCATACACCCAATGAAAATGGTTTGTTGGATCTCGATCGTAGTGATACACATATTCATAATATTGAAGCCAAAAGATGCAAAGTTAATAATGATAGTGCAACTTATTTGTGGCACTGCCGTTTAGGTCATATTGGTGTAAAGCGCATGAAGAAACTCCATGCTGATGGGATTTTGGAATCACTTGATTATGAGTCACTTGATGCTTGCGAACCATGCCTTATGGGCAAGATGACTAAGACTCCGTTCTCCGGAACAATGGAGCGAGCAACTGACTCATTAAAAATAATACATACCGATGTATGCGATCCGATGAGTGTTAAGGCTCGCGGCGGGTATCGTTATTTTCTGACCTTCACAGATGATTTGAGCAGATATGGGTATATCTACTTGATGAAACATAAGTCTGAAACATTTGAAAAGTTCAAATTTCAGAGTGAAGTGGAAAATCATCGTAACAAGAAAGACAAAGTTTCTACGATCTGATCGTGGAGACGAATATTTGAGTTACGAGTTTCGTCTTCATTTGAAACAATGTGAAATAGTTTCGCAACTCACGCCACCTGGAACACCACAATGTAATGGTGTGTCTGAACGTCGTAATCGTACTTTACTAGATATGGTGCGATCTATGATGTTTCTTACTGATTTACCACTATCGTTTTGGGGTTATGCATTAAAGACAGCTGAATTCACTTTAAATAGGGCACCATCAAAATCCATTGAGACGACGCCTTATGAACTGTGGATTAGCAATAAAGCAAAGTTGTCGTTTCTTAAAGTTTGGGGCTGTGATGCTTATGTGAAATAGTTTCAACCTGATAAGCTCGAACCCAAATTGGCGAAGTGCGTCTTCATAGAATACCCAAAGGAAACTGTTGGGTACACCTTCTATCACAGATCCGAAGGCAAAATATTTGTTGCTAAGATATATCCTTTCTAGAGAAGGAGTCTCTCGAAATAAATGAGTGGGAGGAAAGTAGAACTTGATGAGGTAACTGTACCTACTCCCTTATTGGAAAGTAGTTCATCATAGAAAACGGTTCCTGTGATGACTACACCAATTAGTGAGGAGGGCTAATGATAATGATCATGAAACTTCAGATCAAGTTATTACCAAACCTCGTAAGTCAACCAGAGTAAGATCTGCACCAAAGTGGTACGGTAATCCTATTCTGGAGGTCATGTTACTTGACCATGGCGAACCTACGAACTATGAGGAAGCGATGATGAGCCCAGATTCCGCAAAATGGCTTGAGGCTATGAAATCTGAGATGGGATCCATGTATGAGAACAAAGTATGGACTTTGGTTGACTTGCCCGATGATCGACAAGCCATCGAGAATAAATGGATTTTCAAGAAAAAGACTGACGCTGATGGTAATGTTAGTGTCTACCAAGCTCGACTTGTTGCAAAAGGTTTTCGACAAGTTCAAGGGGTTGACTACGATGAGACTTTCTCACCCGTAGCGATGCTTAAGTCTGGCCAAATCATGTTAGCAATTGCCGCAATTTATGATTGTGAAATATGGCAAATGGATGTCGAAACTGCATTCCTGAATGGATTTCTAGAAGAAGAGTTGTATATGATGCAACCAGAAGGTTTTGTCGATCCAAAAGGTGCTAACAAAGTGTGCAAGCTCCAGCGATCCATTTATGGACTGGTGCAAGCCTCTCGGAGTTGGAATAAACGCTTTGATAGTGTGATCAAAGCATATGGTTTTATACATACTTTTGGATAAGCCTGTATTTACAAGAAAGTGAGTGGGAGCTCTGTAGCATTTCTGATATTATATGTAGACGACATATTGTTGATTGGAAATGATATAGAATTTCTGAATAGCATAGAAGGATACTTGAATAAAAGTTTTTCAATGAAAGACCTCGGTGAAGCTGCTTACATATTGGGCATCAAGATCTATAAGATAGATCAAGACACTTGATAAGATTTTTCAATGACTTTATATCTTGGCAAGTTTTGAAATAGTTCAAAATGGATCAGTCAAAGAAGGAATTCTTGTCTGTATTACAAGGTGTAAAGTTGAGTAAGACTCAAAAACCCGACCATGGTAGAAAATAGAAAGAGAATGAAAAGTCATTCCCTATGCCTTAGTCATAGGTTCTATAAAGTATGCTATGCTGTGTACCAGACCTATTGTATACCTTGCTCTGAGTTTGGCAAGGGAGTACAATTTTGATCCAGGAGTAGATCATTGGACAGCGGTCAAGAATATCCTTAGTAAGGACTAAGGAAATGTTTCTCGATTATGGAGGTGATAAGAGAGTTCGTTGTAAAGAGTTACATCGGTGCCAGTTTTTACACTGATCCAGATGTCTCTAAGTCTCAATCTGGATACATATTGAAAGTGGGAGCAATTAGCTAGAGTAGCTCCGTGCAAGAGCATTGTAGACATAGAGTATTTGCAAAATACATACATCTCTGAATATGACAGACCCATTGACTAAACTTCTCTCACGAGAAAAACATGATCATACCTTAGTACTGTTTGGGTGTTAATCACATAGCGATGTGAACTAGATTATTGACTCTAGTAAACCCTTAGGGGGTTGATCACATGATGATATGAACTATGGATGTTAATCACATACAGATGTGAATATTGGTGTTAAATCACATGATGATGTGAACTAGATTATTGACTCTAGTGCAAGTGGGAGACTGAAGGAAATATGCCCTAGAGGCAATAATAAAGTTATTATTTATTTCCTTATTTCATGATAAATGTTTCTTATTCATGCTAGAATTGTATTAACCGGAAACTTGATACATGTGTGAATACATAGACAAACATAATTTCACTAGTATGCCTCTACTTGACTAGCTCATTGAATCAAAGATGGTTGTGTTTCCTAGCCATAGACATTAGTTGTCATTTGATTAACGGGATCACATCATTAGGAGAATGATGTGATTGACTTGACCCATTCCGTTAGCTTAGCACTTGATCGTTTAGTATGTTGCTATTGCTTTCTTCATGACTTATACATGTTCCTAGAACTATGAGATTATGCAACTCGAGTTTACCGAAGGAACACTTTGTGTGCTACTAAACATCACAACATAACTGGGTGATTATAAAGGAGCTCTACAAGTGTCTCCGAAGGTACATGTTGAGTTGGCGTATTTCGAGATTAGGATTTGTCACTCCAATTGTCTGAGAGGTATCTCTGGGCCCTCTCGGTAATGCACATCACTATAAGCCTTGCAAGCAATGTGACTAATGAGTTAGTTGCGGGATGATGCATTACATAACGAGTAAAGAGACTTGCCAGTAACGAGATTGAACTAGGTATTGAGATACCGATGATCGAATCTCGGGCAAGAAGCATACCGATGACAATGGGAACAACGTATGTTGTCATGCGGTTTGACCGATAAAGATCTTCGTAGAATATGTAGGAGCCAATATGAGCATCCAGGTTCCGCTATTGGTTATTGACCGGAGATGTGTCCCGGTCATGTCTACATAGTTCTCGAACCCATAGGGTCCGCACGCTTAACGTTCAGTGACGATTTATATTATGAGTTATGTGTTTTAATGTACCGAAGGTAGTTCGGAGTCCCGGATGAGATAGGGGATATGCCGAGGAGTCTCGAAATGGTCGAGACGTAAAGATTGATATATTGGACGACTATATTCGGACATCGTAAAGGTTCTGAGTGATTCGGTTATTTTTTGGAGTACCGGAGAGTTACGGGAATTCGCCGGGGAGTATATGGGCCTTATTGGGCCATACGGGAATAGAGGAGAGAGGCCAAAAGGAAGGAGGCGCCCCCCCCTCTGGTCCGAATTGGACAAGGGGTGCAGCCCCCTTTTCCTTCTCCCTCTCCCCCTCTTTCCTTCTCGCCTACTCCTACAAGGAAAGGAGGAGTCCTACTCCCAGTGGGAGTAGGACTCCCCCCTTGGCGCGCCCACCTCTTAGCCGGCCGCCTCCCCCCTTGCTCCTTTATATAACTGGGCAGGGGGGCACCTCTAGACACAACAAGTTGATCTGTTGATCTCTCACAACCATGTGCGGTGCCCCCCTCCACCATATTCCACCTCGGTAATATTGTAGCGGTGCTTAGGCGAAGCCCTGCGTCGGTAGCATCATCAACACCGTCATCACGCTATCGTGCTGACAGAACTCTCCCGCAAAGCTCTGCTGGATCAGAGTTCGTGGGACGTCATCGAGATGAACGTGTGCTGAACTCGGAGGTGTCGTACGTTCGGTACTTGGATCGGTCGGATCGTGAAGAAGTACGACTACATCAACCGCGTTGTGTTAACACTTCCTCTTTCGATCTACGAGGTACGTGGACAACACTCTCCCCTCTCGTTGCTATGCATCACCATGATCTTGCGTGTGCATAGGCAATTTTTTGAAATTACTATGTTCCCCAACAAGGTGTGCCATGGATATTGCGGATGCACGCGGTGCATGGATGATACGATGTCTCAACAGCTAACGTCAAGGAAAGATGGTGGGTCTGGGAAAATCATGTACATGGGGCATCGAAGATGGTTCGAACAGGATGACCCGTGGAGAAACCATGGAGATCTATTCAATGGTCACGCTGAGCATCGAGGACCTCCACATAAGCGGAGCGGTGCTGAAATCGATGAGTTGTTGAAAAACTGGAAGCAGTGCCCCGCACTGGGAAAGACGATGAGAAAGGCACCAGAGCTGCTGTTGAAGGTATGGAAGACGAGGTATGTGTTCTGGGACTTGGAGTACTGGCACAAACTCAATACTCCTCATTGCCTTGATCAAATGCATATCTGTAAGAATATCCTTGAGAGCTTGCTCTCAACACTGATGAACATGCCAGATAAGACCAAGGATGGGCCGAAGGCAAGAAAAGACTTGCAAGATTTGAAAATCAGGGAAGATCTGCACATGCCGCCCAGTAAAATGTTAGACGAGACACAGACGGAGACAGAGGCACGGGAGAAAAAGGGCAAGAAAATAAAGAAAGAGGATTATTGCCCCCCTTCTTGCTTCACCTTAAGTCAGGCTGAGATCGATCAATTCTTTAAGTGCCTGCTACCTCTTGAGCACTGCGTTGGATTTCCCCGAAGAGGAGAGGATGATGCAGCAAAGTAGCGTAAGTATTTCCCTGGGTTTTTGAGAACCAAGGTATCAATCCAGTAGGAGACCACGCACAAGTCCCTCGTACCTACACAAAACGATAGGAACTCGCAACCAACGCTTAGGGGTTGTCAATCCCTTCACGGTGACTTACGAGAGTGAGATCTGATAGAGATAATATTTTTGGTATTTTTGATAGATAGATGCAAAGTAAAAAGTAAAAGGCAAAGTAAAACAAAGCAAGTAAATAAAGTGATAGAGATTGTAATGATGAGAATAGACCCGGGGGCCATAGGTTTCACTAGTGGCTTCTCTCAAGAGAATAAGTATTTTACGGTGGGTGAACAATTTACTGTTGAGCAATTGACAGAATTGAGCATAGTTATGAGTATATCTAGGCAATGATCATGTATATAGGAATCACGTCCAAAACAAGTAGATCGAAACGATTCTGCATCTACTACTATTACTCCGCGCATCGACCGCTATCCAACATGCATCTAGAGTATTAAGTAAAAAAACAGAGTAACGCCTTAAGCAAGATGACATGATGTAGAGGGATAAATTCATGCAATATGATAAAAAAACCATCTTGTTATCCTCGATGGCAACAATACAATACGTGCCTTGCAACCCTTTCTGTCACTAGGTAAGGACACCGCAAGATTGAACCCAAAGCTAAGAACTTCTCCCATTGCAAGAACTACCAATCTAGTTGGCCAAACCAAAAAGGATAATTCGAAGAGACTTGCAAAGATAACTCAATCATACATAAAAGAATTCAGAGAAAAATCAAATATTTTCCATAGATAATACTGGATCATAAACCCACAATTCATCGATCTCAACAAACACACCGCAAAAAGAAGATTACATCAAATAGATCTCCACGAGAGAGGGGGAGCACTTTGTATTGAGATCCAAAAAGAGAGAAGAAGCCATCTAGCTACTAGCTATGGACCCGAAGGTCTGAAGTAAACTACTCACACTTCATCGGAGGGGCTATGGTGTTGATGTAGAAGCCCTCCATGGTGGATGCCCCTCCGGCGAAGCTCCGGAACAGGCCCCAAGATGGGATCTCGTGGGTACAGAAGGTTGCGGCGGTGGAATTAGGTTTTTGGCTCCTGTTCTGATCGTACGGGGATACGTAGGTATATATAGGAGGAAGGAGTACGTCGGTGGAGCATAAGGGGGCCCACAAGGTAGGGGGCGCGCCCAGGGGGGTGAGGGAGTCCTGGATTAGGGGGTGTCCGGATGGCCGGACTATAGCCTTTGGCCGGACTCCTGGACTATGAAGATACAAGATTGAAGACTTCGTCCCGTGTCCGGATGGGACTTTCCTTGGCGTGGAAGGCAAGCTTGGCAATACGGATATGTAGATATCCTACCATTGTAACTGACTCTGTGTAACCCTAACCCTCTTAGGTGCCTATATAAACCGGAGGGTCTTAGTCCGTAGGACAAACAACAATCATACAATAGGCTTGCTTCTAGGGTTTAGCCTCTCTGATCTCGTGGTAGATCTACTCTTGTACTACCCATATCATCAATGTCAATCAAGCAGGAGTAGGGTTTTACCTCCATCGAGAGGGCCCAAACCTGGGTAAAAACATCGTGTCCCTTGTCTCATGTTACCATCCGCCTAGACGCACAGTTCGGGACCCCCTACCCGAGATCCGTCAGTTTTGACACTGACCATTGGTGCTTTCGTTGAGAGTTCCTCTGTGTCGTCATCTTTAGGCCCGATGGCTCCTCCGATCATCAACAATGATGCGGTCTAGGGTGAGACTTTTCTCCCCGGACAGATCTTCGTATTCGGCGGCTTTGGACTGCGGGCCAATTCGCTTGGCCATCTGGAGCAGATTGAAAGCTACGCCCCTGGCCATCAGGTCAGATTTGGAAGTTTGAACTACATGGATGACGTCCGCGGAGACTTGATCTTCGACGAGTTCGAGCCACAGCCAAGCGTGCCCCACTGTCACGAGGGGCATGATCTAGCTCTGCCACCGAACAGTGCCCTGGAGGCCGCACGAGTGTCCGCTCCGACCCTTAGCTCGGAGCCAACTGCGCCGATCGAGGACGGGTGGCTGGACACCGCCTCGGGGGCTGCAATCTCTATGACGATTGAGCTGAACACCATCCCTGTCCTTTGCAAGGCTCGTAACTCCAAGGTGCCGGACTCCTCTCCGGACTCAAAACCTTCCGCGCCCCTGCCAATCGAATCCGATTGGGCGCCGGTCATGGAATTCACCGCCGCGGACATCTTTCAGCACTCGCCCTTTGGCGACATCCTGAATTTACTAAAGTCTCTCTCTTTATCAGGAGAGCCCTAGCCGGACTATGGTTAGGAAGGTTGGGATGCGGACGACGAAGAAATTCAAACCCCACCCACCACCCACTACATAGCCACTGTCGATGATTTAACCGACATGCTAGACTTCGACTCCGAAGACATCAACGGTATGGACGACGATGCAGGAGACGACCAAGAACCAGTGCCTACAGGGCACTGGAAGGCCACCTCGTCATACGACATTTACATGGTGGACATCCCAAAAGATGGGAATGGCGATGGAACAATGGAGGATGACCCCTCCAAGAAACAGCCTAAGCGCCGGCGTCAACGGCGCCGCTCTAAATCCCGCCACAGCAAAAATGGTGATTCCGGCACGGGAGACAATAACACCCCGGACAGTGTCAAAGACAACCCCCTCCAGCAAGATTCAGCGCAGGAGGATGGAGAAGCCAGCCCTCATGAGAGAGCGGCAGGCAGAGAGGTAGAGGATGATAATTACATGCCTCCCTCCGAAGACGAGGCAAGCCTCGACGACGACGAATTTGTCGTGCCCGAGGATCCTGTCGAACAAGAGCGTTTCAAACGCAGGCTTATGGCCACGGAAAGCAGCCTCAAGAAAAAGCAGCAACAGCTTAGAGCTGACCAAGACTTGCTAGCCGACAGATGGACTGAAGTCCTTGCGGCCGAAGAGTATGAACTCGAACGCCCCTCCAAGAGCTACCCAAAATGCAGGCTGCTACCCCGATTAGAGGAGGAAGCACCTAAACCTACATCACCAGCGCATGATACGGCCGACCGGCCACCTCGTGGCCGCGACAGAGAGGCATCTCAAGCCCTCCACTCAAGCCGCAACCCCGGCAGCCGCTCAAAAAATAACCAAGGCGTGGGAAAATGCGCACCAGACCTGCGGATATACTGGAGGACAAGAACAAGGCAAACAAGATCGATCTATGGATGCGCGCGGCGCCCATGATACGTGATGAAACCGTCATGCCGGATATGGCAAAATTCCGAGCCGGGCCGAACCACAGTAAGACAAAGCATCATTTGATCTGCGTCCGTGATATAGCCCAATTACAGAAGGCCCATCACACCCATTGCTTCACAGATGGAAGTGATGCGATCATCAAATCCCTGAGGGTTCAAACATGTAAACATTGATCATACGATGGCACAAACAGATCCTGCGGTCTGGATCGAGGACTATCTCCTTCATATTCCACATAGCCCGCGGTGATGGACCTCCACGCCATCAATACTCCATCAAGCTTAAAGGACCAGCTCGGCATTGGCTTAACAGCTTGCCAGCGGAGTCAATTGGTTGTTGGGAAGACCTGGAAGCCGCATTCCTCGACAACTTCCAGGGCACCTACGTGAGACCACCAGACGCCGATGACCTAAGCCACATAACTCAGCAGCCAGAGGAATCAGCCAGACAATTCTGGACACGGTTCCTAACCAAGAAAAATCAAATCGTCGACTGTCCGGATGCAGAGGCCATTGCAGCCTTCAAACATAACATCCGCGATGAGTGGCTTGCCCGGCACCTAGGACAGGAAAAGCCGAAATCCATGGCAGCCCTCACAACACTCATGACCCGCTTTTGCATGGGAGAGGACAGCTGGCTAGCTCGTAGTAACAACATGACCAAGAGCCCTGGTAATTCAGATACCAAGGACAGCAACGCCAGGTCACGTCGCAACAAGCACAAGCGCCGCATTAATGGCGACAATGCTGAGGATACGGCAGTCAGTGTCGGATTCAGAGGCTCTAAACCCGGTCAGCGGAAAAATCAATTCAAAAGAAATACTCCGGGCCCATCCAATTTGGACCGAATACTCGACCGCTCGTGCCAGATACACGGCACCCCCGAAAAACTAGCCAACCACACCAACAAGGATTGTTGGGTGTTCAAGCAGGCAGGCAAGTCAAATGCCGAAAACAATGACAAGGGGCTGCATAGCAACAACGAGGAGGAGCCCCGGCCGCCGAACAATAGAGGACAGAAGGGCTTCCCCCTACAAGTGCGGACGGTGAACATGATATACGCAACCCACATACCCAAAAGGGAGCGGAAGCGTGCACTAAGGGACGTATATGCGATGGAGCCAGTCGCCCCAAAGTTCAATCCGTGGTCCTCCTGCCCAATCACTTTTGATCGAAGGGACCACCCCACTAGCATCCGCCATGGCGGATTCGCCGCATTGGTTTTAGACCCAATCGTTGACGGATTTCACCTCACTAGAGTCCTGATGGACGGCGGCAGCAGCCTGAACCTGCTTTATCAGGATACAGTGCGCAAAATGGGCATAGACCCCTCAAGGATTAAACCCACAAAGATGACCTTCAAAGGCGTCATACCAGGTGTAGAGGCCAATTGTACAGGCTCAGTTACACTGGAAGTGGTCTTCGGATCCCCGGATAACTTCCGAAGCGAGGAGTTAATCTTCGACATAGTTCCGTTCCGCAGCGGCTATCATGCTCTGCTCGGACGACCGCGTTTGCAAAGTTCAACGCGGTGCCGCACTATGCATACCTCAAGCTCAAGATGCCAGGCCCTCGAGGAGTCATCACGGTCAACGGAAACACTGAACGCTCTCTCCGAACGGAGGAACATACAGCGGCTCTCGCGGCAGAAGTACAGAGCAGCCTCTTAAGGCAATTCTCGAGTCCGGCCGTTAAAGCGACCGGACACGGCTAAACGCGCCCGGAGTAACCTACAACAAGACCACCTGGCACGTTCCGAGCACGCGTAGCAATGCGGCCCCAACCCCAGCCCTTGCAAAATTGCAAGACAGGTCCTTCGCGTACATCATTACGCTCTGGAGATACCATGGGCATAGGGGAGAGGGGCCGACCATGATAGGCCCAGACTGCCGGCTCACCACCAAGGGCTCTCAAGTGGTGTCGTTCTTTTTTCTTTTTCCTTTTTATTTTAGCCCACAGGACTCCGTTGTCAGCAGGGCCTTGTCCGTAGCAGACCTACCGAACTCATGATCACAACTAGGGAAGGAGAAGGCTACACGAATATCCCAGGTGGTGCTCCATTATCGAGCATGTAATCTGTTTTGTGCCCATTTCCCCAGGCCCCTACCCTTGGAGGGGGACATGTTTATAGTCCCATCCTTGCTTATCGCACCATTTGGTATCGATTCTGGTGCATTTACACCAGTTTTTCTTGAATAAGTAATGCAGCCTTTTTCTTCCAATTGCATCTTTCTTATCATATGTTCATTTATGACATGTTGCATCCGTTACATTTGGTACGGGCTAAATACACCAGGGGCTTATGTTCCCCGCATCATGGTGTGATAAGTCCGAACACTTTCACAAGTGCGGCACCCCGAACTTAAGCATTATATGCATCGCCTCCGAATCATGTCTTGGGTCAATAGTTGGTTTGCCCGGCTCCCATGTTTTGGTACCTTACGTTCCGTATATCGGCTAAGGTAGCATTGGGAGAACCACTGCGATTGTGCCCCGGTTGAGATGGGTTAAGCAACTCAGTGGAGAAAGCTAAAACTGACCATCATGATAGGGCGAGAGCCGGCCGCTGTTCGAGAGGTTTTCGAGTCCCTAAAGAATTATGCCGCTTAGAGCGAGGAGTCGGCTTTGTCCGGCCAGGCGTGGATAGCGCCCCGAACTCGGTCTTCCGAATACTAGGGGCTTCGCCGAAATTTAAAATTATAGAATTCTATGGCTAAGTGAGAGTGTTCAAGCATTATAGTCCGGCTGCCTCGTTCATTGCGTTGAGCGCCTCCCTCGAAGGACCCAAGAATGGGAAAAAGAGCGCTCAAGTTTATCCCGAACACCCCAGCACTCGCGGCATGGGGGCAGAAGCCGATGACTCTCCATCTCACAAATTTAATAAACGGCCACACAGAGGTAATATTTTAAATTCAACAAGCGTTGCTTAGCGCATATGAACAAGTTTTCAGCACATACAAATGGAGTAACACATAGCAGTACTCAAAAATTACATCTTTGGGGCACGCATCACGCCATTTGGCGGCACCTTCAGCAGTCCTTATAGTACATCTCGGGCTTGCGATACCCTTGCCGGCTGGTGGCGCGTCCTTCACAAGCTTCTCAGCGTCCAGCTGCCCCAGTGCACCTAGCACGGGCAAGGGCCCTAGGGCACCTTCATCAGACGGAGCGCTTGATGACTTCGACTCCTGGCAGGCATCCACCAAGACCGCCGCACCAGCCCGAATAGCCTCCGGCAGGAGAAGCCTTTCCAGGCCTCCTGAAACCAGATATCAGCTGTCACACCCTAGCTAGTCATGCATTAGAGTGTTGCATCATGTTTACTCTTTCATCAGAAACTTGAAATGGGGATGACAGAACCCCCAGTCCCCTCTGAAACCAACTAGGGTTACTAAAATAATTTTTCAATGAACCTGAAATGCCCTTCTAAAATGCCCATCATTTTTGTCTTGGTTCAGAACCTCTGCCAAAAGTGGTGCACATTTTCCTAGGCCATCCTAGGGTTTTTGAATTAAATCATAAATATTTGAATTTGGGCATTTAAAATAATATAAAATATTTAAATGCTCAAATATCTCCAAACTAAAATGTTTCATGTTGGAAATAATCCAACTATGGGCCAGGAATAGTTTGGTGATTTTTGAAGTTGCCTAGGTATTTTATTTAATTCAACAAAGTTGCAGATATATTAAATAAAAACAGAAACAGAAGAAAATGAAAAAGCTTACCTGTCGCCCACCAGCCAGCCCACCTGGCCGGCCCAGCCCGGCCACCGCTCTAGCGAGCAGCTTGGCTTGCCAGGCAGGCAGCCAAGGTGCTCGGCGGCGGCACCGCAGCTCGCCACGCAGGTGCTCGCCGCCTCGCCGCCTCCCTCGCCCGGCTAACGCCGTGAACCGGCCTCCCTCTCTCCCCCGAACCCCCCAAACACCCCCTCTCCTCTCCAGCTCCTCCCCCTCGCACGCCCCAGCCATGGCCGACGCCACCGTCGCCGCACCACCGTCGTAGCCGTGCTCCCCGTCGTCTCCACGCCGCGCCACCCTGTCCAGAAGCTCCGCCGTCCTCTACTCCTTCGAGCTAGCCGAGCCCCGAGCACTCGCGTGCCTCGAAGCCGCCGCACCGACCTCGCCCGAGCTCGCCGTCGCCGGAGATCCCTTTCAACGCCGTCGCTGCCTCAGCTCGTCCCCGAACCCGCCGGTGGCCTCTACGGGAGCGCTGTGAGCCTAGCTACTCCTCTGACCCTCTCTCTCTCATTCCCGAGCTGTGTAGCCACCGCACGAGGATCACACGCCCGCACCGTCGCGGACCTCGTCGCCAACGTGCTTCCGGCCACACTCCGGCCACAAGATGGTGTCCATCTTGCTCACCGAGTCCCACAGCACCTAGCTAGCCACTCCACGAGCCTCACCGACCCCTCTAGCGCCAAGTTCATCCTCGACCGAACCCCGGTGGCTGCCAAAGTCGTCGCCGGCGCCAACTCCGGCCACCCCGACCCCAACGGACTCCGCCAAGAGCTGCGGTTTGTCCTCAGCTCCACTCCGGTGGTCTCCGCGACCCATTTGGTGGCCGAAATGGTCAAAACCACTCCCGCCGCCGCGTCGGGCTCGCCGGCGGCTAAACGCCGGCAGCCTACTTTGACTTTGACCACGGGTGGGCCCTGGTTGACTCCCCTGAGTCAATGACAGGTGGGGCCCAGCCCTGTTAATTAAACAGGATTAGTTTTAATTAAATTTTAATTAAAATAATCACCCTGACATGCGGGACCCACTGTCAGGTTTGACCCAGACCTGTTCCGTTGACCTGCTGACGTCACACTGACGTCAGGCTGACGCAGTAATTGATTTTCTGGATTTAAATTAAATCAGGAAATTCCAGAATATTATTTAAACTTCAAAAATTCATAACTTTTATTCTGTAACTCCAAATTGGACAAATTATATATGAAAAATGATCAGAAAAATCCAATCTATCCATCTGTACTATTTTCATGCATGATCAAACAAGTTAAATTGATGTTTTAAGCAGAACAAGGAAAAGCACTTAAAGAGGCCATGTTTGAGTTTGAAATTTGAATCTTTGATTCAAATTTGTTCAAACCCTTCTGGTTTTAGTTGCATTAGCCCAACACACTCATATTGCCATGTTTCATGCATGCATCATATTGTTGCACATTGTTTGGTGATGGTTGTGTATCGGTGTCCTTTGCGACAGGTTCTGCCCCGAGGAGTACCGTGATTACCCTAACGAAGAACCTTATCAGTGCATCGAACCATCAGGCAAGCAACCAACCATTTGATCATATCGATACAATCCCATGTTCTCGCTCCTGCTCTCTTTTACTGCATTAAGACAACGCGATTCAAACTGCTGTGTGCTACGGTAGTTGAACCCATTTCCTCTGCATGACCTGTCATTGCCACAGTAACTAGATGAAACCCACTAGCATGTGTAGGAGTTGATTGAGCCCTATGTATGTGTTGTTCCTACCTTGCTATGCCTGCTATGCTTAGAGTCGTGTCAGGTCTGGTTCATCTGGGTGATGGGCTAGAGTGAAATGATTATGTCGGTAATGAGAGTGGTGTGGTGAACACGATTTGGTAAAGGTATCGATGAGAGGCCATGTAGGAGTACATGGTGGGTTGTTTCATTGAAGCCGACCTTAAGCACTGAGATCTGTATATGTGATTTAAGATACAGCTACTACCATGCATTGGGCCCTGAAATATGACCCCGCTCGACTTCTTATTCACCCTAGCTCTCTGTCCAGGAGTTGCAAGTAGTTTCTGGTGTTTGTAGCCTACTGGAGGCCGTGGACAGCGCTGACCGTAGGGGTGGGCTGTGATGCGGTAGGTACGTGGCACGGTGTACCGAATACCCGTTAGGTATCTCGGGAACCCTGTTCACATCGTTCGGGGCCGTATGGGAAACCTCGGCCGGACTCCCTGCGGATGGAACCTGAATAGGCGATAAACCTGGACTAGAGGCTTAAGTGTTTAGGTAGGTCATGGTCTACACCCACGTCGGCTTTCGCTTGAAGTCTGCCGAGCACATGTCGTGTGCAGACGCTAAGTGGTGGAAACATGTATGAAGAAGTACACCCCTGCAGGGTTAACATGATCTATTCGAATAGCCGCGTCCGCGGTAAAGGACTACTTGGTTGCCTATACAGTTCATAGACAAGTAAATGGAAACTACTAAAAGCCTCAAGATAAGTGTGAGTGCCGAGGATGGCTCTTCCGTAGGAAGACGGAGGTGGATCCTCGGTAGTGTATTGAAGTGGTGAGTAGTGGACTCGTGTGCGCAAAAACCATTTCAGTTGGAGTATCGTAGGATAGCCTAGCCAAGAGTCAAAGCTGGCTTGCTGCAATAACTCCACCAACCCTTCTTGATACTATGCATGTATGTAGGATCTGATGTAAGTCTTGCTGAGTACCTTTGTACTCATGTTGCTATAATCTACATTTTTACAGAAGACGCTGCAACCCCTTCTGATGGGTTCTATGTAGACGTTGACATCAACGAGTAGGCTAAAGACCCAGGTGGTGACCCTGAGCTTGTGAAGGACCACGTAGTATAGCTAGGCTTTCCAAGCCTCTTTTATTTTACTAGTTGTCTGTACTCAGACAAGTTACTTCCGCTGCTGGTTTGTATGACTGTATGACTTGTATGTGGGGTCGTGAGACCCGTACCTTTGTGTATGTTATGTATGGCTCCCTGAGCCTTAAATAAAGTACTTGTGTCATAGAGTCATGTTGTGATGCTTCGTTGTATTTGCACATATCGAGCATATTGTGTGTATGATTGAAATGCTTGGTATGTGTGGGATCTGACTATCTAGTTGTTTATCTTTAGTAGCCTCTCTTACCGGGAAATGTCTCCTAGTGTTACCGCTGAGCCATGGTAGCTTGCTACTGCTCTGGAACACTTAGGCTGGCCGGCATGTGTCCTTCTTCGTTCCTGTGTCTGTCCCTTCGGGGAAATGTCACGCTTTGAGTACCGGAGTCCTGTTAGCCCGCTACAGCCCGGTTTACCGGAGTCCTGCTAGCCCAGTGCTACAGCCCGGACCCACTTGCTGATGACCGACACGTTCGAAGCTGGGTCATGGATGCCTGTCCCTGTAAGTCTGTGCCACTTTGGGTTTACGACTAGTCATGTCAGCCCGGGCTCTTTATCATATGGATGCTAGCGACACTATCATATACGTGAGCCAAAAGGCGCAAACGGTCCCGGGAAAAGGTAAGACGACACCCGTGGGGATACCGTGCGTGAGGCCGCAAAGTGATATGAGGTGTTACCAGCTAGATCGATGTGACATCGAGTCGGGGTCCTGACAGCGTTGGCATCAGAGCCGGACTGCCTGTAGGTTCTCCAAGCCAAACTGGTCGATGTTGAGTCTAGAAATTCTTTAGTTATATGTAGGGGAATTGTTTGTGGGTTGGAACGTAAGGCTCTTTTTACTCCTTATACCTTATGACTTCTGATCTGAGTCAGTCCATTCTTCCACCGGGGGTTAAGGAATTAGGATCTATTCTCTCTATCAGGATCACGTGTTACTAATCAGTAGTACCTTATAAGTTTGATGGTTACAAGCCTAGTTCAGTTCTACTACCACATTATGTAGCCAGAATGGTTTCAGAACTTTGATATGATGATGTTGAGTGTGTACGAAATCCTTTGTCAAATGTCTCAAAATCCTTTTTGAGCATTTACAGCTGTTATGCTGCCGAAATTTTGCTAGAAATTCTAATGCTCTTGCATTATGATTGTGCTTTCAGATGGCCACTCGCGACCTCAATCAAGTGGTTCGCCTGACTCGATGCCTAGATGTACCCGGCCATACTGCTAAGTTGGTCAGGGTAATGACTGAGGCTGGATATCGCTGGTATCCCGAGTACACGGTCGAAGAGCAATTCCGAGACTTTAATCAAAGCCAGTATCTCTGCACTGTCAGGATATTTCCATCTTATCCTGGATCCACCGAGCCTCTTCACTGTTCCTATGGACTCGGGGTTACTATTGAGATGGCTGTGCAGGACGCCGCCTACTCTATGATGACCATTATGCGAGTCAGATCTGGTTTATTTCGGGACTCTGATTTCCGGTATATGCCAGGATCACTTCCGGGAGCACAAGGGTATCTCCAGGCTATCTATGCTGACTCCACTCAGGAGGATTCACGGACTCGCACCACTGCTGAGATGCTCGAGGATAAGGACCGTGAAAATCGGGCCTTAAGGTTAGAGCTCTTCAATACCCGTGCTGACCACTGGGCTACTTTGACTCGGTTCGCACCGGCGGTGCAAGCTGGATATTCAGATATGCGCGATCTCTATCCTGTGAGATCTGCTCTGCCGGACGTGATGGTTTGGCGTGATGTAGGAGGCATCACCCCACCTCGCGGTCCCCGCAGGCCACCGTTTGTTGGTCCAAGGCCTCATCCTAGCCCCTATGGTCCACAAGCTCCGCGAGACCGTCTGTTTCCGGATGATCATGTTGAGCTTCCAGGCTATGGAGGTGACTTCTACGAGGACTACTACGGATCGGTCTGAGTTAGCGGTAGTATCACTAGTTCACACTATGCTGTGTCGTCTATCGTCCTGCGTGACTCGTGGGATATGACCTAGTTTGTACTCTTTCCGGAGGTGTAGAAAAATAATGTATAGGAGCTTGGAATGCCTCCGATGAGATGTAATCCTCTTTCACCGTAATAGTACTTTGTTTGGTCTTGTACTAAACCCTGTATGGTGTGTATGACGATGGAATAAAGAAGCAGTTTCTGTATCTACCATGTCATACGGATGATCATCTTGCATTCCGATTTATTCCTTACATTATGTAACCTATGTCAGAATTTTACCATCCTGACTAAAACATTGTCTTGATTACCTAGGATGGTCAACACGCGCGCTAACCCTGCTTCCCAAGAGCAGGCCGAAGGCAGTGAAGCCAGGGATGCAAATCTGCCTCATCCCCCTTCACTAGCCGAGGTTATGATGGAAGCTGAGAGAAACAAGCGGGAGACCAACCGTTTGTTGGAGCGTATTGAACAGAATACAGCACACCATCAGAGGGCTAACGTGGTGTCACTCAGTGATTTTATCAAATTACATCCACCCATGTTCCACCACTCCGCCGAGCCTCTCGACGCTGATGACTGGCTTCGCAGTATCTCTCACAAACTGCGTTCCGCGCTGGTAGCGGAGGCTGACAAGGTCACCTTTGCTGCATATCATCTTGAAGGCCCCGCCAGTCTATGGTGGGAGAATTATGGAGCTATGCGCCCAGCGGGCCATGTCACTACTTGGGCTGAGTTCAGCGAGGCTTTCCGTGAACATCACATTCCGGAGGGTCTCATGGACCGTAAACGTGAAGAATTTTGCAGTTTCACCCAAGGCCGACTTTCTGTGGATGCCTATAGCAGGGAGTTTGGTAATCTCGCCCGATATGCAACTGAGGAAGTGTCTACTGACGCCAAGAAGCAAGCAAGGTTCCGTAAGGGCCTTAGTCCTGAGCTTCGCCGCGACCTCCGTCTGCATGAGTGCACATCTTTTTCGAAACTTGTCAACAAAGCCATCAGTGCTGAAACTGGTCAGACTGACTATGACGCAACACGCAAGCATGGCCGTGACATGGGTTCCTCATCCGGTGCTGGTCCTCAGAAGCGCCGCGTGTGGGTGCCCAACACCGCCCTGCCACCCAGGTTCACACCGAGGCCATCTTTCCAGGCGCCTCGCCCCGTTCAACAGTCTGCTCCAGCCAAGCCCTATGGGGGTCCAACCAATAATGCTCCTCCACGTACCAGTTCCGTGACTTGTTTCAAATGTGGGGAATCTGGTCACTATATGCGTGAGTGCCCCCAGACCAACCCCAATCAATCTGCTAAAGCTGTTGGCCGTGGCAAGCCGACAGGAAAAATATTCCACGCCAAGCCGGTCGCCGCTTCACGTGGCCATGTCAACTGTATCTCTGCCGAAGAAGCTCAAGAGGATCCCAACGTCGTTCTCGGTACGCTTCTTGTTAATTGCCACCCGGCATCTGTTCTTTTCGATACAGGAGCCTCTCATTCTTTTATATCTGAAAACTATGCTCGCTTGCATAACGTCGCATTCGGTGATATGCCAACCTCTATGGTAATTCAAACTCCGGGATCCAAATGGCAAACTTCTAGAGTAAGCCATGGAAATGAAATCCAAGTCGACAGACTTGTTTTTCTCGCATCTTTGATAGCCCTTAAATCTTCAGATATTAATATCATTTTGGGTATGGACTGGATGTCAGCTCATCAAGCCAAAATTGATTGCTTCTCTAGGACTGTTCAACTCACCCATCCTTCGGGGAAGATAGTCAATGTCTTGACCCGAATAGCCAAGCGACAATTATATTCTCTTAACGCCAGCCCTTTGCCAGACCTTGAGGACGTGCCGGTAGTCCGTGACTTCCCGGATGTCTTTCCAGAGGAATTGCCAGGTGTTCCACCTGACAGGGATGTTGAGTTCGTAATAGACCTCATTCCCAGGAACCGTTCCGATTGCTAGAAGACCCTATAAGATGGCACCCCTAGAACTAGCCGAGCTTAAGAAACAACTCGATGAGTCCTTGAAAAAGGGTTTCATCCGCCCTAGTTCATCTCCGTGGGCTTGCCCCGTCCTATTCGTCAAGAAGAAGGATGGTACGGACCGGATGGTTGTAGATTACCGACCTGTCAATTTGGTCACAATCAAGAACAAATATCCACTTCCCAGGATCAACGATCTGTATGATCAGCTCGCTGGATCCTCAGTCTTCTCCAAGATGGATTTGAGGTTGGGCTACCATCAAATCAAAATCAGAAACGGGGACATTCCTAAAACGGCCTTTGTTACTCGTTATGGCCAATACGAGTACACCGTCATGTCCTTCGGTTTAACCAACGCTCCAGCCACCTTTTCTCGGTTAATGAACTCAATCTTCATGGAGTATTTGGATAAATTCGTCGTAGTTTACCTCGATGATATACTCATCTACTCCAAGAACGAGGAAGAACATGCCGAACATTTAAGGCTAGTGTTGAAGAAACTTCGAGAGCATCGCCTTTATGCCAAATTTTCTAAATGTGAATTCTGGTTGTCAGAAGTGACCTATCTGGGTCATGTAATATCTGGTAAAGGTATTGCTGTTAACCCTGAGCGAGTTCAAGCCGTCCTTAATTGGACTCCACCTGAATCGGTCAAGCAAGTTCGGAGTTTTCTAGGCTTAGCGAGCTATTGCCGTCGCTTTGTCGAGAACTTCTCCAAAGTTGCTAAACCTCTAACCGAACTCCTCAAGAAAGATAAGAAGTTCGAATGGACTCCACAATGTGAGCACAGCTTTCAGGAACTGAAAAGACGCCTGACCTCTGCTCCCGTGCTGGTACCGCCAGACTTCTCCAAGGACTTCGTTATCTACTGCGACGCCTCGCGACAAGGACTAGGTTGCATTCTCATGCAAGATCGACACGTAATTGCTTACGCTTCACGGCAATTGCACCCACATGAGGAGAATTATCCTACTCATGATCTAGAGCTTGCAGCCGTAGTCTATGCACTTAAGACCTGGCGACATTACCTCCTCGGTAATCGTTGCGAAATATTCACTGATCACCAAAGTCTGAAGTACATTTTCACCCAACCGGATTTGAATCTCAGGCAGAGACGTTGGGTTGAATTGATCACAGACTTCGACTTAGGAATAACCTACACCCCAGGGAAAGCCAACGTCATGGCTGATGCGCTAAGTCGTAAATCTTATTGTAACAACCTGATGTTACAACAAAGTCAACCGCTTCTCCATGAGGAATTTCGGAAGCTTAACCTTCACATTGTTCCTCAAGGTTTTCTTTCCACCTTGGTAGCAAAACCTACTCTTACGGATCAAATCATCGCTGCCCAAAAGCGAGATAAGGGAATATCTAAAATCAAAGAGAACATTGCTAGCGGAGGTGCTAGTTGTTTCTCCACCAATGATCATGGTGTTGTGTACTTTGAGAACCGTCTAGTGGTTCCCAAGAACCAGCATCTACGGCAGTTGATCCTTAAGGAGGCTCATGAATCTCCTCTCACCATTCATCCCGGTAGCACTAAAATGTATCAGGACCTACGCCAGAGGTTCTGGTGGACTAGGATGAAGAGAGAAATTGCTCAGTATATTGCAAATTGCGACGTCTGTCGTCGTGTAAAAGCAGAGCATCAACGGCCTGCTGGTACCCTTCAACCCTTAGCTATTCCTGAATGGAAATGGGATAAAATTGGTATGGATTTCATTACCGGTTTTCCCAGGACCAAGAGAGGGAATAATGCTATTTTCGTCGTGGTCGATCGTCTTTCCAAAGTAGCCCATTTCTTACCTGTTCGTGAGAGTATAACCGCTAGTCAGCTGGCAGATTTGTACATCTCCCGAATAGTGTCTCTCCATGGTGTTCCTTTGGAAATTAACTCGGATCGAGGAAGTCTTTTCACCTCTCAATTTTGGGAAAGTTTCCAAAATGCTATGGGAACCCGTCTCTCCTTTAGCACCGCTTTCCACCCTCAGTCGAGTGGTCAAGTGGAACGCGTCAACCAAATTCTAGAAGACATGCTTCGAGCCTCTGTTATCTCTTTCGGAATGGACTGGGAGAAGTGCCTTCCATTTGCCGAATTCGCTTACAACAACAGCTATCAATCTAGCTTGGGTAAAGCCCCTTTTGAAGTTCTCTATGGACGACGATGTCGAACACCCCTTAACTGGTCAGAGACCGGGGAAAGACAATTCTTTGGCCCGGATATGATTCAGGAAGCAGAAGAACAAGTTCGTATCGTTCGTGAAAAGTTGAAAACAGCCCAATCTCGTCAAAAGAGTCAATATGACCGAAAACATAAGGCTATGACTTTCGAGGTTGACGAGAAGGCTTATCTTCGGGTCACCCCTCTGAAGGGAACCCATCGTTTCGGTATCAAAGGCAAATTGGCTCCTCGTTACATTGGACCTTTTCGCATTCTTGCCAAACGAGGAGAAGTTGCCTACCAGTTGGAACTACCTCCGCACCTCTCCAGAGTTCACGATGTCTTCCACGTTTCTCAACTCAGGCGTTGCTTCTCGGATCCTATCCGTGAAGTGGACCACGAAACGCTTGATCTCCAAGATGATCTTACATATCGAGAGTACCCCATTCGTATCCTCGATCAAGGCCGAACGTACCACGCGACGTCATAATATCAAGTTTCTCAAGGTTCAATGGTCGCACCATTCTGAGGATGAAGCAACTTGGGAAAGGGAGGATCGTCTTCGACTTGAATATCCCGCCTTCTTCCCGGAGGAACCCAAATCTCGGGACGAGATTCTTTTGAGTGGGGGTGAGTTGTCACACCCTAGCTAGTCATGCATTAGAGTGTTGCATCATGTTTACTCTTTCATCAGAAACTTGAAATGGGGATGACAGAACCCCCAGTCCCCTCTGAAACCAACTAGGGTTACTAAAATAATTTTTCAATGAACCTGAAATGCCCTTCTAAAATGCCCATCATTTTTGTCTTGGTTCAGAACCTCTGCCAAAAGTGGTGCACATTTTCCTAGGCCATCCTAGGGTTTTTGAATTAAATCATAAATATTTGAATTTGGGCATTTAAAATAATATAAAATATTTAAATGCTCAAATATCTCCAAACTAAAATGTTTCATGTTGGAAATAATCCAACTATGGGCCAGGAATAGTTTGGTGATTTTTGAAGTTGCCTAGGTATTTTATTAAATTCAACAAAGTTGCAGATATATTAAATAAAAACAGAAACAGAAGAAAATGAAAAAGCTTACCTGTCGCCCACCAGCCAGCCCACCTGGCCGGCCCAGCCCGGCCACCGCTCCAGCGAGCTGCTTGGCTTGCCAGGCAGGCAGCCAAGGTGCTCGGCGGCGGCACCGCAGCTCGCCACGCAGCTGCTCGCCGCCTCGCCGCCTCCCTCGCCCGGCTAACGCCGTGAACCGGCCTCCCTCTCTCCCCCGAACCCCCCAGACACCCCCTCTCCTCTCCAGCTCCTCCCCCTCGCACGCCCCAGCCATGGCCGACGCCACCGTCGCCGCACCACCGTCGTAGCCGTGCTCCCCGTCGTCTCCACGCCGCGCCACCCTGTCCAGAAGCTCCGCCGTCCTCTACTCCTTCGAGCTAGCCGAGCCCCGAGCGCTCGCGTGCCTCGAAGCCGCCGCACCGACCTCGCCGAGCTCGCCGTCGCCGGAGATCCCTTTCAACGCCGTCGCTGCCTCAGCTCGTCCCCGACCCCGCCGGTGGCCTCTACGGGAGCGCTGTGAGCCTAGCTACTCCTCCGACCCTCTCTCTCTCATTCCCGAGCTGTGTAGCCACCGCACGAGGATCACACGCCCGCACCGTCGCGGACCTCGTCGCCGACGTGCTTCCGGCCACACTCCGGCCACAAGATGGTGTCCATCTTGCTCACCGAGTCCCACAGCACCTAGCTAGCCACTCCACGAGCCTCACCGACCCCTCTAGCGCCAAGTTCATCCTCGACCGAACCCCGGTGGCCGCCAAAGTCGTCGCCGGCGCCAACTCCGGCCACCCCGACCCCAACGGACTCCGCCAAGAGCTGCGGTTTGTCCTCAGCTCCACTCCGGTGGTCTCCGCGACCCATTTGGTGGCCGAAATGGCCAAAACCACTCCCGCCGCCGCGTCGGGCTCGCCGGCGGCTAAACGCCGGCAGCCGACTTTGACTTTGACCACGGGTGGGCCCTGGTTGACTCCCCTGAGTCAATGACAGGTGGGGCCCAGCCCTGTTAATTAAACAGGATTAGTTTTAATTAAATTTAATTAAAATAATCACCCTGACATGCGGGACCCACTGTCAGGTTTGACCCAGACCTGTTCCGTTGACCTGCTGACGTCACACTGACGTCAGGCTGACGCAGTAATTGATTTTCTGGATTTAAATTAAATCAGGAAATTCCAGAATATTATTTAAACTTCAAAAATTCATAACTTTTATTCTGTAACTCCAAATTGGACAAATTATATATGAAAAATGATCAGAAAAATCCAATCTATCCATCTGTACTATTTTCATGCATGATCAAACAAGTTAAATTGATGTTTTAAGCAGAACAAGGAAAAGCACTTAAAGAGGCCATGTTTGAGTTTGAAATTTGAATCTTTGATTCAAATTTGTTCAAACCCTTCTGGTTTTAGTTGCATTAGCCCAACACACTCATATTGCCATGTTTCATGCATGCATCATATTGTTGCACATTGTTTGGTGATGGTTGTGTATCGGTGTCCTTTGCGACAGGTTCTGCCCCCGAGGAGTACCGTGATTACCCTAACGAAGAACCTTATCAGTGCATCGAACCATCAGGCAAGCAACCAACCATTTGATCATATCGATACAATCCCATGTTCTCGCTCCTGCTCTCTTTTACTGCATTAAGACAACGCGATTCAAACTGCTGTGTGCTACGGTAGTTGAACCCATTTCCTCTGCATGACCTGTCATTGCCACAGTAACTAGATGAAACCCACTAGCATGTGTAGGAGTTGATTGAGCCCTATGTATGTGTTGTTCCTACCTTGCTATGCCTGCTATGCTTAGAGTCGTGTCAGGTCTGGTTCATCTGGGTGATGGGCTAGAGTGAAATGATTATGTCGGTAATAAGAGTGGTGTGGTGAACACGATTTGGTAAAGGTATCGATGAGAGGCCATGTAGGAGTACATGGTGGGTTGTTTCATTGAAGCCGACCTTAAGCACTGAGATCTGTATATGTAATTTAAGATACAGCTACTACCATGCATTGGGCCCTGAAATATGACCCCGCTCGACTTCTTATTCACCCTAGCTCTCTGTCCAGGAGTTGCAAGTAGTTTCTGGTGTTTGTAGCCTACTGGAGGCCGTGGACAGCGCTGACCGTAGGGGTGGGCTGTGATGCGGTAGGTACGTGGCACGGTGTACCGAATACCCGTTAGGTATCTCGGGAACCCTGTTCACATCGTTCGGGGCCGTATGGGAAACCTCGGCCGGACTCCCTGCGGATGGAACCTGAATAGGCGATAAACCTGGACTAGAGGCTTAAGTGTTTAGGTAGGTCATAGTCTACACCCACGTCGGCTTTCGCTTGAAGTCTGCCGAGCACATATCGTGTGCAGACGCTAAGTGGTGGAAACATGTATGAAGAAGTACACCCCTGCAGGGTTAACATGATCTATTCGAATAGCCGCGTCCGCGGTAAAGGACTACTTGGTTACCTATACAGTTCATAGACAAGTAAATGGAAACTACTAAAAGCCTCAAGATAAGCGTGAGTGCCGAGGATGGCTCTTCCGTAGGAAGACGGAGGTGGATCCTCGGTAGTGTATTGAAGTGGTGAGTAGTGGACTCGTGTGCGCAAAAACCATTTCAGTTGGAGTATCGTAGGATAGCCTAGCCAAGAGTCAAAGCTGGCTTGCTGCAATAACTCCACCAACCCTTCTTGATACTATGCATGTATGTAGGATCTGATGTAAGTCTTGCTGAGTACCTTTGTACTCATGTTGCTATAATCTACATTTTTACAGAAGACGCTGCAACCCCTTATGATGGGTTCTATGTAGACGTTGACATCAACGAGTAGGCTAAAGACCCAGGTGGTGACCCTGAGCTTGTGAAGGACCACGTAGTATAGCTAGGCTTTCCAAGCCTCTTTTATTTTACTAGTTGTCTGTACTCAGACAAGTTACTTCCGCTGCTGGTTTGTATGACTGTATGACTTGTATGTGGGGTCGTGAGACCCGTACCTTTGTGTATGTTATGTATGGCTCACTGAGCCTTAAATAAAGTACTTGTGTCATAGAGTCATGTTGTGATGCTTCGTTGTATTTGCACATATCGAGCATATTGTGTGTATGATTGAAATGCTTGGTATGTGTGGGATCTGACTATCTAGTTGTTTATCTTTAGTAGCCTCTCTTACCGGGAAATGTCTCCTAGTGTTACCGCTGAGCCATGGTAGCTTGCTACTGCTCTGGAACACCTAGGCTGGCCGGCATGTGTCCTTCTTCGTTCCTGTGTCTGTCCCTTCGGGGAAATGTCACGCTTTGAGTACCGGAGTCCTGTTAGCCCGCTACAGCCCGGTTTACCGGAGTCCTGCTAGCCCAGTGCTACAGCCCGGACCCATTTGCTGATGACCGACACGTTCGAAGCTGGGTCATGGATGCCTGTCCCTGTAAGTCTGTGCCACTTTGGGTTTACGACTAGTCATGTCAGCCCGGGCTCTTTATCATATGGATGCTAGCGACACTATCATATACGTGAGCCAAAAGGCGCAAACGGTCCCGGGAAAAGGTAAGACGACACCCATGGGGATACCGTGCGTGAGGCCGCAAAGTGATATGAGGTGTTACCAGCTAGATCGATGTGACATCGAGTCGGGGTCCTGACAACAGCCAAACCGTGAGGCCCTTCATGGCCTGTTCGGCCACCTTATGGAGCTCGACAAGCTACTTCAGCTAGTCGCCCAAGGGCACCCGGTGTCCGGCCTCAGCATACTGAGACCAGAACACCTTCTCCGTCGAGCTCCCCTCCTCAGCCCGGTAGAATGCGGCAGCGTCGGACACATTGCGGGGCAGATCTGCGAATGCTCCTGTAGAGATCCGGATTCGGGTAAGTAACAAGTAATTCACTTTCACGTGCTTGCTTTGCATGAAGAATGCCTTACCCGCCGCTATCTTCTTCATCGCCTCAATTTCCTAGAGGGCTTTCTGGGCTTCAGCCTTAGCGGCTTTGGCGCTCTCAAGAGCTAAGGCAAGCTCGGACTCTCGAGTCTTTGAGTCACGCTCCAAACCCTCGTGTTTTTGCACGAGAGCCTGGAGCTCTTACCGCACCTCCGCCACCCGCGCCTCCTGCTTCTCTTGCTCAGTGCGCTCCGCAGCCACATTGCTTTCGGCCTTGGACACCGCTTCCTTTAGGGTCGCCACCTCGTTCGTGGCCCCTGCAATACTCACGTTATTCCTGTCATTTTTTGCAACCACATCTTTTATATACTTCCATAAGGATTACTTACCTTCCTTGTCCTCGAGCTGCTTCTTGGCAAGGCCAAGCTCGTTCTCGGACCGCTCGAGGCTCTGCTTCAATGCATTGACCTCCGCAGTCAGTGCGGTAGAGGTCAGCAGTGCAGCCTGCATTCCCCATATTGACATACTTATGTTAGACTCCTGCATACATCTTTTTAGATCCTCAGTTCGGCTTTTCTTTCCGAACACCAAACTGAGCATCAGGGGCTACTGTCTATGCGGTAATATTTTTACATATCTTAAATACATACCTCAAAGCCTGTTAGAAGGCTGCTACAGGCTTCAGTCAGTCCGCTCTTGGTGGACTGAACTTTCTGGATCACCACACTCATAACAGTGCGGTGCTCCTCGTCGATGGAGGCGCCGTTAAGCGCCTCCAGCAAATTATCCGGTGCCCCCGGTTGGACGGAGGTCACCGGTGTCGCAGTCTCGCCCTTCTTACGAAGGGGCCGCCTGCCGGACTCCGCAACCACTGAAGGTTCCGGTACGGAGTCCGGCCCGGGACCGGACTCAGAACCCTTCGGGGTTTGATCCCCCTTGTGCCCGAAGTCCAGGAGGTTGCCTTGTGGCACCTCTGGGACCTCCTCCTCCTGGTTGGGCCCGTTTTGGGACCCCACCTTGGCGTCATCCGCAGCGCGAGGAGAGGAGACGGTCGGAAGTGAAGTGCTATTCACGTCCGACGAAGCCAGGGACCCGCTCGTTGAAGTGTCGAGCCCGTCCTTGGGCGGGTTGCAGGGTTATAGTCGGTGTTAGGAGATTCTACGCAACAAACAAAACGCCATGAGTGATTCTGGTATCCGAACACTTACGATTTCGCCAGGGCCTTAGCCCTCGGTGGCCACTCCTCTTCGCCGTCATTGGCGTTGGTGGAGTAGTCCGGAGGAAGGGTCCGTCCCTTCTTGGACCCTCCGGCCTCCCCGGTTGGGGTGGCCTTCCTTTTCTTCTCTTCCCCTGCTGGGGGAGAGACCTCTTTTTCCTCCTCCTCGTCTTCGCGTGAGGAGTCCTCCTTGGAGTCATCGGACGATGAGTCCGATAACACCTGACGCCGGGAACTCTTTCGGGTTCCCGTGGCCTTCTTCTTGGCCTTCTTCTCCGGCACCACGTGAGGTGCCGGAAACAGCAGCCCCGTCAATCGGGCGTCCGTTGGGTCTTCTGGTAAGGGAGTCGGACAGTCAACCTTCCCGGACGTCTTTTGTCAGGCCTGTCAAAGGTAGGGGAGTTTAGATCCCGCATAAAGTCAAACTATGGAAAATAAGTGTCCTGTAAAGGGTAAAATAGCTTACCTCGCCGGCTTGGTGCTGCGAGCTGAATCCGCGATCTTCGGTAGCGGATGTGGGAGCCTCGGCGCCCTTGAACAGCACCTTCCAGGCATCTTCGTACGTAGTGGCGAAGAGCCTACTCAAGGTTTGGTGCTGTGCCGGATCAAACTCCCACAAGCTGAAGGCCCGTTGTTGGCACGGGAGGATCCAGCGGATGAACATGACCTGGACTACGTTGACGAGCTTGAGCTTCTTGTTCACCAAGGTTTTGACGCAAGATTGGAGTCCGGTCAGCTCTTCCGAATTACCCCATGTTAGGCCCGTCTCTTTCCAAGAGGTGAGCCGTGTAGGGAAGCCAGATCGGAATTTGGGGGCCGCCACCCATTTAGGGTCACGCGGCTCGGTGATGTAGAACCACCCCGATTGCCACCCCTTTATGGTTTCCACGAAGGAGCCCTCGAGCCATAAGACATTGGGCATCTTGCCCACCATGGCACCTCCGCACTCCACTTGGCGGCCACCCACTACCTTCGGCTTGACATTGAAGGTCTTTAGCCATAAGCCGAAGTGGGGCTGGATGCAGAGGAAGGCCTCGCACACGACGATGAACGCCGAGATGTTGAGGACGAAATTTGGGGCCAGATCGTGGAAATCCAGGCCGTAGTAGAACATGAGCCCCCGAACAAATGGGTGAAGCGAAAAACCTAGTCCACGGAGGAAGTGGGTGAGGAACACCACCCTCTCATGGGGCCCGGGGGTGGGGATGAGCTGCCCCTTGTCAGGGAGCCGATGCACGATGTCGCTGGACAAGTGTCCGGCCTTCCGCAGCCTCTTGATGTGCCCCTCCTTGACGGAGGAGGCCATCCACTTGCCTCCCGCTCCGGACATGGCTGGGAAAGGTTGAGGCGAGATGTGTGGACTTGGGCGCTGGAGCTCGAGTGCGCGGAAATGGATAAGCAAATGAGGAAGAAGGCGTAGGTAAAAAGCTGGATCCTTATCCCCTTATATGGGCGGACGAAGCTATGCGTCCCCACCAGCCTGGTAAAACTCGCTTATCTCCCAAGCGCCATAATCAATGGCGCGGTTGGGTTACCCACGCCCGTATTGATGAGAATCCTAGTATAAGGGGACACGATCTCTGCTTTGACAAGACGTGCCAAGGAAACCGCCTCGCTAAACGCGCTGAGGAGGGACAGTAAAAACAATTCGAATAAAGGCTTGGCCATGGTGTGATGTCACGCCGTGGAATACGTCAGCAGATTGAATTTGTGTAAATATTATTCTCTCTACGGTGGTATGTGGAACTTATTTTGCAGATCCGGACACTATCCTTGTGTTCAAAATCTTCTATGAAGTATTCGGAGGAGGAACCCGCCTTGCAATGCCGAAGACAATATGCACGTCGGACTCGTCGTCATTGAAGCCTGGTTCAGGGGCTACTGAGGGAGTCCTGAATTAGGGGGTGTCCGGATGGCTGGACTATAGCCTTTGGCCGGACTCCTGGACTATGAAGATACAAGATTGAAGACTTCGTCCCGTGTCCGGATGGGACTTTCCTTGGCGTGGAAGGCAAGCTTGGCGATACGGATATGTAGATCTCCTACCGTTGTAACCGACTCTGTGTAACCCTAACCCTCTTCGGTGCCTATATAAAACGGAGGGTTTTAGTCCGTAGGACGAACAACAATCATACCATAGGCTAGCTTCTAGGGTTTAGCCTCTCTGATCTTGTGGTAGATCTACTCTTGTACTACTCATATCATCAATATCAATCAAGCAGGAGTAGGGTTTTACCTCCATCGAGAGGGCCCGAACCTGGGTAAAAACATCGTGTCCCTTGTCTCCTGTTACCATCCGCCTAGATGCACAGTTCGGGACCCCCTACCTGAGATCCACCAGTTTTGACACCGACAGGGGGGCGCCCTCCACCCTCGTGACCGCCTCTGGCACTTCTTGGAGTAGGGTCCAAGTCTCCTAGATCACGTTCGGTTGGAAAATCACATTCCCGAAGGTTTCATTCCGTTTGGACTCCGTTTGATATTCTGTTTCTTCGAAACACTGAAATAGGCAAAAAAATAGCAATTTTGGGCTGGGCCTCCGGTTAATAGGTTAGTCCCAAAAGTAATATAGAAGTGGAAAATAAAGCCCAATATAGTCCAAAACAGTAGATAAAGTAGCATGGAGCAATCAAAAATTATAGATACGTTGGAGACGTATTAGGCATCCCCAAGCTTAATTCCTGCTCGTCCTCGAGTAGGTAAATGATAAAAAAAAGATTTTTTGATGCGGAGTGATACTTTGGCATAATTTCAATGTAAATCTCCTTAATTGTGATATGAATATTCAGATCCGAAAGATTCAAGACAAAAGTTCATATTGACATAAAAATTGATAATACTACAAGCATACTAATCAAAGCAATCATGTCTTCTCAAAATAACATGGCCAAAGAAAGTTATCCCTAACAAATCATATAGTCTGGCTATGCTCCATCTTCCCCACACAAAATATTTAAATCATGCACAACCCCGATGACAAGCCAAGCAATTGTTTCATACTTTAACATTTTCAAAACTTTTTCAATCTTCACACAATACATGAGCGTGAGCCATGGATATAGCACTATGTGGAATAGAAGGGTGGTTGTGGAGAAGACAAAAAGAGGGAAGATAGTCTCACATCAACTAGGCGTATCAACAGGCTATGGAGATGCCCATCAAAAGATATCAATGTGAGTGAGTAGGGATTGCCATGCAACGGATGCACTAGAGCTATAAGTATATGAAATCTCTTCAAAAGAAACTAAGTGGGTGTGCATCCAACTCGCTTGCTCACGAAGACCTAGGGCATTTTGAGGACGCCCATCATTGGAATATACAAGCCAAGTTCTAAAATGAAAATTTCCCACTAGTATATGAAGGTGACAAAATGAGAGACTCTCTATCATGAAGATCTTGGTGCTACTTTGAAACACAAGTGTGGTAAAAGGATAGTAGCATTGTCCGTTCTCTCTTTTTCTCTCATTTTTTTATTTGGGCCTTTCTCCTTTTTTTATGGCCTCTTTTCTTTCTCCTTTTTTTTATTTTCGTCCGGAGTCTCATCCCGACTTATGGGGGAATCATAGTCTCCATCATCCTTTCCTCACTTGGGATAATGCTCTAATAATGATGATCATCACACTTTTATTTTTCTTACAACTCAACAATTACAACTCGATACTTAGAACAAAGTATGACTCTATATGAATGCCTCCGGCGGTGTACCGGGATATGCAATGAATCATGAGTGACATGTATGAAAGAATTATGAATGGTGGCTTTGCCACAAATACGATGTCAACTACATGATCATGCTAGCAATATGACAATGATGGAGCGTGTCATAATAAATGGAACGATGGAAAGTTGCATGGCAATATATCTCGGAATGGCTATGGAAATGCCATGATAGGTAGGTATGGTGGCTGTTTTGAGGAAGGTATATGGTGGGTGTATGATACCGTCGAAAAGTTCGCGGTATTAGAGAGGCTAGCAAAGGTGGAAGGATGGGAAAAAGTGCGTATAATCCATGGACTCAACATTAGTCATAAAGAACTCATATACTTGTTGCAAAAATCTAGAAGTTATCAAAGCAAAGTATCACGCGCATTCTCCTAGGGGGATAGATTGGTAGGAAAAGACCATCGCTCGTCCCCGACCGCCACTCATAAGGAAGACAATCAATAAATAAATCATGCTCCAAGTTCATCACATAACGGTTCACCATACGTGCATGCTACGGGAATCACAAACTTCAACACAAGTATTCTTCGAATTCATAACTACTCAACTAGCATGACTCTAATATCACCATCTTCATATCTCAAAACAATTATCAAGCATCGAACTTATCTTAGTATTCAACGCACTCAAAAGAAAGGTTCACATATCTTGAACACCAAGTATATTAACATTAAGCAAATTACCATGCTACTAATGACTCTCAAAATAATCTAAGTGAAGCATGAGAGATCAATAGTTTCTTTAAAACAAATCCACCACCGTGCTCTAAAAGATATAAGTGCAGCACTAGAGCAAAAATTATCACGCTCAAAAGATATAAGTGAAGTACTATGAGCAAAACTATCAAGCTCAAAAGATATAAGTGATGCACATAGAGTATTCTAGCAAATTCCAATTCATGTATGGCTCTCTCAAAAGGTGTGTACAGCAAGAATGATTGTGGTAGACTAACAAGCAAAGACACAAATAAAACAAGATGCTCCAAGCAAAACACATATCATGTTGGTGAATAAAAATATAGCTCCAAGTAAATTACCGATGGAAGTGGACGAAAGAGGGGATGCCTTCCGGGGCATCCCCTAGCTTTGACTTTTTGGTGTCCTTGGATTATCTTGGGGTGCCATGGGCATCCCCAAGTTTAGGCTCTTGCCACTCCTTGTTCCATAATCCATCAAAAGAATTCACCCAAAACTTGAAAACTTCACAACACAAAACTCAACAGAAATCTCGTGAGCTCTGTTAGAGAAAGAAAACAAAAGACTACTTCAAGGTACTGTAATGAACTCATTCCTTATTTATATTGGTGTTAAACCTACTGTATTCCAACTTCTCTATGGTTTATAAACTATTTTACTAGCCATAGATTCATCAAAATAAGCAAACAACACACGAAAAACAGAATCTGTCAAAAACAGAACAGTCTGTAGCAATCTGTAACTAATGCAAACTTCTGGAACTCTAAATATTCTACCAAAATAGTAAGTCCTGGATAATTTGCTTATTGAACATCAGCAAAACGAATCAACCCAAAAGCACGTTCCTGTGACTTATCATAACTAAATTCGTGCGCGCAAAGTTTCTGTTTTTCAGCAGAATCAAATCAACTATCATCGTAGGTTATCCTTTAGGTTCTACTTGGCACAAACACTAATTAAAACATAAAACCACATCCAAACAGAAGGTATATGGATTATTTATTCCTAAACAGAAGCAAAAACAAAAAGCACAAATAAAATTGGGTTGCCTCCCAACAAGCGCTATCGTTTAACGCCCCTAGCTAGGCATTGATAATTTTAACGATGCTCACATCAAAGACAAGAATTAAAGAACAAAGAGAGCATCATGAAACACGTGAAAAACACATCTAAGTCTAACATACTTCCTATGCATAGGCATCTTATAAGCAAAAAAATTATCATAGCAAGCAAAAACTAGCATATGCAAGGAAGCGGAAAGAAACAATAGCAATCTCAACATAACGAGAGGTAATTTATTATCATGAAAAATTTTACGACCATATTTTCCTCTTTCATAATAGTTACATGTAGGATCATAAGAAAATTCAACAATATAGCTATCACATAACATATTCTCAACACGATCCACATGCATGCGAAGTTGACACTTGTCAGTGTCAAAACCGGCGGATCTCGGGTAGGGGGTCCCGAACTGTGCGTCTAGGCGGATGGTAACAGGAGACAAGGGACACGATGTTTTTACCCAGGTTCGGGCCCTCTCGATGGAGGTAAAACCCTACTCCTGCTTGATTGATATTGATGAAACGGGTAGTACAAGAGTAGATCTACCACGAGATCAGAGAGGCTAAACCCTAGAAGCTAGCCTATGGTATGATTGTTGTTCGTCCTACGGACTAAAACCCTCCGGTTTATATAGGCACCGAAGAGGGTTAGGGTTACACAGAGTCGGTTACAATGGTAGGAGATCTACATATCCATATCGCCAAGCTTGCCTTCCACGCCAGGGAAAGTCCCATCCGGACACGAGACGAAGTCTTCAATCTTGTATCTTCATAGTCCATGAGTCCGGCCGAAGATGATAGTTCGGCTATCCGGACACCCCCTAGTCCGGGACTCCCTCAGTAGCCCCTGAACCAGGCTTCAATGACGACGAGTCTGGCGTGCATATTGTCTTCGGCATTGCAAGGCGGGTTCCTCCTCCGAATACTTCATAGAAGATTTTGAACACAAGGATAGTGTCCGGCTCTGCAAAATAAGTTCCACATACCACTGTAGAGAGAATAATATTTACACAAATTCAATCTGCTGACGTATTCCGTGGCGTGACATCACACCACGGCCAAGCCTTTATTCGAATCGTTTTTACTGTTCCACCTCAGCACGTTTAGCGAGGCTGTTTCCTTGGCACGTCTTGTCAAAGCAGAGATCGTGTCCCCTTATTCTGGGATTCTCATCAATACGGGCATGGGTAACCCAACCGTGCCCATTGGCACGTCTCCTTTATCGAAGGCGAGTCCCGAACGATCACGGGGGAGGCTCTTGGTATTCAACTTCTTTATAAAGAGACCAAGGCTCCACTCCCTTCTTTCAATCTCAATCGAATCCGCCCCTCGCCTCGAGTTCCAACACCCAAAGCTCCAGATTCAGGCGCTTCAGACCTTTGATGATATCCGGCTCTGACCTGCAAGGCCGGTGGATGCCTTCCTCTGTTACGAAGGAAGACGTGCTAAAGCTAAGAGATGCCAGGTATTTAACCGGCGAAATTTCGCATAGGCTGCCTGCCCAAGGGCAGGTTATTCCCACTCCCAAGCCTGGTGAAAGCATGGTGTTCGCATCTCACTTCCTTCAGGGGCTAAGCTTCCCGACGGACCCCTTCGTGACGGGGCTCATGTTTTACTACGGGCTGGAATTTCATGACTTGGATCCGGAGTCCATCCTCCACATCTCATCGTTCATCGTCGTGTGCGAAGCCTTCCTCCGCATTACCCCTCACTTCGGATTGTGGCTCAAGACCTTCAAAGTGGAGCCGAAGATGATCAAGGGGCAACAGGAAGAGTGCGGAGGGGCTGTTATAAGCAAGAATGCTGATGCTCCGTGGCCCGAGGGCTCTTTTCAAGAGGAGCCCAGTTTATGGCAACAAGAGTGGTTTTATATCATAGCTCCCAGGAGCACCAAATGGTTGGCGCCACCTGCCTTTCGCTCGGGTCCTCCACCGCGGCTGGCGTCATGGGTCAATAAAGGGCTTGACTAGGGGCCGTCCAAGGGCGTGCCCTTGCTGCAGGGCCGCATTCGAGACCTCCTAGAGAGAGAGAGATCACTTTGGTCGTAGTAGCACAGGTCATGCTGATTCGTCGCATCCTGCCCTGTAGACGTCGCCCCCTCCGCCTGTGGGAATTTAACCTGGAGGGACCACGAGCTCTCCAACATTTTATGGGCGCGACGCCCGTGGAGATGTACAAGCTTTTCTTTGGATCACAAGGGATGTGTCCGGACTTGACCGAGGACGCAGTTCTGATCTGCAATCGCTCAGATACTCAAGTAGGTAGCCCTGTACCCGGACACACTATCCTATATTTGTCACAAACTAGCCCTTTAAAAGAGTTGTCCCTTGAACAGGAGTGGATAGCGAAAGCAAAGTTAATCAGGTGTCCGGCCCCCCTCCCTGAGACCACGCCAGATCGCGTGTTAACCAGGATGCTGGAGGTTGCGCCTTCAGAAGAAGGTGAAGGGGGGAACAAGGAAGCTACCACCTCCACGAAGGAGGCTGCCAGGAAAGGAGGGATCGAGAATCTCTCCATCCAAGGGAAGAAGAGAACCGCCTTTGAAGACCCGGAGACCATGTTCTCAAAGCGGGGGAAGAAATCTTCGTCAGAGGGTCCTGCGCCGAGAGATGCCTCGGCCGCATTATGCCCCCAAGGGGATCAGCCCTCCACCGAGCCGTAAGTAAAATGGGGAGTTCTTTTTAAAATAAAGGATATCCCTACCCTATTTCTCATAACCGAAATTTTACCTTGTAGTTCGGATCTCAGCCCTTCTCAGCAGAGCTCATCTTCGGGGGATCTTCGTCCGGAGATGATAGAGAGCGAAACGCCTCCCCCTGCCGTACCGTCTTACGATGCGGGTGACCCTGAGGTGTCGTCACGGAGGGTTTCTCCGAGTCCGGCGGGGCCGAAAGGTAGTCGTATGTCCCCTCGAAGCCCTCCGCGTCCAGCCTTTGAAAAAGGCCATCGGACGAGTCCGGCACCATATGGTGTACGGTCCGAGGAGCTGAAGGATCTGCTCGGCCGAGCGTTTATCTCAGAAGATCACCGTGCATTAATGAGTACGGTGATTGAAAGGATTTCATCTGCTGAGAGCGGATTGCATGAAGCCGTCAGAAGTTTACTGACATGTTTTGAGGTACGCGAAATGATGTACCTTCTGACAGTTCCGCATATAAAATGCGCCCTATGTAGATAGTAGCCCCTGAGGCTCGGTGTGTTGTCAAAAATGACAGTGCGCTGAGCATCATAATCCCAGGTATAATGTGTCGCCCTTCCTATGCAGGTGGCGAAGGGTCTAGTGGCTGGCTGGATTGATGAATTTGCCGAACTAAAGCGGCAAGTTGACGTGGCGGATGTCGACATCGCGCTTGTCAATAGGCTACTTGACGAGTCACAAGGTATGCAATTTCCCCGCGGACACCTGGTAAGGAAGCTTGATGCCCGTGCCTTACAACAAGTATGCTTGATGCAGATGGTGCCGCTGCCCTGAAGAACCTGCGGGCGGAGCTCGCCCAAGCCAAGGAGCAGGCCAGAAAGAGTGACACGGCTGCCTTAAAGGCGGCCGAAGAGCTAAAAGCCGAACAGACTGCTCACTGCCGAAGCAAGAAGGAGATGGCCGAGATGGCCGTGGAGTTGAAGAATGCTGCCGATCGCTGCAAGCTTCTTGAAAAAGAAGATCGGGTGGTACGAGAGGACCTGAAGAAGGCCACTGCCGAGGCCAAGGATGCTCGCTCTGCGATGAGAGCTATGAAGGAGGAGCTGCGTCAGGCCGGAGATATCGCGGTTGGAAAGCCCTTTCTGCTGCGGAGGAAATTCATGGACCCTAATTATGCTTAGTTGGACCAGCTGTGGAGTGCGGAAGATGCTTATCTGGACTTGGCGGCAAGTGCGGCGGACGCGGCCGAACACTTCCGAGATCAAGAGGCTCACGAGACGGGAAATGTTTTTTGGTCGCAGTTCCATAATCTAGAGAGCCCACTTCCATTAACCAATCGCTTGGCCGAATGGGCGGAGCTAAATAGGTTATCCGGACTTGCCATGAAGGATGTCGTGAGTCTTTTGTGGCCGAAGAGGCCCGAGCCAAAGAGTTATTTCGGCTTGGTGCAACAGTTCCTTGGTGCGGTGCCGCATATCAATGCAATGAGGAGGTCGGCATGCATAGAGGGTGCGCGGATGGCTCTTGCCCATGTCAAGACATACTGGGCGGAGATGAAGGCTACCGATGTTGCATCCCAAGATTCGGACGGAAGCCGAGTACCTCTCGAGCACTATTTTCAGGAAGTTCTGCAGGGCGCTCGTTTAATAGAGACACAATGCTCGAAGTATATTATGTTCGAATAGCATGTATTTATTGTGAAACAATATTTCGATGAAATATAAAAGCTTTTTATACTTGTGCTTTCAAGAATTAAAATACCTCCTGTGCGGCCGTTAATGTATATGTGTATATAACCTGAAAGATGGCAGTCTTTGGCTTCAGCCCCCACGCATATAATGCGGGGGTGTTTGCAAAAGGCGCATTTTCACACTTGATCCAACGTCTTGGTCCTATAAAGGAGGTGGTAGCGAGCAAACTAGGCAACCGAACTATAATGCTTTATCACTTTCACTTATCCATAGGAGTTTGACAATGGGGCTACTATATAGCCCCTAGGGGCACCGCGCTCACCCGAATTCGGGGCGCGTATGTGCCTGACCGAGAAACGGCCCTTCGTCAATGCAGAGGAATCCTATAGATTCCGGCGGGTCATCGAGTGGTTGACCAGTCTCACGCTATATCATGACAGTCAGTTTTCGGCTTTCTCTACTGAGGTGCTTGCCTGGACGAACCGGGGCACAATCGCAGTAGTTCTCCTGGTGCCGCGTTAGCCGATAGAGCCGAACGTAAGGCAGCAAAACACAGGAGCCGGGCAAACCCAACATTTGACCAAAGACATGATTCGGAGCTGATGCATATAAGGCCTAACTCGAGACGCCGAACACTCCCTAAGGTATTCGGTCTTTATGAAAACGGGCCGAACAACGCCCTTGGTAATAAGCCCCTGGTGTCCAGGTACGCGCAAAATTCTGACGTGGCCTATGCCAAAAAGCCAGCCTCCTCCTTGGTTATAGTAATAAACCAGGGGATGTGTATCAGCAAGAGACAGTAAAAAAGGTTTACGTAGGGTCTTAATCTAAAAAGAATCCTTGCAACGGGTCCCTGCTGCACGTCTGCGCCTATGTCTCCGTTGTGCCGTATCCTGGACGGGTGTCGCACGGTGTTCATCTATAAAAGAGAGGAACTTAGTTGAAAAAGATCGTGCGAAAATGTACGTTATATTAAATAAACAAAGTACGTTTCAAAAATGAATAAAATTGAGCTTTATTGTCTCTTGTTGTATATGCGCGGAGCCCCTTGTGCGGGGGCGTGTAGCTGGTAAGCCCCTGTATGTTTACGCCGGACTCGTCTAACCGTGTCCGGGGTCTGAACGACCTGTTTAGGTGCTTGGATTAGTGAAGCCGGTTTAGTGTGTGGATGTCGAGGCAGTCACACAATCTTCCATGCTCGAAAACACTCGATATTTCCCCTTAAGGAGATGATGCCTCGTGGACCGGGCATTTTAAGTGTGAGGGATTCATAATGCGGTATTGCGTTCAAGCGGGCGAAAGCTTCGCGCCCCAGTAGTGCTTGATAGCTACTTGTAAATGGGGCGAGGTTGAAGGTTAACTTTTCGCGGCGGAAGTTGTCGGGTGATCCGAACACAACTTCTAGCAATAGAGAGCCCGTACAATGGGCATATCGGCCTGGCATTACCCCTTGA
Organism: Triticum aestivum; assembly: GCF_018294505.1. NCBI lineage: Eukaryota > Viridiplantae > Streptophyta > Magnoliopsida > Poales > Poaceae > Triticum > Triticum aestivum. The sequence goes on from NC_057810.1 coordinate 491,336,542, forward strand.
AAGGAAGTGTTGCTATGGCGAATTTTGGTTGGGTCTATCCCCATTTTGCGGATTGTGTCCTGATATAGCAGGTTTAGATCACTGCCTCCGTCCATTAGGACTTGTGTAAATTGGAGTCCGTCGATTATTGGATCTAATATCAAGGTAGTCCATCCTGCGTTCTCGTTACTTCTGGAGTAATCCTGATGGTCGAAGGTGATTGGTTTTGACAACCAGTGGCGGGACTCCTCTAGGATAGGCCGTATGGCGCATATCTCTATGGGCACCGTTCTATTTTTCCCTTTTCTTACGTAAAGTGAGTTTACTGTTTTGACTTCTTGTGGGAAGTTCTTTTGTTTTCCGGTGCTCTGCTTGTGGGATTCATCATCTTCCTCGCTTGGTGTGTCGAGCCCCTTGTGTTCGGCGTTGAGTTTGCTGGACTGCTTGAAGACCCAACAATCTCTGTGGGTATGATTTGCAGGCTTCCCGGGGGTACTGTGGATTTGGCATACCTTGTCCAAGATTTTGTTTAAGTTAGTTATCTCGTCCCTGTTATCCTGAGGGGGCAGTTTTTTATGATTCTGCCATGAGCTTTTGAATCCGGTGTTGACTGCCGTGCTCTTCGGGCTGTTGCCCTTGGTCCGGCGCTGGTCCTTGCTGCGTCGCGGTTTCCCGTTTCCATCCCTAACTTCAGATGTACTTGGGTCGCTGGTACTGCATCTTGCCAGCCAGCTATCCTCTCCCGTGCAAAAGCGGGTCATGAGGCTTGTTAATGCGGCCATTGTTCTTGGCTTTTCTTGGCCGAGGTGTCTGGCGAGCCATTCGTCTCGGACGTTGTGTTTGAAAGCTGCTAAGGCTTCGGCGTTCGGACAGTCGACTATTTGGTTCTTTTTAGTAAGGAATCTATTCTAGAATTTTCGGGCTGACTCTCCGGGTTGTTGAGTTATGTGACTTAAATCATCTTCATCCGGAGGTCGGACATAGGTCCCTTGGAAATTTGCCCGAAAAGCATCCTCAAGCTCTTCCCAACTTCCAATGGTGTTTTCGGGGAGGCTTTTGAGCCAATGCCGGGCTAGCCCTTTGAGCTTGAGGGGTAAGTATTTTATGGCGTGGAGGTCATCTCCTCTAGCCATGTGTATGTGGAGGATGTAATCCTCAATCCAGACTCCAGGGTATGTTGTTCCATCGTATACCTCTATGTTTACGGGCATGAATCCCGCTGGAAATTCATGATCTAGAACCTCATCGGTGAAACATAGGGGGTGTGCGGCACCCCTATATTTAGGTGTACCATAATATTTGGATACTTGACGTGTTGTGTTGCTTACTAGAGCTTCCTTTCTTGGCCCGTAGATGGATCTAACTGGGCCATCTTTTTGATGCGAATCCATGTGCGGATCGCGTGCCGGCTTGTGTGCAGCGCCGTTTGCCGCTCTATGTTTGCCATGGGGTCGTCTATCCGACCAGGTGGTCTACTTGTTCTTTGATTGTGGTGGCTCTATGGCCTCCTCATCAAATTCGGGCAGTAGTTTTTGCTTCGGGTAGCTCTTTGTTCGGCGACTGTCGCCGTATTTGTCTGCGGTGTTGAGTACTTTGCTCCATCGAATTCTGAGCGCATCTTCTTCTGTTTTGAGCTTCCGCTTCTGCTTTTTCAGGCTACGTGCAGTGGCGACGAGCCTTTTCTGGAGGTTCTTCTGCTTCGTAACTTGTCCGGGGTGAGATCGTCCGGACTGTTATCTTCGCTGGGGATGGGTTGTTTATCCGGATTGTCCTGTTCGGACGGTTGCTCGATAGCATGTTCGTCGTCCACCGGTTCGCCCTGCTCTATGGCTGGGTCTGTATGGCTGCGTTCTGTATCAAGGCGGGATTTTGAGCGGCGCTTACGTCGCTGTTTTGACTTCTTTTTGAGGGAATGATCCCTCGTGGCGTCCGGTTGTTCCTCGTCGTTGCTTCCTTTAGGTGTGTCCACCATGTATACATCGTGAGATGAGGTGGCTGTCCAGTGCCCTATAGGTTCTGGTTCATGTTTGTCTTCTACATCCTCGTCCATACCGTCGATGTCTTTGGAATCGAAGTCGAGCACGTCGTTTAAACTTTCAACAGTGGCTACGAAGTGGGTGGTGGGTGGGCTTCGAATTTCTTTGCCGTCCGCATCCCAACCTTCCTGACCATAGTCCGGCCAGGACTCTCTTGATAGAGAGAGAGACTTTATTGAATTTAGGATGTCGCCAAAGGGCGAGTGCTGAAAGACGTTCGCAGCAGTGAACTCCATGATTGGCGCCCAATCATCGTTGTTGATGATCGAAGGAGCCATCGGGCCTAAAGATGACGACACAGAGGAACTCTCAATGAAAGCACCAATGTCGGTGTCAAAACCGGCGGATCTCGGGTAGGGGGTCACGAACTGTGCGTCTAGGCCGATGGTAACAGGAGACAAGGGACACGATGTTTTTACCCAGGTTCGGGCCCTCTCGATGGAGGTAAAACCCTACTCCTGCTTGATTGATATTGATGATGTGGGTAGTACAAGAGTAGATCTACCACGAATCAGAGAGGCTAAACCCTAGAAGCTAGCCTATGGTATGATTGTTGTTCGTCCTATGGACTAAAACCCTCCAATTTATATAGGCACCGAAGAGGGTTAGGGTTACACAGAGTCGGTTACAATGGTAGGAGATCTACATTTCCATATCGCCAAGCTTGCCTTCCACGCCAAGGAAAGTCCCATCCGGACACGAGACGAAGTCTTCAATCTTGTATCTTCATAGTCCAGGAGTCCGGCCGAAGATGATAGTTCGGCTATCCGGACACCCCCTAGTCTGAGACTCCCTCAACACTCTTCCAAAATAGTGGGATTATCATTAACTAAAGTCATGACCTCTCCAAACCCACTTTCATCAAAAATTTCATAAGATTGAACATTCTCCAAATATGTGGGATCTAAAGTTGACACTCTTCCAAACCCACTTTTAATATCATTGCAAACAATATTATCAATCTCATATTCATCATGGGGATTAAATAAATTTTCAAGATCATAAGAAAAATCACCCCAATCGTGATCATTACAACAAATAGTAGACATAGCAAAACTAGCATCCCCAAGCTTAGGGTTTTGCATATTTTTAGCACAATTGACATCAAGAGAATTTATAATAAAATCATTGCAATCATGCTTTTCATCAAAGGAACTATCAAGTATGGGTGAAATAGGAACGATCTCATGTTTAACATAAGGAACTATAGCAAATTCATCTTCATAACTATTGGCATCATGGCCACAAGAATAGCAAGCATCACGTTCATCAAGGGACATTTCAACCAAATCATCGGAATCATCATTATCTATAAATTAATGCATATCATTATTTTCTTCCAAATCAACGGTCATTCTTTCATTAAACTCTTGGACATAGTCATTATGAGCAAGGTTTTCATTGCAATATTTAAGTATGACGGAATTTTCAGATTTGTTGAGAGTAAAATCAAACTTTTCAATCAAAGAAGCAACTTCATGAGCACACTTAAAAACGACAAATTCTTCAATGTGTTCGATATCATAGTAACTATAAACACCTCTTGCATAAGAAGATAAGATTTCATTATCATTGAACTCACATAGGTAGGGAAGGTGTTTCTTAGGGTTCTTAGAGCAACAAGTAAAATTAGACATTTCACAAAGATTCCAAGCATAGCATGGCAAACTATTTATATGATACCGTAAGAGTCTTCCCTTTTTAGACAAACGATGACGCACAAAATGAGCATGCTCATCTAAAGATTTCCCATCAAGTAGGCTAGTTGGGGTTTCAGCACGAGCACATAAGGATCGAAGATGATCCAAGTAGAACACTTTAGGTGGATCCATATCAATAGATTTTCAGCAAGCGAAGATGCAAGCATATAGAAGGCACAAGGAAACACAAACAAAGATACATATGGGAAGAAGGCGAACGAAAAAGAGAGGAGATTGGGAAAGAGAGGGCGAATAAAACGGCAAGGGTGAAGTGGGGGAGAGGAAAACGAGAGGCAAATGGCAAATAATGTAATGCGAGAGATAGGGATTGCGATGGGTACTTGGTATAGTTGACTTGCTTGCGTGAGCCTCCCCGGCAACGGCACCAGAAATTCTTCTTGCTACCTCTTGAGCACTGCGTTGGATTTCCCCGAAGAGGAGAGGATGATGCAGCAAAGTAGCGTAAGTATTTCCCTCAGTTTTCGAGAACCAAGGTATCAAGTCCACGCACAAGTCCCTCGTACCTACACAAAAGGATAGCAACTCGCAACCAACGCTTAGGGGTTGTGAATCCCTTCACGGTCACTTACGAGAGTGAGATCTGATAAAGATAATGGTATTTTTGATAGATAGATGCAAAGTAAAAAGTAAAAGGCAAAGTAAAACAAAGCAAGTAAATAAAGTGATAGAGATTGATATGATGAGAATAGACCTGGGGGCCATAGGTTTCACTAGTGGCTTCTCTCAAGAGGATAAGTATTTTACGGTGGGTGAACAAATTACTATTGAGCAATTAACAGACTTGAGCATAGTTATGAGTATATCTAGGCAATGATCATGTATATAGGCATCACGTCCAAAACAAGTAGATCGAAATGATTCTGCATCTACTACTATTACTCCACGCATCGACCGCTATCCAGCATGCATCTAGAGTATTAAGTAAAAAACAGAGTAACGCCTTAAGCAAGATGACATGATGTAGAGGGATAAATTCATGCAATCTGATGAAAACCCCATCTTGTTATCCTCGATGGCAACAATACAATACGTGCCTTGCAACCCTTTCTGTCACTGGGTAAGGACACCGCAAGATTGAACCCAAAGCTAAGCACTTCTCCCATTGCAAGAACTACCAATCTAGTTGGCCAAACCAAAAAGGATAATTCGAAGAGACTTGCAAAGATAACTCAATCATACATAAAATAATTCAGAGAAGAATCAAATATTTTCCATAGATAATACTGGATCATAAACCCACAATTCATTGGTCTCAACAAACACACCGCAAAAAGAAGAGTACATCGAATAAATCTCCACGAGAGAGTGGGGGAACTTTGTATTGAGATACAAAAAGAGAGAAGAAGCCATCTAGCTACTAGCTATGGACTCGAAGGTCTGAAGTAAACTACTCACACTTCATCGGAGGGGCTATGGTGTTGATGTAGAAGCCCTCCATGGTGGATGCCCCCTCCGGCGGAGCTCCGAAACAAGCCCCAAGATGGGATCTCGTGGGTACAGAAGGTAGCGCGGTGGAATTAGGTTTTTGGCTCCTGTTCTGATCATATGGGGATACGTAGGTATATATAGGAGGAAGGAGTACGTCGGTGGAGCATCAGGGGGCCCACGAGGTAGGGGGCGCGCCCAGGGAGGCGCGCCCTCCACCCTCGTGACCGCCTCTGGCACTTCTTGGAGTAGGGTCCAAGTCTCCTGAATCACGTTCGGTTGGAAAATCACGTTCCCGAAGGTTTCATTCCGTTTGGACTCCGTTTGATATTCCGTTTCTTCGAAACACTGAAATAGGCAAAAAATAGCAATTCTGGGCTGGGCCTGCGGTTAATAGGTTAGTCCCAAAAGTAATATAAAAGTGGAAAATAAAGCCCAATATAGTCCAAAACAGTAGATAAAGTAGCATGGAGCAATCAAAAATTATAGATACATTGGAGACGTATCAGTGCCTTACCGGAGTCAAAGTTAGTTCCGGTTACTATGGCAAGATAAGCATATATCTAGAAATGAACAAGAAAAGGTTCAGCGGGATGAAGTCGCATGACTGTCATGTGATGATGACACGGATACTACCTGTTGCCCTTAGAGGGATAATGGACAAGCACATCCGTGACACGCTTATTGGTCTCTGCAACTTTTTCGATGTCATCTCTCAAAAGTCGATCAGTGTGAAGCAGCTCCGAAGGCTACAGGAAGAGATCGTTGTGCTACTAAATGAGCTTGAGATGTACTTCCTGCCCGCGTTCTTTGACGTAATGGTGCATCTGTGTGTCCATATTGTGGATGACATAATAGACCTGGGGCTGTCATTCCTGCACAACATGATGCCATTTTAGAGGATGAATGGGATCATCAAAGGATTCGTTTGTAACATGTCCCGTCCGGATGGGAGCATCGTCCAGGGCTATCTGACACAAGAGTGCATCTCTTTCTACGAGAATTTTCTATATGGCGCAGACCAGCCGCCTGGTGTTAGTGTTGGTTTGCCCATTAACAAGCACGATGGGAGGCTCGAAGGAGAAGGTCACTGCAACGGTCGCAAGGAACTGCACGTGGCATACTCAGATCGACGCAGCGACTTTGACAGAGCAAACTTGGTAGTGCTACAACACCTAGACGAGGTAGATCCTTTCGTGGCACTGCAAAAAGAAATTATCGCAAAGAAGTATCATGAGCGGGGGGTATGCAGGACGGACGCCGAAGTTACTAGAGAGCACAACTCCACTTTCCTGCATTGGTTCAAAGAGCATATTATTGCTAATCCCCTAGAGGAGGGCTCTAAGGACGGATTTCTCATATACGCCTTAACACATGGCCCCTCGCCCAACCTCGTAACCTATCAGGCATATGATATCAACGGATACACGTTCTACACGGAGGCCAAAGATATGGACAGTGATGATCAGAACTCAGGGGTGACGATGGAATGCATGACCGACAGCGACAATGGCGCAACTGAATGATTTTATGGAAGGGTCGAGGAGATCTAGGAGCTTGACTACTCTGGACTGCACAACACGACAATGTTGTGTGTCAGATGGGCTAAGAATGTCGAAAGAGAAAACAAGATTTTCACTACCATGACTATACCCGACGCCAAGAGCGCTACCGTGAATGCTATCGCAAAAAATGAGCCATGGGTACACGCTAAGCACATGACACAATGCTTCTTCATAACCGACCCGTGCAATCCCAGCCGTGTTGTTGTGAGGAGAGGCAAAAGGAACATCATTGGAATGGATGGAGTCGCCAACAAGGAAGACTACGGTCAGTACGGCAACCCAATGATGGAAGATGACGATGATGATGAAGTATACGTCAAAAGAAGAATCAATACTACATTACCTAAGAAAAATCGTACTCCATGGAAAAGGCAAAGTCACAATGAGGGGCTCAATTATTCTTCAACAAACAAGAAGGGAAAGAAGCTGACTCAAAAACGAAAACATCAACGCTGAGGAACCGTATGTTATCGGTCAAATGAGGTAATATATATATATATATATGTTCCTATTTTGTATACATACTTAGCCATTATAATGCATGGGTCCAATGATGTAATATATATATGTTCCTATTTTGTATACATATTTAACCGTCAATGATGCAATATATATCGCCTTCCCTTCGTTCACTGCTCTCGAAAAAAAGGAAAAGTGAGAGAAAATAAAGGAAAAGAAAAAGGAAAACTGGTTATAGTAGTAGCGGTTTACTGAAAAAGAGCTATAGCTAGTCAAGGTAGCAGTAGCAGTTTCCGTATAAAACCGATATAGCTGCTTGTAATAGTAGTAGCGCGTTTGGTCTAAACGCGCTACTGCTACGTCCACTTAACCCAAAATCCTCACTCTCTCT